>NC_141018.1:21511928-22085553 GCF_052327205.1 Somniosus microcephalus | reverse complement strand
CTCTCGTTGCCCACTGCTTTATGGGAAATGTTTGCCACGGGTTAGGAGTGGGGGGTTTTTGTTGCCTCTTTTAATATCATTTTGTTTTGACACTGCCTCTCCACTCTGAGCTGGTGCCTGCAGAATGCAGCACTTGCAAATGGTGACTTCAATACTGCAGCACAGAGGTGCGATCAATTTCCTCTTGACGTCCCTATTTTTGCAATTTAGGCCGGGGGGGGGGGGTGGCGGGGGAAAGGGGGAGAAGGAAATGTATTCTAAAAACATTTTTATAAAGACTTGAGATGGAAATTAAATATGCTAAGTCATCAATGGGCTGCTTTTGTGCAGTTTAAGCAAAGGTAGCAATGCATTTTAAATCATTGCATAAAACTGTAATTGAAATGAAACTCGCTGTGAAGGACTCATTAGATATTTGTCCTTGATATATATTCTTTACATTATTAGTGTGGAGTCCCAGTTTAGTCACCTCAAATGCAGTATGTAAATTGAGGAAATTCAATAGCCTGACCCTGATGACAATGCTGTTTTTAAAAAAAAAAAAAATTTAAGTACAGTATTTTCATTCCATTTCCACTGCTTTCTCTGTCCTGTCAGTATTGTTGTGTCTCAGGCTTGAAGGAGATGTTAATCAGCGTAATTTGGCATCTCCTACAGGAAAGCAGTGGTGGCATCACAAGGTCAGGGTGATCCTGAAATCAGCATGGCTGTAGTGATCGGGGACTTGGAGCCGATCTCTTTATTTTAGAGATGTCATCAAGGCCATTCACATGCAGTCTTCTTGGGGAGCGGGGAGGGGGGGCGGTGGGGGAAATGGAATCGTGGAACACAACCCCACAAACATTGCTGAAAATCCTGTAATCCCATGTAATAAAACCGAATTTGACCGAGTCAGTCCCCATGAAACAGTAAGCCTAATTCTGAATGGGTGGAGCTCTCAGTTCGATATTCAGAAATATACTGTATATAAAAAGCAGCAAGCTCCTCCAAGTTGTAATATAAATCTTGATTTAAAACAAAAATTCATTCATGGGGTGTGGGCGTCGCTGGCAAGGCCAGATGTGTTGCGCGCCACTTGAGAGGTGGTGGTGAGCCTTCTGTCTTGCAGCCGGTGTGGCGAAGGTATTCTCACGGTGCTGCTCGGTAGGTGTCGGTGTTCCTGTTGACGGCGGTCTGGAGGTCCCCGCGCAGGCCGGTCACCGGCTTTTGAATGGAAAAACCGGGCATGCGTGGAAATTTGAATGAGCCAATCGGCCCCTTAAAGGGGCCACGCACCCAAAAAACATTAGGGGCGCATTGGTAGGTATCCTGTTTAACTGGTCGCCATAAAGGTTCACTAGCAACAGAACAAATCCAAGTATAGTTAGTATAGCAACAAGCAGCTATCTGGTAATATAAGTCACTTCATTCAGGAAATTGGGTCGATATATGAAATGAAAGATTGATTTTAATTTATCTCTGTGACAATCCTGATTTGGATTTACATAGGATATACGGCACAGAAACGGGCCATTTGGCCCAACGGCGTTTATGCTCCACTCGAGTAGAAACCGACCTGAAACTGTACGGATTGAGTCCCGGGCCTTCATAGTACAGCGCAAGGTTCAGGCTGAGCAAGAACCTGGTGTTCAAAGTGGCAGCAAATCATTTTCGATGAGAAGCCAAATTTTAAAGTTTTTGCACAATTAATTCTTGATTTCCCGTGTAAACCTATTTTGGGAAAAACCTGAGAATGACTTAGAGTTCTGGTTTTGGAAATTGTCAGGTTGTTCCTTTAAAAAAAAATCAAGTTCATCTCTTTTTCCACTATCATTTTTTGGTAGGATTGAGGCAGCAATTTCCATTTTATGAAATAATTTTAATTTACTGGGCAATCATTTAATGTTCAATATAAATTGAAAATTTCAGAATATTTATTGCAATTTTTAATTTTAAAAAATTCGTATCCTAAATGTAATGCCAGCATTTTTTGTGAACTTGGTGTTCGGAACCAAAATACTGAAAATTAGGATTAACTAAGATAGGCAAAGACAAAATAATATGCAACAGACCAGTAACCATGCAACCTTAAATACCCAAGTAATGCTAACAGTATGCTCATTGTATTTTTAATACATATATTTTTTAAAAACGGTTCCGTTCTTTTGGTTGACAACTGAACATTTGGGAAGCCACTCTTACCGTTCAGGATTTCAGACTATTTGAGCTAATTACACGCAAGAGCCCTGTCATTACGCTTAGTTTCCTTAACGTTGACAATCAAATTGTCTGGGTATTTACAGCTGCACTGCTTCTGCCTCGGTCTTGTATGGAAAAGGTTTATTTCCCCGGTTGCATGTGTTTTATTCCCTTTTACAAGGCAGCTAGAGAATCTCGTGCCTCCAACTGCCTCTTAAAGGGAAAGAAATGCATGGAATTTAAAAAATATAAATCTCTCTCTAATGTTTGGAGATGTAGCTGGGATTGGAGACTAGAATAACTGGAGATGGTTATTTCATAAACTCTTGGGGAATTTGGAGCAATTTTTTTTTAACAGCGTAATTGTCTTGATATTTTTTCCAGTACATGCAGTTCTTGTCAGCTTACATCTATCAGGCTGAGCAGACTGCTCCCAGTCCTTCACCGGCCGAAGTTTTAAAAAATGTGTTCATGGGATGTGGGCGTCGCTGGCAAGGCGGCATTTATTGCCCATCCCTAATTGCCCTTGAGAAGGTGGTGGTGAGCCGCCTTCTTGAACCACAGAGGGCAGTTAAGAATCAACCACATTGCTGTGGGTCTGGAGTCACATATAGGCCAGACCGGGTAAGGGCGGCAGATTTCCTTCCCTAAAGGACATTAGTGAGCCAGGTGGGTTTTTACGACAATCCGGTAATGTTCATTACTGATGCTAGTTTTTAATTCCAGATTTAAATTCCCCAGCTGCCTGGATTTAAACTCGCATCTCCAGATCACTAATCCAGACCTCTGGATTACTAGTCCAGTAACATAATCACTATGCTACCGTACCCAGTAGCTGTTCCGATATATCCTGATTGGTGTGCGGCGTCACCCTGGTGATGACGAGTCTTTGGTGTTGAATCTTTGTCCCCTGCATTCCAATGCCACAAGGTGCTTCGCCTCCAGTACCTGATCCGTTGATGTGATTGTGGGCTTTTGGGACAAACTTTCACCCGACTTCGTGAATGCATCAAGTAGTTGCATTTATTCCGCAATGTCACTGTGGTGAATTTTTAACTCTATAGTTTGAAAAAATGAGAGCAAATGCATTTGCTGCCATTCCTGTTAGCTCAAGGTAGAAAGATGGCATTATATCCTCTAATTATTTTCACTTTTTACCCTTTTCTGTCCTCAATTATGCCTGAGCCTCCCTGCACAAGTAGTGGAGCTCTCCAGCAACTTGCAAATTGATGCATGAGGTGGGATAGTGAATGTTTGCAGCGTGGTTGTGAGTGACTTTGCAGCCAAGCCTGGTCCGTCTTTGCCTGATGTCCATATATATGTCGCAGGAAAGTGGTTAGCAGTGTGGCCCCTGGCCAATACTGCTTTCCTTAAACTGGGGCAGCAGAGGTTGAGTGTAGCACTCCACTAATTCCCTTGCTGAGACTGACTAGCTCAGTGTAGGCCCGTGAACAAACGTGGACTCTTCCTGGTCACCCCTCTGTCTATGGTCCAGGGCTGCCGCACATAGTGCGCTGACCCATTGGAGAAGAGTTGCTGTGGTTATTTTCTTTCTAATTTTCATATCTTACAGTATTGCAACAATAGAACCCAACTCACGTTTGAAGTTTGCATTTTTAAGACCTGTTTGCGGGCTGAATGTTTTTTGCTCTGTTTACATGGTACCTTCTCTCAAAACCTTGAGTTGGCCTTCAAACTTTGGCTGCACAGCCCGAGACACAGGATTTCAATTAGAGTTGGCATAAATGGTATAGAAGCTTCAAGTGGTCTGTACATTGGGGCAGTTAACGTCACCATAAGCTTTCTGCTGTCCTACCCATATTGGAAGGAGCACTAGGAAGCAATAGTAGTTGCTTGTGGCTGGTAAGGAGGCCATTCTGTTGAGGGGAGGCGGGGAGAGGAGAACAAATGTATGTTTTAAAAAGAAACCCTCCATGGCCAGTTGAGTAATCACACTGCCTGCTGTGGCATTGAGCCACTGTCCAAGAAGACCCCAGCTTCAATCCTTGGTCCATACTGAGACAGTACATTTCAACCTGGGACAAAAACAGGAAGGCAGATTATTATCTGAACAGCAATAGATTGGGAGAAGGGGAAGTGCAACGAGACCTGGGTGTCCTTGTGCACCAGTCGCTGAAGGTAAGCATGCAGGTGCAGCAGGCGGTTAAGAAGGCAAATGGTATGTTGGCCTTCGTAGCGAGAGGGTTCGAGTACAGGAACAAGGATGTCTTGCTGCAGTTGCACAGGGCCTTGGTGCGACCACACCTTGAGTATTGTGTGCAGTTTTGGTCGCCTTATCTGAGGAAGGATGTTCTTGCCATGGAGGGAGTGCAGCAAAGATTCACCAGACTGATACCTGGGATGGCAGGAATGACATATGAGGAGAGATTGGGTCGTTTGGGCTTATACTCGCTGGAGTTTAGAAGAATGAGAGGGGATCTCATTGAAACTTTTAAAATTCTAACAGGACTAGACAGACTAGATGCAGGAAGGATGTTCCTGATGGCGGGGGAGTCCAGAACCAGGGGTCACAGTCTAAAGATGAGGGGTAAGCCATTTAGGAGGAATTTCTTCACCCAGAGAGTGGTGAACCTGTGGAATTCTCTACCACAGAAGGCAGTTGAGGCCAATTCATTAAATATATTCAAGAAGGAGTTAGATATATTTCTTAAGGCTAAAGGGATCAAGGGATATGGGGAGAAAGCAGGGACAGGGTACTGAATTTGGATGATCAGCCATGATCTCATTGAATGGCGGAGCAGGCTCGATGGGCCGAATGGCCTACTCCTGCTCCTATCTTCTACGTAACCTAGGGCAGCAGTTAGGATGCTACAGTTGGTCTCGACCCTCTTGTGCCAAGGCGGAGTAAAATATCAGCCAGAGTTCCTGTTTATGGTGGATATGCTTCGGCCTTGCTTTTGAAACACTTGCACGTGTGGGCACTGGGTGAAGACCGAATTTGGGTTTATGATTGTGCCCTCCACCACCGAATAGTTCACTGACTGCTGGTTCGTGTGTGAAAGATGGCCACTCGGAGAAGGTCCTACAGGATTATTGGTGCCTGTGCAACTAACTATAGGCCAACAAGAGCCGATGTTTTCAATTGTGGGATGGGGGGGTGAATTTTCACAAGGATAATGTTCGCATTAATCCATTTTCATACAGATCTTTTCCCTTTCCTCCATCTAACCAAAACCGCTGCTAGTTTAATGCACTGTTTGTACCATCTAAATTATGGTGCTTTTTAGCATCCCGAATTTTTAGAAAAAGACTCTCTAATTTAACAGCAACTGCTGATTAAATATAATTGCTGCCTGTGCTGTTGGTAGTACAGACTAGCTTCAAGTCTAGCTGCCCTGCCTCTGATGTAGAAAAATACAATAGATTTCGGGCTTTTTTTTGTTGTTGTTTTGATTGCACCCCATTTAGTCTCTGCGACGAGAGCCAAAAGTGTGTTTGTGCTGGTGGCAAAGCAACAGAATTAGACTAGATCTGTGTTTTGGATGGGGCAAAAGAAGTGCAACGTGGGAGCTGGGTGAGACAGTGCGAGAGAAAAGCAGCAAGGGGTTGACTCTTGCAGCATGCCAACTTGTGGAAAATCTCTAATTCCTAGTTACAACCTGACTGAGTGGTGAGTCTTCACCGCGTTTAAACTCGGAAGTGCTACAAACTCTGTGGAAGAATTGCATTGGGTACCATGTAAACACAGTAAATAATGCATTCACAGGATATTTTGAAAAGCAACATGGTGAAATGTTTGCCTATGTACAGTAATAGAATTACATTTGTCCAGGGATGTTGTTGCAGTGTGTTTCAGTGATGCTTTATTATGTGGTAGAATGGATCGATTAAGGATGTAATGTTTCAGAATTACTGTGATAGCCATAAAGTTTCTGTTTAACCATTATATTGTGTTTCATAAAAATGTGGTTTATCTGTTTTGACCTGTGTGTGCAACCTTTTACATTTTTGTGATAAATTTATTTTTGAGGATAAACGAGCAGGTACAGTATTGACCAATGTACAACTTGATTCATTTTACATTTATTGCAGCATTTTCGTTTATTCCCCGATAGCTCTGCCTTCCACATACTGTAGTTCTATTCTATTTATTTGTTTCTTTTTGTTCCTTTTTATAGTTGCCTTTAGTAAATGTCTGATCCCGCTTTAATTTGACACAATGCAGCTGTTTTTCTTTTCATGGGAAAGCTGGGTAATGTGCAGTAAGCTGATAGATGGCATGTTCAAGGAGTGTCCTACTGCACTTGAACATGGCAGTAGAGTCATTCATTACCGTGTGTGCTCCAAGAAACAAAACGAACTTAACAAACTTTAAGGTTTACATTAGGGTGAGCATACATGTGTGCAAGTGGCTTTGGGTGTATTTGTATGTGTCTGGGTCGCTAAAGTGATGCAGATTTGATACAGCGCTGACTCTTTGTACTGTAGCAGTGTTTCACTTAGTAGTCCTTGAATTTCCGAGGTGTGCAAGATTTCCCTGCCGCAGTCTTCTGTAACAGCAGCTGCAGTATAGTTGTACAAACTTCCAGGTACAGGAAACTCTTTTTTTTATCCGGGACCGGCGTGGTGCCAGTTTATCAAAATGTCTGGATTACAGAGAGGTATAGTAAAAGGTACGAGAGCCCCATACACAGCAACAGATCCAGGCGTCCCTGTTGCTTAGCAACAGGTGCAGGAACCCCGGCCAGTAGATCCAGGCGTCCCTGTTGCTTAGCAACAGGTGCAGGAACCCCGGCCACAAGATCCAGGTGTCCCTGTTGCTTAGCAACAGGTGCAGGAACCCCAGTTACACGGCCACAGATCCTGGAACGGCCACTAATATGAAGTAAAACTTACCTGAACCTACTCCCGAATTTAGCCGGTTAACAGAGATTTCTGGTTATTAAGGTGCCGGTAAATCGAGAGTTTCCTGTAGTAACAATACTGCAGTGCTGTCTTTAGAATTTCTGCGATGTGCGATGATGTGTGTGAAATTTTTCCCATCCCTACTTGAACTGGAATAAAGCGCCTAACAGTGGCTTTAGATGTTGTTCTACCAAACGTGGACTGTGACTGGCGCAAGCATAGAGCTTTCAACCATGGGACTGATGTACTAGTGGTTGAGATGTATTGGCTCGTAGCTTTTTTTGTCGGTATTGTGTATGCCGAGTGAGCATAGTTTTGTGTCTGTATCTCTCGAGTACAATACACCAAAACCGATCCTTGAGTATTATAATGAATGGGCATGCCGCGTAGTTTACTATGTTGGGCCAGAGTTTGCTGGCGTGGGGCACCTGTGCCCCGCTGGTTTTTAAATTTTTTGCCCCCAAAGTTGTTGGAAGTGCGAGCTGATAACGGCGCAGCGAGTGCAACAGGGCATCTGGGACCTTGGTGAGCGATGGGGCAAGTAGTGTATCTCCTTAACCAATGAGATTGAAGGATTGGGAAATAAACAGAGGAAGGACTGAGGAGGGTGCATTCAATGTGAAATCAGGTACAGAAAGAGTAAGAGAGAGTGAAAGAAAGATTGAATTAAGAGAGAGAGAAAACCAAACTAAGAATCCCTTTTTAAAAAAAAATTGACCTTTATAAAAAATCTCAAAATTCACAGCCTGAAGGAATGAGACTCCACACTTATAATTGTTAATTTCTGGGCAAGAGAGGTTGATTGGCAGTCATTAACAATTATCAAAGATTATGTACGCTGTTAATTACTAGACTTCACTTTCTGCGGTGAGTGTAAGGCGCAAATCCAGCGACTTCATGGAAACCCCAGGGAGGTCAAGCGCGAGATGCTGGTTTCGAAGAGCTAACAGCGGAGCTTGTGCCGATTCACAATTCACGGGGTATCTCTCCCTCGCTACAAATTGCTGGCCGATTTGCGTGTTAATAACGGCGTGCGTCGGCAAAATCTGGCCCATTGTGTTTGTTGGTCTTGATATGACTCTCTCATTGTTGAAGCATTCACTAGAATAAGTAGCTCTTACAGAATTTCTTTTATAACTCATTTTTTCAGGTGTAGGAAGTAAGGTTTACTGAAAGATTGCTTTGAATTTCAGTGCTGTCAATTTGGTGACTAGATTGAGCTAGACCTCAATAGAATAGTATTAAGCACTTTAGATTAAGTTTTTAATTTGCAAATCCCAGAATAATGGTTTCCTGTGACTTGCAGAGAGAAAGTGAAGGAGATCCCATTCTGCATTTCCTCTGGCCCATCAACCAAGTTTATTCCGATAGATTACTCTTTTTAATAATAGTCAAATATCCTGAACGACCATATTACGGTAATACGTGAAATGTATTTCCAATCTGCTTTAAAATCCTGCAAGTGTTTGACCTCTGCCTTGCTATGTTTAAAGTCTGAGATGGTATAAATTATGTAACGATGCTCTTTAGGGGCAGGCATGAGGCTTGTTTGAAAACGCAGCATTTAGAATTTGCTGGATCTATTTGAGTTTGTATTGAGCAATTATTTAACTTTTTAATTAATTGCATTTAATATGGATTCCCATTCAGCGCTGTAAATGGCAGGAACTGCACTCCAGGCCTTGGGCGACTGTGCAGACGGGGATTTGCTAGTGTCCTCGGTTTCTGTCATTCATAGTTAATTCCATGTTTTTCATGCAGCATGTCCCCCTACAAATGCAGACGATTTCATTTTCTGCTTCCCCCATAAACATTATTCACAAGTGTAACAAAGGGCACAGCATCGTTGTGGGTTAGTGAGCGACACTTGGAATAAATCCAGTTAAATGATATTTTATGCAGGACTTCCTCAGTCGAGCAGGTTAAGAATTAGAATGATTTCATTTATTCATGGTGCTTTAATATATCTGATTTTTCTTCAACTGCAACGACTTGGAGATTGTTAGTTTATATCCTCTCTATTAACAGATACCGTAATACCAATGTAAGCTGTATAATTAGTTATTTGTAAACCTCTGACTGGATGTGGGTTTTGTGTACGTTTGTGAGCCTTTATTGGTGCGTGCTAATTTTCTTTTATGTTAAATGCACCTATTTATTTTGTTTAGTTTCCGTCCTCCAAGTACTGTATATAGTTGTGATCCAATTGGGCATTGATGTAAGCCGAGCCCATATAGAGCACAGGGCAGGTTGGAAAGGGGAGAGGTTGCAGACGTTTGAATGAAGTACTTTAAATATTTAATGCATTGCTTGATCACAATTCAAATGCCCTTGGAGCTGACCTTTATATCAAATTTTCTGTGTTCCTTTTACATTAAAAAAAAAAAAATCTGTTCAGGGTGCTGGTTGAATATGACGCAAGATCTAGGTGTTTGAGATTGGATTGTAGCATCTGCAGTAACCGCTTGAGTGAAATTCTAAAAATAGGCATTAATACGCAAAAAAAGGTTTAGCTCCGGATGATTAATTGTGTTCCGAAACGAGGCTGTCCTTCTGAAATCTGCGGGGAAAATTAAATTCCACCGCAAAAATGTCTAAGCGCCCATATGCCTGCTTATCTTGCAGCTTGTATTTTTAACACATTGAATTCTGTGGACAGTATTCCAAGAGCCCATAAGGAATAGCGGCAGCAACCTAAAATGATTGAGGAGGGCAACGTGTAGGGAGCTCCGGTATCGCATGAAATATTTACTCAGTTTCTCTATTTCCCCTCTGTGCTAACGAAGCAATTATTGACTGATTTAGAAAGTGTCATTTCAGTAACGTGAAACTGCAGGGTTCTGAGTAAGCAAGCAAGGTATAACTAGCCAAATAGCAAATGAATTCTACAACATCGTTGATCCCGAGTCTCTCTTTAAGTCAAGTCTGATTGTAGCTCCTAGCCTTGTGGTTAATCCTTTGCAGGTTTTAAAATATGCAGCTGTTTGTATTTATAATGTTTTTTGTTTGAAAGTCATCGTTGCCACCCCCACACTCAGTTACATCACTGATACCACAATGTTCACATAGGGTAGAATGTTATCGGCTGTTGTCAACCATCGCTATTACGAATCAACAAGAATCTTTTCCATTGTAGGATTGGCATCCTGCAGAAGGCTCTCGCTCTTTCCCCAGCCTTAAAGCAGAGTACTGTATATCATAACAGTTCTGCATTATCTAGCAACCCAGTCAAGAACTGAGAAACCGTCCCTATCTGAGGCAGGGATATGAACTCAATCAGTCTTTGTGTTTCTCCCACCAGTATAAACTAACCGTTCTCTAGCTTTCTTTCCCCATCTTTTAATCTCTGCAAGGATAATTTGAGGCTTTTAACAACAGTAATTTTAAGGAGGAGTTGGACTGGGATTTATTAAGAAAATCAATTGAGCGATATTGGTAGTGAGTAGCATATTCAGAGTTTTGAACGCTGGGGCTGGCTAATAGGACCAAAATGGTCTTTTCCAGACCTGATTGGCACTTCTGAATCAAACAATAACATACATAGAACGTATAGCACAGAAACAGGTCCATGCCGGTGTTAACGCACCACACGAGCCTCCTCCCACCTCTCTTAATCTAACCCTATCAACATAACCTATTCCTTTCTCCCTCATGTTCATCTAGTTTCCCCTTCAGTGCCTCTGTGCTGTAATTACATGCATCTATGCCATTATTTGAAGTGTTTTCGAGAGTGATTCAGTAACCTGACATTCCAAATTAATTTTAGCATGAATTCCTCAACTGCAATAGTGCTAGTTTCAGATGTAGCCGAGGACATTGGTTATAGTACCGTAACGATGTCTTCAACTGCCGTGTTCTGCAATAGTGCATTTGGGGGGGAAATTGGGGGAGGGAAATGAAGGAATCAAATGTTGTTGATTTAAAAGGACATGTGTAAATGTCTTGCCTTGCAACCAGTTCTTGATTGGTTGAGCCTGTTTGAAATAAAGTAGGAAACACTTTCATTATAAATATCTAAAGTAAATTCAGACCACTCAGATCGCATTACATCAGTGTTCAAATTTGTCAAATGTTCACAGTATATATTTGTGTATATGATGGCGTTTGTCGTCTTATAATTGTAGTATGAGCCTACTGGACGCTAACTCCCAGCATTTTCGTGCTCCCTGTTTAATCATAAGTTATCAGACATTCATTGTAATGTTTCCAGCCATAATGCACAAAACCTACTCTTGAGAGGTCTGTTATATTTACTGTATAATACTTTAGTATGAATGCTAAGAAGTGTGGATCTGTGTTTCAAACACTTTTGAATGTTGAGTGGTATTTAGTTGGTTTGTTGTATTCCGTTGCGTTTGAGATTTGAGGGGTGATTAATTGAGGTGTTTATAAAATGATAAAAGGATTTGATAGGGTAGATAGAAAGAAACTATTTCCCCTGGTGGGGGAATCTAGAACAAGGGGGCATAATCTTAAAATTAGAGCCAGGCCATTCAGGAGTGAAATCAAGCAGCACTTTTTTTTTTACACACAGGGTAGTGGAAATTTGGAATTCTTTCCCCCAAAGGGCTGTGGACACTAGGGCAATTGAAAATGTCAAGACTGAGAACGCTAGATTTTTGTTGGGTAAGGGAGTCGAAGGACAGGGAGCAAGGCGGTTAAATGGAGTCGAGTTACAGATCGGCCATGATCTGATTGAATGGCGGAACGGGCTTGAGGGGCTGAATGGCCTACTTCTGTCCCGATGATCCTAACCACCTTGCAACTCTGCTCCAGTTGAAACTATTGTAGAAGATCTCAAGACGTGTTTGGCACTAAAAGAAAGGCGAGCACAAATCTTTGCCAATAGAGTGACCAGTTTGATATCTGCAGACTGGTGTCCAGAATTTCCTAGTAGCTGGGAGTCCAGTTGCATTATACAGAGGGGCAAGGTTAGCCTGAGACAGTGACTTGAGTTGCTGAATTTGGGAGGTAAAAATGATCCTAGGGTAATGCGCCCCGGGAGGATAATTTCTTCAAAGGAAATCAATGCAGAAAAACTTGTTCAGGTTACTCGTGCTGCATTGATGTGGGAATTGGAGGAAACTTGTGAATATTGACAAGTTTGCAGAGTGTTCAACTGCTTTGTATTTAAGTTCCTTTTAATAAAATTTGCCTTTGCAGTACCGCAAACGTCACAAATCGCCATGGAATACTGGGGAAAGATTGTTATCACTAATATTTTTGGACTGAAAGAGGATAGTGTGTCTTTTAGCAGTTAAACACAGTTTAGCTGTCAGAGGTGCTTGGAACACATTTTATAGCTTGGTTGGTGAAAACCAGATTGTCTAATTTTGCGCTCCATGTTGAACCTGGTGTTTGTCACTTTAGATCTACCTCGTGCTTCGGAACCTTAGGCATTGGTCTCCGGCGCTGTGTACGAGCCAGTGTCAGAAGTGTGCTTCTGCCTCAAGCTACCATAAAAGGAAAGTGATGTCAAATGCATTTTGAAAACAAAAGCTGCTGTTGAGTAGAATTCGCTCTTTTGAAAGGGTTGTTAGCAGTCCGTAACAGCGTTTCAGGAATGTTAACTCTGAGGAGTCCTACTGTGCAGCATCCTGTATTGTTGCAGTTCCACATACAGGAAACTCTTTATTATCTGGGACCGGCGTGGTGCCGGTTTATCAAAAAGTCCAGATTACAGAGAGGTATAGTTAAAAGGTACGAGAGCTCCGTACACAGCAACAAATCCAGGCTTCCCTGTTGCTTAGCAACAGGTGCAGGAACCCCGGCCACAGACCAAGCATCCCTGTTGCTTAGCAACAAGTGCACGAACCCCAGTTACACAGCCACAGATCCAGGAACTGCCACTAATATGAAGTCAAACTTACCTGAACCTACTCCTGAATTTTGCCAGTTAACAGAGGTTTCCGGTTATTTAGGTGCCGGTTAAGAGAGTTTCCTGTAACATGTTATGTGGAAATATTATATCAAAAATATAAGCACTATAAAAGTGGTAATCTCTCAGGATATAGTTGTACCCAAAGAGAATAGTCATCACTTGATATTATGTTTAACTTATTGACAGAACCTGAAACAATTTTCAGTAAATGACAGAAACAGCTTATTGTGTTAGCTGTGGGCAGCACTCTCGCCTCTGAGTCAGAAGGTTGTGGGTTCATAGTCCCACTCCAGGGACCTGAGCACACAAATCTAGACTGACACTCCCAGTGCAGTACCGAGGGAGCGCTGCACTGTCTGAGGTGCTGTCTTTCGGATGAGACGTTAAACCGAGGCCCCGTCTACGCACTCAGGTGGACGAAAAAGATCCCATGGCACTATTTTGAAAAAAAAACACGGGAGTTATCCCCGGAGTCCTGGCCAATATTTATCCCTTAAATCACCATCACTAAAAAAACAGTCTATCTGGTCATTGTCACATTGCTGTTTGTGGGAGAATATAAGAACATAAGAAATAGGAGCAGGAGTCGGCCATTCGGCCCCTCGAGCCTGCTCCGCCATTCAATCAGATCATGGCTGACCTACCTCATCTCCACTTTCCTGCACTATCCCCATATCCCTTGATGTCCTTAATATCCCAAAATCTATCGAACTCTGTCTTGAATATACTCAATGACTGAGCCTCCACAGCCCTCTGAGGTAGAGAATTCCAAAGATTCACCACCCTCTGAGTGAAGAAATTTCTCCTCCTCTCAGCCCTAAATGGCCGACCCCTTATTCTGAGACTGTGACCCCTGGTTCTAGACTCCCCAGCCAGGGGAAACATCCTCCCTGCATCTACCTGGTCCAGCCCTGTAAGAATTGTGTATGTTTCAGTGAGATCACCTCTCATTCTTCTAAACTCCAGAGGATATAGGCCTAGTCTACTCAATCTCTCCTCATAGGACAATCCCCCCATCCCAGGAATCAGTCTGGTGAACCTTCGTTGCACTCCCTCTATGGCAAGTATATCCTTCCTTCGGTAAGGAGACCAAAACTGTCCACAATACTCCAGGTGTGGTCTCACCAGGGCCCTGTATAATTACAGTAAGACGTCTTTACTCTTATACTCAAATCCTCTTGTAATAAAGGCCAACATACTATTAGATTTCTTAATTGCTTGCTGTACCTTCATGTTAATTTTGTGATTCATGTACAAGGACACCCAGGTCCCTCTGAACACCAACATTTCCCAATCTCTCACCATTTAAAAAATACTCTGCTTTTCTATTTTTCCTACCAAAGTGGATAACTTCACATTTCCCCACATTATATTCCATTTGCCATGTTCTTGCCCACTCACTTAGCCTGTCTATATTCCCTTGAAGCCTCCTTGCATCCTCCTCGCAACTTACATTCCCACCTAGTTTTGTATCATCAGCAAACTTGGATATATTACATTTGGTCCCCACATCCAAATCATGGATGTAGATTGTGAATATCTGAGGCCCAAGCACTGATCCTTGCGGTACCCCACTAGTTACAGCCTGCCAACCCAAAAATGACCCGTTTATTCCAACTCTGTGTTCTGTCCATTAACCAATCCTCAGTCCCTGCTAGTATATTACCCCCAATCCCATGAGCCCTAATTTTGTTTAATAACCTCGTGTGTGGCACCTTATCGAATGCCTCCTGAAAATCCAAATACACCACATCCACTGGTTCCCCCTTATCTATTCTGCTAGTTACAACCTCAAAAAACTCTAACAGACTTGTCAAAAATGATTTCCCTTTCACAAATCCGCATTGACTCTGCCCAATCCTATTATTTTCGTAGTGCCCTGTTACCACGTCCTTAATAATCGATTCTAGCATTTTCCCTACTACTGATGTCAGGCTAACTGGTCTGTAGCTCCCCATTTTCTCTCCTTCCTTTCTTAAATAGTGGGGTTACATTTGCTGCCTTCCAATCCGTGGGAACCATTCTAGAATCTATGGAATTTTGGAAAACGGCAACCAATGCATCCACTATCTCTATAGCCACCTCTTTCAAAACTCTAGGATGTAGGCCATCAGTTCCAGGGGATTTATCAGCTTTCAGTCCCATTAATTTCTCCAGTACTATTTTTTTTACTAATACTAATTTCTTTCAATTCCTCATTCCCTTGGTTCTCCACTATTTCCGGGAAGTTTTTAGCGTCTTCTGTGAAGACAGACACAAAGTATTTGTTTAACTTCTCTGCCATATCCTTATTCCCCATTATAATTTCTCCTGTCTCAGCCTGTAAGGGACCCACATTTACTTTCACTAATCTTTTCCTTTTACATACCTATAGAAGCTTTGTCTGTTTTTATGTCTCTTGCTAATTTACTTTCATATTATATTTTCCCTTTATCAATTTTTTGGTCCTCCTTTGCTGAATTCTAAAAATCATCCCAATCCTCAGGCTTACTGCTCTTTTTGGCATTATAAGCCTCTTCTTTTGATCTAATACTATCTTTAACTTCTCTTAGCCACAGTTGGACCACTTTTCCTGTGGGGTTTTTGTGCCTTACAGGAATGTATATTTGTTGTAAATTATGTATTAATTCTTTAAATGCTAGCCATTGCTTGTCTACCATCAGCTTTTAATGTTTCCCAATCTACCTTGGTCAACTCGCCCCTCCTACCTACGTGGTTTGCTTTGTTTAGATTTAAGACCCTAGTTTCGGATTTAAAGAAATCACTTTCAAACTTAATATAAAATTCTGTCACATTATGGTCACTCTTCCCCAAGGGCCTCTTCACTACAGAGTTATTAATTCACCCTTTCTCATTGCACAATACTAGATCTAAAATAGCCTGTTCCCTTGTTGGTTCCTCGACGTCTTGATCTAGAAAACTATCTTGTATACAGTCCGTGAATTCGTCCTCCACATTATTACTGCAAATTTGGTTTGCCCAGTCTATATGTAGATTAAAGCCCCCCATGATTACTGTATTATCCTTATTACATGCGCCTCTAATTTCCTGATTTATACTCTGCCCTACATTACAACTACTGTTTGGGGGCCTAGAAACAACTCCCACCAATGTGTTCTGCTCCTTGCTGTTTCTTAGCTCCACCCAAACTGATTCTACTACTTGATTTTCGGAGCTAAGATCCTTTCTCTTTACTGTCTTTACCCATCCTTTAATATCAGGGCTACATAATGTGGTAAACCACTTTTATCGTTCGCTATCGTTACTCTATAGTTATCACTGTTGTATTGTTATCACTGTTCTCACTGTTGTATCACTATACGAGGTCGCCTCTTGTCGCGCTGTTATACCTGGGCTGACCACACCTCCGACTCCGCCCATGGCTCCACCTACCTGCCCAGGTATAAAGGTAGTCGACTGGCTGGTATTCCTCCTTGTTGGACCCGATCACCCACGAGGGTGGGCTCTGTTATTTAGTCAATAAAAACCTTTAGTTACGTTCCTAACTCGTCGCTTTTTATTGGACGAATTGATAGGTATATCACATAAGAACATAAGAAATAGGAGCAGGAGTAGGCCATACGGCCCCTCGGGCCTGCTCCGCCATTCAATAGGATCATGGCTGATCTGGATCTAGACTCACGTCTACTTCCCTGCCCTCGCCCCGTAACCCCTAATTCCCTTATCTGCTAGGAAACTGTCTATCTCCGTTTTAAATTTATTTAATGTTGCAGCTTCCACAGCTCTCTGGGGTCGCAAATTCCATAGATTTACTACCCTCTGAGTGAAGAAGTTTCTCCTCATCTCAGTTTTGAAAGGGCAGCCCCTTATTCTAAGATTATGCCCCCTAGTTCTAGTCTCACCCATCAGTGGAAACATCCTCACCGCATCCACCCGATCAAGCCCCCTCACAATCTTATGTGTTTCGATAGGATCGCCTCTCATTCTTCTGAACTCCAATGAGTAGAGTCCCAACCTACTCAACTTTTCCTCATACGTCAACCCCCTCATCTCCGGAATCAACCGAGTGAACCTTCTCTGAACCGCCTCGAGAGCAAGTGTATCTTTTCTTAAATATGGAAACCACAACTGCACGCAGTATTCCAGGTGTGGCCTCACCAATACCCTGTATAACTGCAGCAAGACTTCCCTGTTTTTATACTCCATCCCCCTTGCAATAAAAGCCAAGATTCCATTGGCCTTCCTGATCACCTGCACCTGCATACTAACTTTTTGTGTTTCATGCACCAGGACCCCCCGATCCCTTTGTACTGTGGCACTTTGCAGTTTCTCTCCATTTAGATAATAACTTGCTCTTTGATTTTTTCTGCCAAAGTGCATAACCTCACACTTTCCAACATTATATTGCATCTGCCAAATCTCTGCCCACTCACTTAGCCTGTCTATGTCCTTTTGCAGGTTTTTTATGTCCTCCTCACTCACTGCTTTCCCTCCCATCTTTGTATCGTCGGCAAACTTGGATATGTTGCACTCGGTCCCTTCCTCCAAATCGTTAATATAGATTGTAAAGAGTTGGGGCCCCAGCACTGACCCCTGCGGAACACCACTAGTTACTGATTGCCAGCCTGAGAACGAACCATTTATCCCAACTCTTTGTTTTCTGTTAGATAGCCAATCTTCCACCCATGCCAGTATATTACCCCCAATCCTGTGATTTTTTAATCTTGATCAGTAATCTTTTGTGTGGAACCTTGTCAAATGCCTTTTTGGAAGTCCAAATACACTACATCCACTGGTTCCCCTTTATCCACCCTGTATGTTACATCCTCAAAGAATTCGAGCAAATTTGTCAAACATGGCTTCCCCTTCGTAAAACCATGCTGACTCTGTCCTATTAAATTATGTTTATCCAAATGCTCTGTTACTGTTTCCTTAATAATGGACTCCAACATTTTGCCAACCACAGATGTTAAGCTAACTGGTCTATAGTTTCCAGCTTTTTGTCTACTTCCCTTCTTAAACAAGGGTGTTACATTAGCAGTTTTCCAATCTGCTGGGACCTTTCCTGAGTCCAGGGAGTTCTGGAAAATGATCACCAATGCATCCGCAATCCCTACCGCCACTTCTCTCAAGACCCTAGGATGTAGGCCATCGGGTCCGGGGGATTTATCCGCCTTAAGTCCCATTATTTTACTGAGTACCATCTCCTTAGTGATTTTAATCATGTTTAGCTCCTCCCCCCATTGCCCCCTGTTTGTCCAGTGTTGGGATATTTTTAGTGTCCTCTACTGTAAAGACTGATACAAAATATTTGTTCAGCGTCTTTGCCATCTCCATGTTCCCCACCACTAGTTTCCCGGTCCCATCCTCTAAGGGACCAACGTTCACTTTAGCCACCCTTTTTCTTTTTATATAGCTGTAGAAACTCTTGCTATCTGTTTTTATATTTTTTGCTAGTTTACTTTCATAATCTATCTTCCCTTTCTTAATTAATCTTTTATTGTTTGCTGGCTTTTAAATGCTTCCCAATCTTCTATCCTCCCACTAGATTTAGCTACTTTATATGCCCTTGTTTTCAGTCGAATACTATCCTTTATTACTTTACTAAGCCACGGATGGCTGTCTTTTCTTTTACTCCCCTTTTTCCTCAGTGGAATATATTTATCTTGAAAGATGTGAAACATCTCCTTGAATGTAGACCACTGCTCTTGTACCGTCTTACACTTTAATCTGTTTTCCCAGTCCACTTTAGTCAATTCTATTCTCATACCTTCATAGTCTCCTTTATTTAAGCTTAGTACGCTGGGGTCACCCTCAAACTGAATTTGGAATTCAACCATATTATGGTCACTCATTCCAAGGGGATCCTTTACTAGGACATTTTTTATTAATCCTGTCTCATTACACAGGACCAGATCTAAGATTGCCTGCCCCCTGGTTGGTTCAGTTACATACTGCTCAAGGAAGCTGTCCCTAATACACTCTATGAACTCTTCCTCAATGCTGCCATGCCCAATTTGATTAGTCCAGTCAATATGAAAGTTAAAATCCCCCATGATTATAGCTGTTCCCTTATTACAAGCCCCAACTATTTCCTGATTTATACTCCGACCAACAGAGTTGCAACTGTTAGGAGGCCTATAGACTACGCCCACTAGTGACTTTTTCCCCTTATTATTCCTTATCTCCACCCAAACTGTTTCACTCTCCTGATCCTTTGACCCAATATCATTTCTGACTATTGCAGTGATTCCATCCTTGATTAACATAGCAACCCCACCTCTCTCTTATTCCTGTCTGCCCTTCCTAATTGTCAAATACCCTTGTATGTTTAGTTCCCATTCATGATTATCTTGCAGCCATGTTTCCATAATGGCCACCAGATCATACCCATGTGTAGTTATTTGTACCGTCAACTCGTCAATTTTGTTACGAATGCTGCGTGCACTCAGATAAAGAACTTTCAAATATGTTTTCTGACAATTTATTCCTGCTTTTACTACTTTACCTTTATCATACATTCTGTCCCTTCCTGACACGCTCTGGTTTTTAATTCCCCCACTGCTACCTTGCTCTATTGCCTTCTCCGCTGTCATTTTTATTTTTTGCTCTCTTAAAACCTCCCCCCCCCCACTAATTACCCCTCCTCCTTTTCCATTTTTCTAAAGGTTAAGTATCCTGGAATATTTCATTCCCAACCTTGGTCACTTTGCAACCACGTCTCCGTAATGGCTATTGGATCAAACCTATTCATTTTTATCTCCGCTATTAATTCATCTGTTTTGTTGCAAATGCTTCACGAATTCAGATATAGTGCCTTTAGCTTTGGCTTCTTTCTATTTTTCCCTGATGTCACTTTAGTCACTGATGCCCTATTACCTTTGTTACTCGCTCTCCCCCTTCCTGACCCACTCTGCTTATTTTTACCCAAAACTCTGCTCTGCTCTAGAGCCTTGACATTTCTCTCGCTGTTTTTAAATGTACTCTTTCCTGGATCCTCCCACCCTCTTTCTTCCCCCCCCCCCCCCCCTTCATTAGTTTAAACCCTGTCTACTGCCCTAGTTATTTGGTTCACCAGGACACCGGCTCCAGCCCGGTTTAAGTGGAGCCCATCCCAACGGAACAGCACCCTCTTTCCCCAGTACTGGTGCCAGTGCCCCATGAAGCAAAACCCCTGCCTCCCACACCACTTTGAGCCATGCATTTAACCTTTTAATCTGCTTATCCCTATGCCAAATGACACGTGGGTCAGATAACAATCCAGAGATTATTACCTTTAAGGTTCTGCTTTTTAATTTGGACCCCAGCTACTCAAACTCTCAGCAGAACCTCATTCCTAGTTCTACGTATGTCGTTGGTTCCTACATGGACAATGACAACTGGATCCTCCCCTTCCCACTCCAAGTTCTTCTCCAACTGCAAGGAGATGTCTTTAACCCTGGCACCAGGCAGGCAACACAACCTTCGGAACTCCCGGCCGCTGCTGCAGAGAACAGTATCTATCCCTCTGACTATACTGTCCCCTACCACAACTACATTCCCTTTCACTCCCCCCACTTGAATGGCTTCCTGTGCCATGGTCAGCTTGCTCATCCATCCTGCAGGCTTTTCCCATATCCACACAGGCAGCAAGAACCTCATACCGGTTAGATAAGGACAAATTCCGAGGCTCCTCCAGCACTGCACCTGGGGTCCCCTTACCTGCCTGAGTTGCAGTCACACCCTCCTGTCCCTGACCACTAACCAGACCTGTACCACTACCTAACCTAAGGGTTGTGACTGCCTCCTGGATCAAAGTGTCCAGGTAACTCTCCTCCTCCCTGATGCCCTGCAATGTTTGCACCTCAGGCTCCAGTTCAACAACTCTGAGCTGAAGTTCCTCAAGATTCAGGCACTTACTGCAAACGTGGTTGTCCGGGATCACAATGCTCTCCACAAACTCCCACATGCTGCACTTGAGGCACACCACCTGCACTGCCTTCCCTATATGACCTTGTTCTATTTAATTCAATTTGTATTTAAGTAACTTAGTTTACAGTTTAGTTTCCTGACTACTTACTTGATCTAGATTAAGTTATGGGTAATGAAATTAAATATCTACCTGTAACACAAAGCACTACAAGTAGTGTAGGCAAAAAGCAGCAACTCTTTCCCCCCTTCTCCAAATTCCCAAATGAAGCACTCTGTTTTCGTGCACTCCGTTTAATTCCGCTATGTGCTCTGCAGAACTGTTTATTTTTATACTCGGAGTCTCGCCCAATTTACTTTTATACTCTAGGAGCCTCACCCAATTTAAAAGTGTTGACTCCGCGCCCTGTGATTAGCTCCTATTCTGTGTGCTAATTTGCTGCCACATTTCCTACATTACCACAGTGACTACACTTCAGAAGTACTTAGAATCATAGAATGGTTACAGCGCAGAAGGAGGCCATTCAGCCCGTCGAGCCTGTGCCGGCTCTCTGCAAGAGCACTTCAGCTAGTCCCACTCTCCCGCCCTTTCCCCGTAGCCCTGCAAATTTTTTTCCTTCAGGTACTTATCCAATTCCCTTTTGAAAGCCATGATTGAGTCTGCCTCCACCACCCTTTCAGGCAGTGCATTCCAGATCCTAACCACTCGCTGCGTAAAAAAGTTTTTCCTCATGTCGCCTTTTGGTCATTTTAAATCTGTGTCCTCTGGTTCTCGACCCTTCCGCCAATGGGAACAGTTTCTCTCTATCTACTCTGTCTAGACCCCTCATGATTTTGAATACCTCTATCAATTGTCACGAAGCAGGGCACAAATGAAGATTTGATTCGCACTCTCCTCAGTTCTTGGTCTGGACCGTTTTGAGCAACCCCAGCTTCTCTAGTCTATCCACGTAACTGAAGCTGTAAACCGCTTTGGGATGTCCTGAGGTCGTGAAAGGTGCTATATAAATATTTGTAACAGTGCTAGAGACTCCCTTTTTGAGAGGTGAGAAGTATCCGCATCTTGTTAACATCTTAAAGTTGGGAGACTGTTATCCAATTATCAGTGTGGAAGGCCTTATTTTACCCATCAGCTTATGCGACACCGTTTATGTAATAAATTGTATATTTTATTCTTAGCCTTTTTTTTTGGTTTACTTGGCCTAACTTCTGCAGCTGAGATGGCCAGTATGTGTGGCCTGATTCCCGACCCCTGCCATTGTCCTTTGTACAGGAAATTGTGTTATCCGGAGGCTAACTGCCCGGAATGCTCGAGCCACCGGCAAAAATCAGGTGCCGTTTTCGTTAGTTTTTTTTTCTTCTCGTTGCTTTTTTCCTCAACAGTCAAGCTCTGCAAGGTCTGCTGAAGCTGTTGCTAAGCTACAGAGACGCTTGGACTGTTTAGGGTTTGTTGACCGATACGGAGCTCAGAAGCTTCCGTATCTTTCAACATTAGCGCTGGAGTGTCTGGCAGTTTTGAGGGAACGGCAACAGCTCGGTCCCGTCGGTGCCGGATAGCACAAAGTTTCCTGTAACTGGTCTCCAGGAGCTACCAAAGACGGCCCATGTGTATCCTCTTTATATGCACGTAGACTGATGTGAGATACCACAGGCTCTGTTAGCCACTTCCCTGCTCAAAACGGTCCAGACCAAGAACTGAGGAGAGTGCGAATCAAATCTTCATTTGTGCCCTGCTTCGTGACAATTTTTGGCTGTAAAATGGAGAATAACTTAGTCATGAAAGTACCTCCTGTACAGACCAGGCCAGCCCAGGGTTCAAATCCCAGCTTATTTCAACTTGGGTCGTAGGGGCTCTACAATTGGCTTGCAAAACCTAACGTGTGGTCCCTGCTGGAATTGCACACCTGTACTTCTCGGGCGAGGACAGGCTCACCTGACGCAACCCATGGCAAAACTGGCATGCTATTTAATGCTCACTCTCCAAGCTCGCGTGTGAATCATAGCCTTTCGGGAGAAGTTTTAAAGATCAGCCAGTCCCCCAGCGAGGAGTTAACGCTTTCTGGCAAGGAGCGGAGGGGAGGAATTTGTGACTTTGTGGAATTTCTTTGCTCTCAATTCCACTTGTGCCAAATTTGAAGGTCGTTTTACGTTGCGAGTTCAGGTCAGTGGAAACCTGATTTCGACAAGTCTGCATGGACAGGTCTGGCCAAGACTTTTGCCTGTGGAGTTCTCTCTGACTATACAGTTGCACAGACCTCTGTGCCTTCTGTGTTGTGTTACTGATCTGGGTGAATCAGATTGTTAGACAATCTGTTGAGCTACCAAGAATCTCTAACAATTTTGGTACAAAGTAACAATAAAAATACAATTTCACTTAAGAATTGGTGCAATTTTAAACGGAATTGGCCTTTACTGGGTGCAGCTTTTGATATGTTGTCCTGTGTAGTTTTTTCCAAAATATCTGTATCTTCTCTCTTGCTTTCTGTGCACTTTTACTTTGATCAAATCCTTATCATAAAGTAAACTTGCTTCCTGATTGAACAAATCAGTCCACGCAAGTAGTGATTTTGTCTGGTTATCTTTACCAAGTCAGGTACTTTTTTGCACTAACCATCGCAGACTACTTAACCAAAGCAATTCAATGCAACTTGTAGGAGAATGTGCAGAATGCAGTGCACTACATTCCCAAATTTCCTGTTGATTTCTCATTCATTCCATTGAAGAATCATAGATTCATTGAAATTTACGGCACAGGAGGAGGCCATTCAGCCCATCGTGTCCGCGCCGGCTGACAAAGAGCTCTCCAGCCTAATCCCACTTTCCAGCTCTTGGTCCGTAGCCCTGCAGGTTACGGCACTTCAAGTACATATCCAAGTACTTTTTAAATGTGATGAGGGTTTCTGCCTCGACCACCCTTTCAGGCAGTGAGTTCCAGACTCCCACCACCCTCTGGGTGAAAGAAGTTTTCCTCAACTCCCCTCTAATCCTTCTACCCATTACTTTAAATCTGCCCCCTGGTTATTGACCTCTCTGCTAAGGGAAATAGGTCCTTCCTATCCACTCTATCTAGGCCCCTCATAATTGTATACACCTCAATTAAATCTCCCCTCAGCCTCCTCAACAAACCCAGCCTTTTCAATCTTTCCTCATAGCTTGAAATGAGGTGACTTCTGGGGAATGGAACATCCTCCCACTTTTGGCAGCCAGTGTCAGAATTACATGCAGTCTTACAGGTGTAGTACAGGATAGATGCAGGATAATGATCTCTACACACTGCACTGGATATCTGCTTCCATTCTATCCTCTTGAGCACGCCTATTGCACTGGCGTGACTTGTTACTTCCTTTACACAAGCTGACCTTGTGGCCTATTCTATTTCTCCTTCCCTCCCCCCGCCATCCCCTAATTTTCTGCCCCTGAAAATGGGGACTGATGGAAGGTTTTGTTGCTGATAGCACTCTGATATCTTGCTTCTCTAGACATGCATGAAACTGGATGTTGGCAGAATAATTGACCACGGGGATAGCTGTGCCAAAGTCCATCTTTGCCTAACTTCCAGACCTGCAGGGGTCTCAGGACATAGACATAGAAACATAGAAGAAAGGAGCGGGAGTAGGCCATTCGGCCCCTCGAGCCTGCTCCGCCATTCAATGCGATCATGGCTGATCATCCAAACTCAGTACCCTGTCCCTGCTTTCTCCCCATATCCCTTGATCCCTTTAGCCTTAAGAAATATATCTAACTCCTTCTTGAATATATTTAATGAATTGGCCTCAGCTGCCTTCTGTGGTAGAGAATTCCACAGGTTCACCACTCTCTGGGTGAAGAAATTCCTCCTCATCTCAGTCCTAAATGGCTTACCCCTTATCCTTAGACTGTGACCCCTGGTTCTGGACTCCCCCACCATCGGGAACAGCCTTCCTGCATCTAGTCTGTCTAGTCCTGTTAGAATTTTATAAGTTTCAATGAGATCCCCTTTCATTCTTCTAAACTCCAGCAAATATAAGCCCAGTCGACCCAATCTCTCCTCATACGTCATTCCTGCCATCCCAGGTATCAAGCTGGTGAATCTTCGCTGCACTCCCTCCATGGCAAGAACATCCTTCCTCAGATAAGGCGACCAAAACTGCACACAATACTCAAGGTGTGGTCTCACCAAGGCCCTGTACAACTGCAGCAAGACATCCTTGCTCCTGTACTCGAATCCTCTCGCTACGAAGGCCAACATACCATTTGCCTTCTTAACCGCCTGCTGCACCTGCATGCTTACCTTCAGCGACTGGTGCACAAGGACACCCAGGTCTCGTTGCACTTCCCCTTTTCCCAATCTGTTGCCGTTCAGATAACCTGCCTTCCTGTTTTTGCCATCAAAGTGGATAACCTCGCATTTATCCACATTATACTGCATCTGCCCAATCGCCCAACCTGTCCAACAACAACCCTTGCTAGTTTATTTCCCCCCTCCCTTTCATCCCTGCTCACTTTCTCCTATGAATTGAGGTCATATGTACTCCCATTGCAGCTGACAGTGGTTAGTGCAGCAAGATTAGTGAACTTTGTATGGTCCAGGGATTGTATGTGGCACCTCCTTGACCTATGTGGCTCTGTAGCTGTTTCTGGGTAAGACTTTTTTGAATTATGGGCTGTGGACATGCAGCCAGAGGGAACTGGCCTGAAACTGCCTCAAACCTATTTCACTATTGGCCTTTTCTAGCTTATTAGTGCAAAGCGTCTGCTTTTGAAAACATTGTAAAAGATATGGGGTTTTTTTTCTTTTAAATTCAGTTTTGGGTCCTGTTGCTGACTCGGTGTGCTTTGTGGTGTTGAAGTGTAAAAGATTAGTATTATGAAGTCATGTTTGAAAAATTATCTCTCAGAAAATCGCCAGCAAATTCCATGCACAGTGTATATGCGTTAGAGGATGCACATTGAACTTGACTAAAATTAACTTTTGTTAGCAATACAGTTTAGGAGCCTAGCAATAGTTAATTTTAGTCAGGTTCGTAGCCTAAAAATTAAAGCCAGGCCTTTCAGGAGTGAAGTTAGGAAACACTGCTACACGCAAAGGGTGGCAGAAGTTTGGAACACTCTTCTGCAAAAGGCAATTGATGCTAGATCAATTGTTAATTTTAAACCTGAGATTGATAGATTTTTGTTAACCAAAGGTATGAAGGGATGTAGGGCAAAGGCAGGTATCTGGAGGTAGGCCACAGATCAGCCATGGTCACATTGATGGCGGAACAGGCTCGAGGGGCTAAATGGCCTACTCCTGTTCCTGTGTTCACTGGTTATATGCTGAATTTAATACACTCACGTGGTAGTCTGCCCCACTTTGAACACACGAGCGATGTTGAAATGTATGTTTCGTCATTGGGATTGTAAAATGTCTATTTATATCAGTGTCTAGGCCACATGCAAATTAGAGTCCTCTCTACTCTGCCCCAATGTGCCTCAGTCCCTGGCCTCCGAACATCTCCACCTGTACCGCACTGTGACGCTTGTTCCATTTCCCACACCGGCCATCCTGTGGCCTATGAGTGATATTGACATTTACAACAACTTGCATTTATATAACACCTATAACATATAAAACGTCCCACGGCACTTCACAGGAACGCTAGCAAACAACATTTGATACCGAGCCACGAGAGGTGAGCAAAAGCTTGGTCAGGGAGGTAGGCTTTGAGGAGTATCTTAAAGGAGGAGAGAGAGGTAGGGAGACGGAGGGGTTTAGGGCGGGAATTCCAGAGCTTGGGCAGCAGAAGGCACGGCCGCTGGTGGTGGGGCAATGAAAATCGGGGATGCACAAGAAACCAGAGTTGGAGGAGCACAGAGATCGCAGAGGGTTGTGGAGCGGGAGGGGGTTACAGAGATAGAGAGGGGAGAGGCCATGGAGGAATTGGAACATGAGGATGAGAATTTTTAAATTGAGGCTTTGATGAAATGGGACCCAAATGTAGGTCAGCGAGCACACTAGGGACAGTTTCACATGAACACTTCAAGCACGGGACATTTATATTTTTATATCCTGTGCAGACTGATGCAGATATTCATTGCAGTTGTTTTCTGTATGTTGCAAAGAACCAGGCTTCTTGTGAATGAATGTCAGCATTTTAGTAACCAGGCCTACTAAGCTGTTTTAGCCACTGACTCTGCTTAACTTCTGTGATCTCCCATGATTGCTGGAGCATGCGAATTAAGGCTTGCTACCTGAAAAACATTTGTTGAAAGCCCTATTTTTGATTTTTTTTTTGTCTTAACCTGATGCAATGCTGTTTATTTTCTAGAATGTGCTGGCCCTTCAAGTGATTGTTAACTGCAGTTAGTGTATTTATTTTCATGAAAGTTACTCAATACTAATGCCCAAAGATTGTATATATTAAGAGTAGAAATACAACCGGTGCACAAGGCCAATGTCCTGCTCAGAACCCAAAACTTGATCTTCACAACCTTGAGAAACATGCTTTATTTTCAATGTGACTGCCTTAATTCTGTGAATATATGTATCCTTTAATATACCAGTAAATTGCCCGTGGAATTTCTCGCGGTCAATTGACCAATATAAGGTGTTTTAATGTACAAAATAGTGACATGTCAGAGAGAGTTCAGAAACTTGCTCCAAAGCGCCACCTCTTGGCCAGCGTCTGCACTACATTGTTACTGGAAGCTGTTTCCATCTAGGATTTCCATTCTAAACATATGGGAGTTTCAAAGTTTAGAGTTTGCATAAAAGCGTGACCAAAAATTGAGAACAGGAAGTGTGTACATACACAAGACTATAATAAAGCCCCTTGATATTATTTGTAATTTTGATTTTTTTAAAAACCTTTTTGGGTTTTTCTATTAATGTGTACGTAGTTGTGACTGTGCTTTGCACATGCCAGTGCAGTGAATGTTGCAAGCGCTACAGTATGTGTAGGAACTTGTTCAGTCAGGTTAACAATTGATTGTACAGAATAGCTGAATCGTTCCTCCAGAGGTTTCCATCACCTCTTTGTGTTTAATTTTTTTTTTGATGCTCAATAAGGAGACGGGTGCTTCTAGTTAGATTCCCAGTGCAATAAAATGAATCAAGTGGCTCATTTCTGTCTGTTCTGTGATGTTGAGGTCTAATGGAGTTGGGTATATTTCGTGGAGTTAAAAAAAGAACATTCCTGGGAAAGTTGCTGAATTTCCCTGCTCGGGATGCATGTCCAGTCCAGTAAAGGTACTTCAGCAGCCCCACAAACCCACTGTGGTGTGTAGTACAGGAAACTCTTTTTTTTAATCTGGCACCGACGGGGCCGGCGTGGTGCCGGTTGATCAAAAAGTCCGGATTACAGAGAGGTATACTTACCAAGGTACGAGAGCCCCGTACACGGCCACAGATCCAGGGGTCATAGAAACATAGAAGATAGGAGCAGGAGTAGGCCCCTCGAGCCTGCTCCGCCATTCAATATGATCATGGCTGATCATCCAAATTCAGTACCCGGTCCCTGCTTTCTCCCCATACCCCTTGATCCCTTTAGCCTTAAATATATCCAATTCCTTCTTGAATATATTTAATGAATTGGCCTCTACTGCCTTGTGTGGTAGAGAATTCCACAGGTTCACCACTCTCTGGGTGAAGAAATTCCTCCTCATCTCAGTCCTGAAAGGCCTACCCCTTATCCTCAGACTGTGACCCCTGGTTCTGGACACCCCGGCCATCGGGAACATCCTTCCTGCATCTAGTCTGTCTAGTCCTGTTAGAATTTTATAAGTTTCAATGAGTGTCCCTGTTGCACGGCCACAGGTGCAGGAACCCCGGTTACACGACCACTAATATATAGTAAAACTTACCTGAACCTACTCCTGAATTTTGCCGGTTGAGAAAGATTTCCGGATATTTAGGTGCTGGTAAAAAGAGAGTTTCCTGGAATCAGTAAAGAACCACGTCAGCTGATAGTCGTCAGTTAACTACAAGACTGTCCTATTTTTCTTTATATTTTAATCTGTGCACGTATCACAGATTCTAAAACACTAAACTATTCCAGTTCATTTCTGTGTAGTAATGTTCTGTCCTATTTAATCCATTTTCGAATGATTCCCAGCAAATTATTCTTTCATCAAGCTCACCTTGACTGTGCAGCTAATTAAAACTTCCATACTCCACATTTCTTATGTGCCCTTTTTCCATTTCTGTGCCTAACATTGTGACTTGTTTTCTTTAAAATTATATGTACTGTTACTTTCTAGTGCTGTTGCTTTCTAAGCTAATTTTGAAATGAACAATTTCTGTTATAACCTGTCTACAGTTAAGAGTATTCTCGCAGAGTTTAGGGCTTCTTTGACTGCTCTATCACTCCGTTTCTACTGCCCTCCCTCCAGCTGGGTTTGTCAAGTCACCCTTGTCAGAGACTAAGCTGACGGGAGACACCTTTGAGCTGTACTGTGATGTGGTAGGGAACCCCACACCCGAGATCCAGTGGTGGTACGCTGAGGTCAACAGGGGCGACTCGTTCATACAACTGTGGGATGGCGCTCGGAGGCGGCGGGTTTCAATAAACACGGCCTATGGCCGCAACGGAGTGAGTGTGCTGCGTGTCACTAGGTTGGGCCTGGACGATACGGGGACTTACGAGTGCAGGGCCAGCAACGACCCCAGGCGGAACGACCTCCGACAAAATCCAGCCATTACCTGGATCCGAGCCCAGGCCACTGTTCTCATCCTACCAAGTGAGTACTACATATAGTGGTACCATAGTAGTTCCTACTGGTCAACCAGACCTTGCTCCTTTCCTGTTGTTTTTTTTTTAGTCTTCCCCCCCTACTACCCTTCTCCATTTACAGTGTTGTAGACCTGCACTCCCTTTTTAATAGTCCAGAAATGCCTGGAATATTGCACCCTGTCTTGCCTATCCTCCTCATGATGCCTCTAGTTTGTGCAACTCAACTCCTTCTGTTACCAAACCCCCCCACCCCAGTATTCAAGCCATTTTGCTCTGGTGCCTAGTTCAGTACTAACCATGTAGTAGTATGCATTGCAGTGTGTCTGACTCATAAACCCCTTACCTTCTAAGTAACCCCCCCCTGCACTTTCCCCATTAACATTGTGAGCCCTGTAGCTTGAGCAGCTTTGTTTTTATCGATCTTGTGTATTGAGCCTTTTTTAGTGTGTTTGAGATGCAAACCTAACCAGATCCGTTTTCTTTTTGAAGCAGCCATGGCCAGCCACTAGATTGCTGATGAATGCGTGCGTGGGTGTGCGTGAGAGGTTTTATTTTTACGTGCTCTGTGCTGGATGTGGGACAGATGGCATAGCGAACTGCAAACGGAGCGGTTCTGAATGCTAATGGGTTTCTGTAGCTGCAGGGGCAGAAAAAATGTTGCATGGTTTTGAAAACAATTAAAAAGGATAGCCAAGGACCAGTGCTGATTAGAGCTCGTGTACTCACTATCCAAGTGATAGAATATTGAATGTTTCACTGTGCATTTAATTTAATAGCCACAATAGTGATATCTTCAATGAAAGTGACCTAATGAATGTTTAAACCTCCTTAAGTGTTACCTACTCTTGAGGACAGACTGAATAGAGTGGGACAGAAATATTTAACACAAAAGCAAGATACTGCGGATGCTGGAAATCTGAAATAAAAACAGGAAATGCCCAAAGTACTGCGCAGGTCAGGCAGCATCTGTGGAGTGAGAAACAGACTTAACGTTTCAGGTCGATGACCTTGCATCAGAAATGATGCCTTTAAGTTTGTGTAACTCAACTTTTGAAATCATTTTTAAATGCCTGACTGATCTAACCAGCAAGCTCTGTCAAAACATTTCATGGTTTGCAAAAAGAGAGAATTGTACTAATAGTTGAGCTGTACCTTGCTAAAAGAAGTAGCTTCCATGTGTTGTAGCCAGCCATCGCAGTTTTTACTGATGCGCTACAAATTGTCACTTTGATTTTATTCGCCAAGTATAAAAAGCCTACAGCTGCTCTGCCACGTGCCCTGTCTCTCCAGGTTAAGTAACTGGCTTGAGACCACCCAGTGTAGAATTTAGGAAAAAAAAAAAAATTGCATATTACAAATCTGGCAGGCATGTTTCAATTGGAGTAGAATTGCATGGCTTGCTCAAGAGCGCATGTATCCCTTTTTTCAAAAGTATATTTTTAAAAACGAGCCATGATCTCGAACTTTGCATTTAAGGTATTTTTCTTTCAAATGAACGCAGATGAATTCATCAGGGGTACTGGGTTGGAGGAGTTATGAGCCCAATACTGCATGGTTTCTGAATTAACTATACTGACTCAGTAATTACCCTTTTTTAGCTCGTACCCACAATAACTCGCTATTATACTTGCCATGGAAACGTAACGTTGAAAATATTAACAAATATAAAGATGTTATTCTTGTACTTTTTAAATTTATGGAAAAAAATGGGGGTTGCTGATTGTTTGTAGAACTTAAATGCTATTCACATTTTATTGTAGGAAACTTTTTTATCCGGCGTGGTGCCGGTTTATCAAAAAGTCCGGATTACAGAGAGGTACAGTTAAAAGGTACGAGAGCTCCGTACACAGCAACAAATCCAGGCTTCCCTGTTGCTTAGCAACAAGTGCAGGAACCCCGGCCACAGACCAAACGCCCCTGTTGCTTGGCAACAAGTGCAGGAACCCTGATTACACAGCCACAGATCCAGGAACGGCCACTAATATGAAGTAAAACTTACCTGAACCTACTCCTGAATTTTGCCGGTTAACAGAGATTTCCGGTTATTTAGGTGCCGGTAAATCGAGAGTTTCCTGTATATTGTGCTACGGTTTCTGAAACGGCCTGCTTGTTCAGACAGATAGTGGCTATATATCTTCTACCCCTACTTATTAACAATTGTGCTCTAGTCTCGAAGCACTTTTCATTACCTGGGAGTTCGGTGAGCATCCTCTATCCACATTATCCTTGAAGAAATTTCGCGCTTGGATTCAGGGTTCAAAAGACCCAAATATTCCATGAAAATTTACAGGAGTTGCATCAAAGAAGCCCATTTTTTTATTTTATTGTAATTTTTTTCTATTTGTATTTTTCATTTTTTTTTATTTGACGTACTTAAGGCTGCAGCCAGACTGCCGCTTTCATGTCGATGTACAGCGGGTTTGAGGTGCACATCAATGCAAAAGTGCCAGTCCAACCCAAGAGATTGCTCGGTGTAATAAAGCCACGCGATGCCTCCAGGACTTTCACTCGGTTTGTGTTTGCTCCTATTGTGGTTATGACAATAATCTACGATTTTAAAAATCCATGTACTGTCATAGAGAGTAGGCTGGAGCCAAAATGAGCATAACAACTTGAGAAGTTAGTTGATGCTTTAATGGTGCAGGCTTAACTGGTGCTCACGCTACAACGCAAAACATTTGTGCTGCAGACCAGTGAGCTCCAACTGCTGCAATTATGTTCTTAATTTAGCAGATGATGCTAGTGCACGGTAAGCTTTGTACTTTTCAGAATAGAAATATACGGGAAAATGGTGGACCGAGAAATGTCACACAAACTCATTAAACCTTTGTCCATGAATGTTGCCGACAGTGATTTCTAGCCTTGTGTGGGTTTTTTTTCTAGGATAGATTGAACAATTGCAAATTAATTGCTGCATTATATACAAGCATACATGCAGAGATTGCTTTAATTCTTTGTTTTTCAGTAGTATTGGTAAGTTGCTTAATGTTATCAAAAATAGGAAGAACACGGCCTTTCGGAATGGTGAGTAGATATTGAAGACAGTGATCCTGTTGTTGATAATTCTCTCTCTCCTACCTCGCCGCCCTCTTTTGCTTCCCCCATCCCACAGTTTAGAACATGCAGTAACTACAGGAAACTCTTTATTACCCGGGACCGGCGTGGTGCCGGTTTATCAAAAAGTCCGGATTACAGAGAGGTATAGTTAAAAGGTACGAGAGCTCCGTACACAGCAACAAATCCAGGCTTCCCTGTTGCTTAGCAACATGTGCAGGAACTCCGGCCACAGACCAAGAGTCCCTGTTGCTTAGCAACAGGTGCACGAACCCCAGTTACACAGCCACAGATCCAGGAACGGCCACTAATATGAAGTAAAACTTACCTGAACCTACTCCTGAATTTTGCCGGTTAACAGAGATTTCCGGTGATTTAGGTGCTGGTAAATCGAGAGTTTCCTGTACCCGCTACTTTTATATTATCCACCTCTTCTCTCTTTAAAGTCCCCAGCTCTTTAGATTGGTGCCCTGCCCTGGTATCTCCCTTACAGTGGTAGTCTTGTCACTTCTGAATTTTAATGGGATCATGTCTTTGAAATGCAATGTCCATAATGTATACTTTTGATTGTTTCCAGTAGATCATGAGACCAACACCGCATCCCTTTCTCTTGGTCACTTGAAGCTGAGATTCAGAAATCTAGATAAGACCAATTTGTCCTGAGTTACCAGAAATTGTAGTTTCTTTTTTTAAATAAAGAAATACTCTCTGCAGTGTCAAAGATGACCTGTGGCTTTCAGACTTTTCAACATGTGATCCCCTGCAAATGTTGACACGTTCCTGGAGACCCCTCTGTTAACTTTTGAACGATAGTTATCCAAAGGAACAAGAATGTTTGATATATCGCAACCAAAATTAATTTTTTGTAAGTAAACAAATCTGCAAAAAATTATAGGATGCAGAACTATCAAGAGGCATGATATGGGGGTGAATGGGAATCTGACCGTGTGCTCCCCACTCCTCTCGCTGGAAATAGATTAGAGGCAGGGAAAACTACTTTCAACATTGTATTCACAGGGTTGGATTAACTTCTCTTGAAGGCACAACATATAGGTCAAAGAAACCATTTAGGAAGTTTAACTTCCATATCTTCAAAACTCAGCCTGTTGAGAACCAAAAGAGATGTTTGTCTAAAACATGAAAGATCAGATTGAGGGTGCGGGGTTTGCTCTGCTCTGCAGTCAGTTGTGATGTCTGCCACGCGGTCCAGTAAAAATATCAAACGAGATAATGAACTGATCTATAAAGCTGCCATGAATTTTATTTTTAAAAACACCATTTTATTTTGCAAATAGTGTGTTTATGCGTGTGTTTAATTTTGACCCTTTCAAGTAGATTTACAGGAAGGAAACAATAGCTAAAGTGAGAGTGGTGACCTCTTCAGTACAGCTTTGGGCTGCTGGTGCTTGGCCAACTTCGTGGATACAGAATGTTCAATATTTAATTTGCCTTAACACTTGTCCTGTACAGCAATAGGAAATGCTGGAAAACACGCAGCAGGTCAGGCAGGCAGCATCGTGGAGAGAGAAACAGTGTTAACGTTTGCAGCCGATGACCCTTCGTCAGAACTGGGAAAAGTTGGAGAAGTAACAGATTTTTAAGCAAGTGTGGGGCAGGGAAAGGGAGGAGGGGAGGAAGGAACAAAGGGAAGGTCTGTGTTAGGCTGGAAGGTGGGAGAGATTAAAAGACAAAAGGAATGATGGTGCAAGGCAAAAGGAGATGGTAATGGGACAAGTGAAGAAACATAAGATGACTCTCGATGAGGTGTAAATGGCAATGGCTGAACGATCGACAGCTGCCATGTGAGAAAAAAGAAAACATAAGGGCTGAGGTTATAATCTGAAATTGTTGAACTCGATGTCGAGTCCAAAAGACTGTAAAGTGCCTAATTGAATGATGAGGTGCTGTTCCTCGAGCTTACACTGTTCCAACGAAGCTCAATGTAAGAGGCCGAGGATGGAGAGATCAGAGTGGGAGTGAAGCGGAGAATTAAAGTGACAGGTGACCGGAAGCTCGGGGTCACCCTTATGGACTGAACGGAGGTATTCTGCAAAGCGGTCACCCAATCTACGTTTGGTCTCCCCAATGTAGAGGAGACCACATCGTGAGCAGCGAATACAGTATACTAAATTGCAAGAAGTACAAGTAAATCGCCGTTTCACCTGGAAGGGGTGTTTGGGGCCCTGGACAGTGGGAAGGGTGGAGGTAAAAGGGCAGGTGTTGCATCTCCTGCGCTTGCACGGGAAGGTGCTGCGAGAAGGGGTGTTGGGGGTGATAGAGGAGTGGAATAGAGTCCTTACAGGAAGTGTAGTCCAGGTAGCTGTGGGAGTCAGTGGGCTTAAAGTGGACTTCTGCTCTCACCCCTTCCCCTCTCTCCCAGAACCACGATAGGATCTTCAGCTTTCACCCCACCAGCCTCCATATTCAATAGATCATCCTCTGTCATTTCCATTTCCACCACCTCCAGCGTGATCCCACCACCAAACACATCTTTCCCTTTCAGCGTTCCGTAGGGACCGCTCCCTCCGCGACACCCTGGTCCACTCCTCTATCACCCCCCATAACCCCTTCCCCTTCCCACGGCACCTTCCCGTGCAAGTGCAGGAGATGCAACACCTGCCCTTTTACCTCCTCCCTTCCCACTGTCCAGGGCCCCAAACACCCCTTCCAGGTGAAACCGCGATTTACTTGTACTTCTTGCAATCTAGTATACTGTATTCGCTGCTCACGATGCGGTCTCCTCTACATTGGGGAGACCAAATGCAGATTGGGTGACCACTTTGCGGAACACCTCCGTTCAGTCCGTAAGGGTGACCCTGAGCTTCCGGTCGCCTGTCACTTTAATTCTCCGCTCCACTCCCACACTGACCTCTCTGTCCTCGGCCTCTTACACTGTTCCAACGAAGCTCAATGTAAGCTCGAGGAACAACACCTCATCTTTTGATTAGGCACTTTACAGCCTTCTGGACTCTACATCGAATTCAACAATTTCAGACCATAACCTCTGCCTATCTCTTTTTTCATTTTTTTTTCTCTCTCACACGGCAGCTGTCGGATCATTCTGCCATTGTCATTTACACCTTATCTAGAGTCATCTTTTGTTTCTTAACTTGTCCCATTACCATCTCCTTTTACCTCGCACCATCATCCCTTTTGTCTCTCAATCTCTCCTGCCTTCCAGCCTATCACAGACCTTGCCTTTTGTTCTTTCCTCCCCTCCCCCTGTCCCTGCCCCACACTCGCTTGCTTCTCCAACTTGTTTCCAGTTCTGACAAAGGGTCATCGACCTGAAACGTTAACTCTGTTTCTCTCTCCACAGATGCTGCCTGACTTGCTGAATAATGCCAGCATTTTCTGTTGTCGTTTCAGATTTCCAGCATCTGCAGTATTTTGCTATTGTACTTTGTCCTGTACCACTTTTTTTTTAATTGAAAACTGCTAATGGAAGTGTGGGAAGAAAATAGCAGAAACTTTGCACAAACGGGAAAGTTACAGGAATCTTTTCCGTGTAAAGGGTGATTAGAATATAAGATGCATTACCACAAGAAGCTATTGATGAGATTTAAGAAGAATTTAGATGAAGACCTGAAAAGTATTGAAGGGTATGGGGAGAGGGGGTGAGGGTTGTGGGGGTGGGGGGAGAACGGGAATTGGTTTACTGCAGTTAGATCCAATGTAGAACCAACACAGAAATGATATACTGAATAGCCTCATCTACTGTACGATATTCACAGCGCAGTTCTGCCTCCATTGAGCAGCATCAACGACCAGTTAATGCTCTCTTCATTGCTACAAGTGAAACTGATACTATATTGGGGCAGCAAGTTAAATGAGTATATGTACAGCTCATGTAAAGGGGCAGCTTGCATTGATAGACTCTAGGCGATTCAGTGATCATAATTTCAACTGTTTGCGATAGATTGGCTATCTCTCACGATCGGAAGCAGTAACTCCAATGCATCAGAAACAATTTTTTTTAGGTTTAATTGTTTTTCGAAAGATGTATTGATGGTGAGAGCCGAAATTAAAAATAGGAAATATTGCCATATATATTTTCTTGCGAACAAAGAGGAATCCAATTATATTGCACACCAGACTACTCCGAACATGAGACATTAAACAATATGTAATAGTTTGCACATCGCTTTTGTGTTTGTAGTTTAAGATTCTGGGAAATTTGCAGGGAGAATCCATTAACAGCTAAACAAACAAACCTTTTTGATGTAACTGAACTAAACTCTAACATGGATCTCACTGTTCAACTATAGGCATTCACAAAATATTTTACATTGTGTTTGCTCCAGGTATAAGTTGCTAAGAGGCCTAAACAGACAAAAATGAACACTAAGCTGAAGAATGATATTAGAAGGGTGACCAGAAGGTTTGTCAGGTGGGTTTTAAGGAGGAGAGTGAGACAGAGGGGTTTAGGGAGGGAATTCCACAGTGTGATGCCTAGTTAGCAGAAGGCGCATCTCGCAATGATGTGGAGTCATTCTGTAAGGGGTCGTTTTAACGAGCTTATGGTGTGCTAAATCGGTTTTGATTTTCGCACTACTCGTGAGCGGTTTCGAAGCGCCTCCCCCTCACGGTTCTAGACACTGGGCTTATTGCCAGACAACCTTTGTGTGTTGGCCCAACTCGTGACTCGGAAGACAAATGGTCAGATGAGACATTGAGTTTTAAATCAAAACGATCTTTATTTTTGAAAGAGAATGTACACAGAGAAAAATGGCAAGAATAAATGCAGACGAAAAGTAACGTTTCTCACAGGACTAAATTATACACTGAGAAAAATAACTTTAAAGCATATAAACAGTTCTAAAATAGCGATAAGCTAAAAGCGGGGGTGAGGGAAGCGCACGGACACATCGAGGGATAAATCACACTCCTAACTTACAAATACCCTTAACGTTACAAACCCTCCCGTTACTGAATATATCTTAATTATGTCAGTTAGGTAGAGTTGGGCCTTTATGCTCACCAGAATTTCAAAACCCTTCTGGACCTTGGTACTTCTTGTTACGTCTGGAATTTCCGATCTTCCTTATGGGACCGGCTCCTGGACCCTGTTACTTGGTGTCGTCCGGGACCTTCCTTATGGGACCGGCTCCTGGACTCGCTCTCCTGTACAAACTTTGGAAGTCCTCCGAAATCCTCGAGCCGTTTTCTGTTCCGCACGGTCCTCGAACTCCTGATGGTAACTGGACTTGGACTTCACGGTGTGAACCGTCTCCGGAGGAGTCTTCCTTACTCTGGTCGAATCTTAGACTGACTTGCTGATGATTTACCTGAACGGTTATACTCTTTTCTGGCCCTAATCTTGGCGCCAAATCAACCGTTTTCCTTTGTTACGGTTGCTTTAACAAAAGCAAGCACATTAATTTTAACTGCTCGCAAATCGAACTAATGGGAATCCGATTAGTGTCCCTCCGTTTGTGTGTGCTCAGCAGTTTCTGAGATCGGTTACCGCTCTGCCAGCGATTAGCGCACCTCCAGGTGCTAATAGTTTTGTTTACTGCTGTAACCACATTACAATATCAAAAACAGTAAGGTTCTGGATTCTTCTAATCGATGATGACTCAGACTGTTGTTAGGTACTGTGTGTGTGTCCTTTTGAACTGGGCCATGAGAACTGCCAACTCCATTCTGTGTTCTCACAATGTGGCCACTTCAGGGGCCCTACCCCTATACTGTATTTCATGGATTTTTGCGAATCCTACAGTCCCCTCTGTGATACAATGAGCATCTTCAATCGTCTTTGTATCATAAAATGTCTTTGGGTGAGCACAAATCCGTTCCCTCCCCAACTGACCTTCCCCGTAATTTACCTTGCTAAGGAGTGTACCTCGCCCGCACTTTCCTCATTCCAAACAACGAAGTTTGAGAAAACATTTCCTATTGGAGACAAACCTTTTAAACAGAGTCATAACAGAATAATCATAATACAATATAATGCGAAATCCAACAAGGTACAGAACAATCCAAAATATTACAAAACCATCCAATGTACAAAACAATCCAATGGAATACCTTATACATTCATTCTAAAATAACAATAACTAAACCTTATTCTCCAAAACTATGTATATCTGCCGCCCGTCTCCGGACGGCCAGCTTATAATCTGCGGGGACTGTCGCAGGCCTCCCCCTGCGGCGTTCCCACATCAGTCTCAGCTGCTAGTCCCAGGCAGCCCGTGGCTGCTGGCTGTGAACTGTTTAAAATTCCCACAGCTTTTCTACGGGGGTATCTTTTTACAGTAACCGGCGACCAGACCTTTTCAATGCTACACTGAGGGGCAAGACCTAAGACCTCTGGCTCCTCCCCTTCACCGCTGTCGGGGGCGGGACCTTCGTCCTCCGACTCGGCTTCACTTTGGCCAGGGACAGGACCTAGGACCTCCGGCTCCTCCCCTCCTGGGTCCCAGAACAATGGGGGAGTCTCCCGTTTAGATGAGACCACTCCTCCCCTCACGCAGGCTGCACGTCCAGCCTGTGTGACCTGTGGCTGCAGCTCCCCTACAACGTTTAACTCTTTACTGGCCTTTTCAGCCCCTGCTGTCTGTTTCCCTGCCTCCGGCTTGCACTGTTTAATATACCTGGCAGCTAGCCAGTAATCTAGTTTTATCTCCTCTTCCCTACCCGCTCCTGTACTGGGGGCAGGTATCCCCTCACCACCTGCTGCTGGTGGCTGAAAATCTTCATGAACCATTTAAAAAACCTTTAGCTGACCCTCTAAACTGCCAGCCCTCGCTGTTAACCTAGCATTCTCCTCCCTTAAAGCCTGCTCAACTAACTTAGCCTCCGCAACCTGGCACCGCAGGTATTCCTCCATTTTGCTGGAGGTCTTCTCCTGTGCATGTCTTTCTGGGGGACACAGGTCGACAGGCTGTGCTGGCTCTAGTCATTGTGGGGGGGCAGAGGTGGGGGAGGGAACTACAGCAGCTGTACTTCCCTGGCCAGTCAGAAGAGACCGCATGGCCTCTAAAAGTGACTTGGAGGAGCTGAGATTTCAGGGGAGGGGGTGGGCGGGCGGGCGTGTAGGAGGTTACAGAGAAAGTGATTTAAACTCTAGGATGAGAATTTTAAACCTGAGGCGTTGGGTGATCGGGAGCCAATGTAGATGGGCAAGGACAGGGGTGATGGGTGAGTGGGATAAGATACAGGCAGCTGAGTTGATGTTTATGGAGGATGAGAGGCTGGTCAGTATAGTCGAGTCTGGAGATCGCTAAGGCATGGATAAAAGTTGGAGCAGCAGATGTGCTGAGGTTGGGGTAGAGGTAAGTTATGGAGGTGGAAGTAGGTGGTCTTTGTGATGGAGCGGATATAGGGTCGGAAGCTCCTCCAATTTCCTATTTAACCCCAAGCTGAGTTTATGATCTCATCTGTAATTAACAATTTCTCTGTGACATTAAAGGGGCACAGCTCCAGCTTAGAAGAATAATGCATTGTGCATTAAATGGTACATTGGTCCTGCCTTTAAGCATTTGACTTGCCATAAGCAATGCCATGGGAGATTCACGAGTGTATATATGTTGGAGGGATCATCAAAGGAGGCCATATGGGTCGAATTGAAAAACATAAAAGGGGCGATCACACTGCTGGGAGTGTACTACAGACCCCCAAACAGTGAGAGGGAGATAGAAGAGCAAATATGTAGACAAATTTCTGAAGTTCAAAAACTATAGGGCAGTAATAGGGGATTTCAACTACTCCAATATTAACTGGGATTAAATTAGTGTGAAGGGTATAGAGGGTGTGGAATTCCTAAAATGCATCCAGGAGAACTTTTTTTTAGCTAGTATGTAGCAAGCCCAACAAGGGAGGGGGCGGTTCTGGACTTAGTTTTAGGGAATGAAGCTGGGCAGGTATAAGGTGTATCAGCGGGGGAGTATTTTGGTGCGAGTGACCATAATTCAGTTAGATTTAAGGTAGTTATGCAAAAGGACAAGGATAGACCAAGAATAAAAATTCTAAATTGGGGAACAGCAAATTTTGCTAAGCTCAGAGGGGATTTAGCCATAGTGGACTGGAACCAGCTACTTGAAGGTAAATCAGTGTCAGAGCAGTGGGAGGCATTCAAGGAGGAGATCCGGAGGGTTCAGACCAAATATGTGCCCTTAAAGAAAAAAGGTGGGGCTAACAAATCTAGAGCCCCCTGGATGCCTAGGGACATACAGGGTAGGATAAAGAAAAAAAGGGAGGTGTATGACAGATATCGAGGGCTAAATACTCCAGAATCTTTAGAGGAGTACAGAAAGTGCAGGGGTGCAATTAAAAAGGATATTAGGAAAGCAAAGAGAGAACATGAAAAATTCTTGGCAATTAAAATCAAGGAAATCCCAAAGATGTTTTATAAATATATGAACAGTAAGGGGATAACTAAAGAAAGGGTAGGGCCTATTGGAGATCATGAGGGTAATCTGTGTGTGGAGACATCAGTAGGGTTCTTAATGAATGCTTTGCGTCTGTTTTCACAAAGGAGAGGGGCGAAGCAGACATTGCTATCAGGGGAGGAGTGTGAAATATTAGATGAAATAAACAGGAAGTATTAAGGGGTTTAGCAGCTTTAAAAGTGGATAAATCCCCAGGCCCGGATGAAATGTATCCCAGGCTGTTAAGCGAAGCAAAAGAGGAAATAGCAGAGGTCCTGACCATAATTTTTCAATCCTCTCTGGCTTCAGGTGTGGTGCCAGAGGACTGCTAATGTGGTACCCTTGTTTAAAAAGGGAGAAAAGGATAGACCGAGTAATTACAGGCCAGTCAGCCTAACCTCGGTGGTGGGAAAATTATTGGAAAGAATTCTGAAGGACAGGATAAATCTTCATTTAGAAAGACACGGATTAATCAAGGATAGTCGGCACGGATTTGTTAAGGGAAGGTCGTGTCTGACAAACTTGATTTAATTTTTTGAGGGGGGTAACAAGGAGGGTAGACAAGGGTAGTGCGTTTGATGTAGTGTATATGGACTTTAGCAAGGCTTTTGATAAGGTTCCACATGGCAGACTGGTCACGAAGTTAAAAGCCCATGGGATCCAGGGCAAAGTTGGATTCAAAAGTGGCTTGGAGGCAGGAAGCAGAGGGTAATGGTTGATGGGTGTTTTTGTGACTAGAAGGCTGTTTCCAGTGGGGTTCCGCAGGGCTCAGCACTAGGTCCCTTGCTTTTTGTGGTATATATCAATGATCTAGACTTGAATATAGGGGGTATAATTAAGAAGTTTGCAGATGATACTAAAATCGGCTGTGGTTGATACTGAAGGAAGCTGTAGACTGCAGTAAGATATCAGTAAATCGGTCAGGTGGGCAGAACAGTGGCAGATGGAATTCAATCTGGAGAAGTGTGAGGTAATGCATTTGGGGAGGGCTAACAAGGAAAGGAATACACATTAAATGGTAGGACACGGAGTAGTGTAGAGGAACAAAGGGACCTTGGAGTGCACAGATCCCTGAAGGTAGCAGGCCAGGTAGATAAGGCGGTTAAGAAGGCATACGGAATGCTTGCCTTTATTAGTCGTGGCATAGAATACAAGAGCAGGGGGTTATGCTTCAACTGTATAAAACACTAGTTAGGCCTCAGCTAGAGTACTGCGTGCAGTTCTGGTCACCACATTACAGGAAAGATGTGATTGCACTAGAGAGGGTACAGAGGAGATTTACAAGGATGTTGCCGGGAGTAGAGAATCTTAGCTATGAGGAAAGACTGGATAGGCTGGGTCTGTTTTCCTTGGAACAGAGGAGGCTGAGGGGAGACCTTATTGAGGTGTATAAAATTGAGGGGCCTAGATAAAGTGGATAGAAAGGACCTATTTCCCTTAGCAAAGGGGTCAAAAACACTGGGGGCACAGATTTAAAGTAATTGGTGGAAGGTTTAGAGGGGATTTGAGGGGAAATTTCTTCACCCAGAGGGTTGTGGGGGTCTGGAACTCACTGCCTGAAAGGGTGGTAGAGGCAGGAACCCTAACCACATTTAAAAAGTATTTGGATGTGCACTTGGGATGCTCTAAGCTGCAGGGCTACGGACCTAGAGCTGGGAAGTGGGATTAGGCTGGATAGCTCTTTGTTGGCCGGCGCGGACACGATGGGCCGAAATGGCCTCCTTCCGTGCTGTAACTTTCTATGATTCTTTCTATATATAAAAAGTCTTGAGTTTAGCTCACATCCGTCACATTTCTTGCAGATGCAAATCGGTCTTGGAGGAAGCAAGCCAGTTATTGACCTAGATCCTCAAATTTGCAAGCAATTGACTAACCTGTAATGTACCTGAGGAATTTACGTTAATTATTTAATTTACAGTCAGTTGGATTCACACGGAGTGCTTGAGCATTTGGCTTTAAAGGGAAAGTATAATTTAGCAGGTAAACATGTAGCAGCAGGTCAGATTAGCAACCAAGCCTTGCTGCAGACCCCAGACTACCTGTGAGCAACCCCATAGCAAACCTGATGGTCAGTATTTTGGGGGGAGGGGGGAATGTTGTACTTGTTAAATTTATTTGGATCTGGCTACAAACCCCTCCTAGTTCCATTGTCGATATGGCAGAGAGAAAAACTCTTGTGGGTTAATAGCAGGAAACTTGCGCATCTGTTGCCAAGGTTTTGACACTTACGAATGCTTGTTGAGTACACGGTGCTGGTGAGGTATTGGCCATGTGAACATTCTTCCCATCCCTTTTTGTTACAACTGTTTGCATCTTCATTGATTTAATGTTCCATTTTTCCATTAATTGTAATTAATGTCTGCTGTCAAATGTGTTTTGTAAACCAGTTCCCCTACTGTTAGTTGATAAAATGTACCTCTAGTCCCCAACCAATGCTGGACAGATTCTATTAATCTTTCACTTAACCCTTTTGAGAACCAAGAGGGTTTTTGCAACCAAATAGGAAAGAGCGAATTAAACAATATTCAGTAATGTATACATTTCTTGTTCTCCATGAGCCACAGAAAGGGACCGCAAATCTCTTGAATGGAATGGTACTTATTGAAAATGCACATTCTCTGCTCACGGGGGTTAACTTATTAGCAATCGAGCCAACAGTAAATTTAAAATCTGTGGAATGGTCTGTTCCCATCTGGACATTGTCTTAATAATCACATTTCAGCATTGGTAAGTGGATTCTTGGCTAGCAGTTTAAGCCAGTATGGCACGGCATGGCATGATGTGATCGGTGTTCACCATGGGTGCCGTCTGCGTCAGCATTTTTACAAAACAATTTTTTTCCCCCTAGATTTGAAGCCAGATAAAAGGATAGCAAATAACCTTGAAATGTCGCCTGAGCTGGTAGCAGCAAATCTGTCCGTCATCTGAACTATTTCCAAACTCCTAGTTATGTTGAGCTCTAGGGAACATACAGCATTTTAGTGAAGGGCACATTAGTGTTTTTGCAGCAGATAAAAGTGTTTGTTACGTGTGAATATTTAGCAATGGATGCAGTATTTATCAGCTGTCAGTTTACAGTATGTTAATAGCAGCTCTGTATGAAACGAATAATACTGCAGCTCATTGAAAGAAAGTTGTATTTCCAAGTGGCTGGTGACGGAGAGTTGGCTGCCTTTGTTGTCCGCCCAGCACCAATATTGCGCTCACTAACGATTTTTATTTTGCTCTGTATTTCAGAGCCAAAGATCACTTCATCTGAAGACATTCTTTTAAAACCTCCAAGTTCAGCCATCTTCCTATATTGTAACCTGACCTTGGCGCCCGCTCCCTCCAATGGCAGTTACTGGATGAAAGACGGCGAAGAGATTTCTGGGACCAGGGATTCTTCTGCTACAAACAGCACGGAGCACAAGTGAGAACTATGACTTTAGGACTATGCAACCGGCCAGGGTGGAATTTTGGCAATGAGGCAGTGAATAAAATAATCAAATGTTTTCAAATACCTCTTGGATGTCAAAGAGAAGTTGTGGAGGACCTTCCCGTGGGTGAATCAAGTAAAATGGGGTAGATTCTATAATTGGATGCATTATATAGAGTCTGTGGAAGGAGCACATTTAATAGACGGAATGGCCTTGTATACAAACATACAAAATGGCGGGCAGGAAAAGACTAGCTGCCCCATTCCATTTTTTTAAAATTTCATTCAGCTACTGTTTTCAACTGCAAGTGGTGTCATTGTGGACAGTCGGAGGTGAAAGACAGAGATGTGCTTTATTACTATAATAAATGGGGCTAGAATCCAAGTTGGTTACCTCTTGAGCATCATTGCTAACGACCTGGCCGGGTGAGACTTTCCCCCTCTTTCTTTTAAATAAAATTCATTCTTGGGATATGGGCGTCGCTGGCAAGGCCAGCATTTATTGCCCATCCCTAGTTGCTCTCGAGAAGGTGGTGGTGAGCCGCCACCTTGAACCGCTGCAGTCCATGTGGTGAAGGTACTCCTGCCTGTAATGTGATGATTGTGTCACAGGCCTGCTTTTCCAACAATGGAAGAAGTTTTAGAAACTGAAAAACTACCCGATACTGGGTACCAAAGTAAATCTTACACCATATTAAACTAAATAGTTTACAGCTTTGATTTTCTCAATATTTCTCAATTTTTAAAAAAGAAATTCACTAACCGGCAAGCTTTTGGAACTGAATGAAGTGAGGAGGAACTATTAATATACAATTTTATTCATTTATGGGATGTGGGCGTCGCTGGCAAGGCCAGCATTTATTGCCCATCCCTAGTTGCCCTTGAGAAGGTGGTGGTGAGCCGCCGCCTTGAACCGCTGCAGTCCGTGTGGTGAAGGTACTCCCACAGTGCTGTTAGGGAGGGAGTTCCAGGATTTTGACCCAGCGATGATGAAGGAACGGCCGATATATTTCTAAGTCAGGATGGTGTGTGACTTGGAGGGGAACTTGGAGGTGGTGGTGTTCCCATGCGCCTGCTGCCCTTGTCCTTCTAGGTGGTGGAGGTCGCGGGTTTGGGAGGTGCTGCCGAAGAAGCCTTGGCGAGTTGCTGCAGTGCATCTTGTAGATGGTACACACTGCAGCCACGGTGCGCCGGCGGTGGAGGGAGTAAATGTTTAAGGTGGTGGATGGGATTGCAATCAAGCGGGCTGCTTTGTCCTGGATGGAGTAGAGCTTCTAGTGTTGGAGTTGCACTCATCCAGGCAAGTGGAGAGTATTCCATCACACTCCTGACGTATGCCTTGTAGATGATGGACAGGCTCTGTGGAGTCGGGAGGTGAGACACTCGCTGCAGAATACCCAGCCTCTGACCTGCTCCAGTTAAGTTTCTGGTCAATGGTGACCCCCAGGATGTTGATGGTGGGGGATTCGGCGATGGTAATGCCGTTGAATGTCAAGGGGCGGTGGTTAGATGCTCGCTTGGTGGAGACTTCTATCAACAATTGAAGGATATCAAGACTAAATATTGCATATCAATATCAAGATTGTATATTTGGTTGCGTTGACCCTTTGGTAAATTAAATCTGCTTCTATGTCTTTTTTTTTAATAAAGAGTTCTCCCTCGGGTTTGCTATAAACAAATATCTTCTATACCAGAAAACTGTCCAGAGCACTCCTATGTGCCAACATACCATGTTATGTCCGAACACTTGAGAATTGTGTTTAATTTAGTGACTATATCTAGCACCAGTATCTTCACACTAACTGCTGGCTTTTGATTTCATAAGATCTGAAATCTAATCAGGGTTATTTTTCATTCCCAAAAAGATATAAATAGAAAGGGATTTAGAGTCCATTTCTGCTTTTTTTAAAAACCTATTGCGAGAGTGGAACAAACTGGCTTGTGAAATACAGCTGTTAAACTTTTCTACCTTACCTTACTGATGAATTAAGGTAGAGACAATCTGGTCTGGAGATGAACCGTTCAAAAGCGTTTTGCAGTTTGACATTCAAAAATATAAACTTACAAAATGGGTTTGGATGAAGGTTTAATTTGATCTTGCCCTTCTGGACTACTACCCTGCTGTCTTTCCATTATAGTTTGCTGTTTCTTAAATTAGCTTATTGTCCCGGCCTCCAACATCTTTCCTGGTAAAATACAGGGTGTAGCAAGTTAATGCCCTGATGAGCATCAGAAATCACTGACACGGGTGGTCAGCTGATGTAGTTGTGAAGGGATCACCTCAGTAATTTCCCACACAGTAACCCAGGTCTTAGCCGGTGAAGTGTGAGGCACCCAGAGCCATTCTTGAGCTATTGAGGTAGGCCTAGGAAAAGGTTACCTGGTTTCTTTCCTGTCGTGCGCTATTGTGTACAGCATGGGGATGAGGTGGTGCAGTGCTAATGTTAATTGGACTAGTAATCCAGAGGCCTGGATGAATAATCCAGAGCGCATGAGTTCAGATCTCACCAAGGCAGTCTGAGAATTTGAACTTGTGATCTGGGGCGGTGAATCTTTGGAATTCTCTACCCCAGAGGGCTGCGGAGGCTCAGTCGTTGAGTATATTCAAGACAGAGATCAATAGATTTTTGAATATTAAGGGAATCAAGGGATATGGGGATAGTGCAGGAAAGTGGAGATGCGGCAGATGATCAGCCATGATCTTATTGAATGGCGGAGTAGGCTCGAGGGGCCAAATGGCCGACTCCTGCTCCTAGTTCTTACGTCGTCTACTTCACTTAAAATGGTGATCTTGCTACACCCTCCAGCTCCTGAGTTTTCCCTCTGTCCTGAAAGATTCTTTTGGGGATACACTTGCAGTGCTCTAGTACCTCCCTGAAGCAGCAATTCTTAATGCATGAGGTTAAACTGTCAGCAGGCTAGAATTGCTCTAGCCGGGACCACTGGATAGCAGTTGTTGTGGGGGAGAAGGAGAGATGGATTGTGAACCTGGCTGAATTAATTGTTTGTCTCAAATGAGGTAAGACTTTTTTTTGCTGTCGAGTTTTTCCCTTCCCTTACTCATTTTTTCCCCAACAGCGATGACTCCTAATGGGATATATTTATGTGATGTGATCCTCTAGTATCTTGCCCAAGTGGTGGTGGTTCATGTTTGAGTTTAGTGAGTCAGTGGACTATTTGACTTTAGGGGCCATTACATAAGAACCAGATCAAGTTTGCTTGATATCCAGATACACACTTCTATTAGAGGGTCATTGAATAGCGAGCAAAAGTTGGAATTAAACCTGATAGTTTTTGTTTTTGTTTTCCCTCTCTAGTCTGAGGCTGCCGAGGTCAATTGTAGTGGGCCTCACTGCCAATTGAGAACTAGCCAGTTCAACACAAGGAAGGGACGTAACACGGGGTCTTCCTAGTCTATATGGCTTTGTACTGCAATGCTGTTGCCCTCTGACCATTGGGGAGCTACAGGAAACGTTCTGGTATCCGGCACTGACGGGACTGAGCTGTTGCCGTTCCATCAAAACTGCCGGAGAAACCAGCGCTAATGTTAAAACATACGGAGCTTCTGAGCTCCGTGTGAAGCAACAAACCCTGTTGCTTAGCAACAGCTTCAAAACAGTCGGCGTAGCTTGCAAGCGTCTCTGTAGCTAAGCAACAGCTTCAGCTAGACCTTGCAGAGCCACGACTGGAGAAAAAAAGCAACGAGAAGTAAAAAAAAAAACTTATCTGAACCGACTCCTGAATTTTGCCGGTGGATAGAGCTTTCCGGACATTTAACCTCCGGTTAAACGAAAGTTTCCTGTATCTTTGTATCTTAACACGCAACTTCTTAACTATGAAAAATATTGAGTGTTCCACATCAAATTGCTCTGTAAAAGTTGTGGGTTAACCTAAAATTGAAAACACTGGTTGCTTGGTCTGTAGAGCATCTACTTTGGAGTTTGCGTTTAAGCAAGTGGAATACTGAATGGCCTGGAAAATGTTAGCCACGAGTTTTGATTTAAAAATAGTAACAGAACTCTGTGCATAGCTTGGTTTTAAACATAACCCACATTCTGATGTGGCTTGAAATTTTTCACAATCTCTTATTTGTGATTTCTTTTTAAAACTAGCACTGTTATTATCCATGATGTACTGTTATTAATAGACACGGAATGTAAATTTTAATAGAAATATTGTAATTTTATGTTTACCTCAATTGAAGGACTTAATTTATCCAATCTTGTAATCTCTGTCCAAAAATAGTTTTATTTTATCTTTTTCTCTTTGAAATCCAGGATTCCCAAACCTAGAACTGAGAGTTCCGGAGAGTATCACTGTGTCTTCACGTTTGAAAATTCCCCTTCAGTCAATGCCTCAATTGACATCAAAGGTAAGTGTTGTCTCTTTGCAGGGACTCTAAATGTTGACCCATCACCTTTGTGCTGACTAACCTACATTGGGTCCTGGTCCATCGACGCCTTGATTTTAAAATTCTCATCCTCGTGCTCCAATCCCTCCATGGCCTCACCCCCTCCCTATCTCTGTAACCTCCTCCAGCCCTACAAACCTCCGAGAATTCTGACTACAGCCTTGTAATGGGTAATGTTTCGTGTTTAATATTTCATTGTCCTGGTAATCTATCCTATCGCCCTATTTGCTTTCACAATAGTTCCATGGCATTGGTCATTGGCTTTCAGTGACTCATGCACTACAACGCCCAGGTCCTCCTTCCGCTCCGCAACCTTGAGCACACAACCGTACATGATGTATACGTGATCCTACCCAAGTCCATCATGCTACATTTGTCTATATTAAGATATATCATTAATATCCACCATTGAGGCATAATGGAAAATTGATGAATGACTAAAGGGTACCAGCTTAGCTGACCCCACACTTTTCTTTGTTTTTCATCTCCATGTATATGAAGGGAAAATTTAACAAAATTGAAAGCGAGCGTGAAGCAAGAATTATTTCAAAAATACTGAAAGGAATTTTGTGTTTCAAAATTGGCTCCCTGTACGGAACTCATGATTTACAGTGATTTTTTTTTGTTAACTGGTCTTGAGCAATAACCATTTAGAGCTAGCAGTTTTTCATTAAATAATGCAGATTGAGGAGCTGGTCCCTTTACGTGACCTGGCCTGTTATGGTGAACACTGCTTCACCTACTTGTGTTTGTGGGTCGGAGCAGAGGGGATAGATCAATAATATGAAGCAAGTTCTTGGTTACAAATTGAAGAAATTGTATAGATGCTTACAATATATTGCATACGCAAGTGTGGATATTAATTTGGTGTCTTCAGAGTGAGTTGGGTTTCTTTGTTTCTGAGCTAAAAAAGGAAGCTGGATAAGTACATGAGGGAGAAAGGAAGAGACGGATATGTTGATGGGGTGAGATGAAGAGGGGTGGGAGGAGGCTGGTGTGGAGAATAAACACCGGCATGGAGGAGCTGGGTCGAATTGCCTGTTGCTGTGCTCTGAAATCTATAAGAAGTAATGTGTGAGACAATTCTTACTCTTGGTTAGGGAGAAGGATGTTGCAATATATACTTTTAAATTTATATAAGAGCCTACAAAATAGGAGCAGGCCATTTGGCCCCTTGAGCCTGCTCCACCATTCAGTAAGATCATGGCTGATCTTCTACCTCATCTCCACTTTCCTGCACTAGCCCCATATCCCTTGATTCCCTTAATATTCAAAAATCTATCGATCTCGGTCTTGAATATACTCAACGACTGAGCCTCCACAGCCCTCTGGGGTAGAGAATTCCAAAGATTCACCACCCTCTGAGTGAAGAAATTTTTCCTCATCTCAGTCCTAAATAGCCGACCCCTTATTCTGAGACTGTGACCCCGGTTCTAGACTCCCCACCCAGGGGAAACATCCTCCCTGCATCTACCCTGTCAAGCCCTTTAAGAATTTTGTATGTTTCAATGAGATCACCTCTCATTCTTCTAAACTCTAGAGAATATAGGCCTAGTCTACTCAATCTGTCCTCATAGGACAATCAACCAATCTGGTGAACCTTTGTTGCACTCCCTCTATGGCAAGTGTATCCTTCCTTAGGTAAGGAGACCAAAACTGTACACAATACTCCAGGTGTGGTCTCACCAGGGCCCTATATAATTGCAGTAAGACGCCTTTACTCTTATACTCAAATCCTCTTGTAAGAAAGGCCAACATACCATTTGCTTTCCTAATTGCTTGCTGTACCTGCATGTTAACTTTCAGTGATTCGTGTACAAGGACACCCAGGTCCCTCTGAACACCAACATTTCCCAATCTCTCACCATTTAAAATAATATTTATAAAACCATTTCTAGTCAGCACTATCATTAGAATTAGGAGATTGATGATGATCTTCCCATGTGGCGAATATAGCTGGTTTAAAAATTGCAGCAATATAGCTGTGGGAGAAACCTGTCCTGTTCTTCTTTCATTTGCCCTTCAAGCTTTTCTGTTGCTGCTTGTAATTGGAAGCCCTCAGTGACAGATGGTGGTTGCGTGATGATGTTGATAACTAAGCTGTTGAATCCGGTTTCTGCCGTGCACGATGAGGAATGCTTTCATGTCTCCTGCTATTTTAATCCTGCGATGTTGCTTTAAGTAATTCACTCCTATGTCAAACTGTGATGCACACTGCTTTCTATTCTTGCCTTAAGAAAAGCAAAAACAAAACAAAAATGCTGTATTTAATCATCTAAGTGGCACACAGTAGCTGTATTAGGGGCTCACGAGGGCCGCATCTGGCCTGCAGATTTTATAATGAACACCCCTGTACTGCAGGATAGGAGACACATTTGCTCTGGTTCCTCCTATCGTACAAAACCACCGATGGGTATGAAACTCTTGGTACGGGTGCTATATATAGTGGGGCCAATGTATAAAAAAAGGAAAGACTTGCATTTCTACAGCGCCTTTCACGACCACCGGACGTCTCAAAGCGCTTTACAGCCAATGAAGTACTTTCGAAGTGTAGTCACTGTTGTAATGTGGGAACGCGGCAGCCAATTTGCGCACAGCAAGCTCCCACAAGCAGCAATGTGCTAATGACTAGATGATCTGTTTTTGTTATGTTGGTTGAGGGAAAAATATTGGCCCAGGACACCGGGGAGAACTCCCCTGCTCCTCTTCTCGTGACGAATATAGCTGGTTTAAAAATTGCAGCAATATAGCTGTGGGATCTTTTACGTCCACCTGAGAGAGCAGACAGGGCCTCGGTTTAACGTCTCATCTGAAAGACTGCACCTCCGACAGTGCAGCACTCCCTCAGCATTACACTGGAGTGTCAACCTAGTTTTAACGTGCTCAAGTCCCCGGAGTAGGACTTGAACCCACAACCTTCTGACTCCGAGGCGAGTGTGCTACCCACTGAGCCACGGCTGACACATGAAATGGGCATGCTCACACAGTTACAAAAGCAAAATACTGCGGATGCTGGAAATCTGAAATTAAAACACAAAATGCTGGAAATACTCAGCAGGTCAGGCAGCATCTGTGGAGAGAGAAACAGAGTTAACGTTTCAGGTTGATGATCTTTCCTTAGAACTGATGAAAGGACATCGACCTGAAACCATTTGAATGTTGCCATAGACTAATGAGTTAGTGACAAGGGGGTCATCAGTTTAAAATGGTCACTGAGAAGTTAGAAATTTCTTGACTCAGGGTTGTTGGAGCGTGGAATGGTTTGTTACGGAGTGATTTGAGACAGAGATCATTACATCTTTTACTGGATAATTATGAAGCAGAGGAAGATACAAGGCTGTGGGGCGATATGCAGCAGTGGGATTAGTTTTTCATTGCTCCAGCAAAGGGCTCTTTCTGTGCTGGTAATTTATTTTTCTGTGATAATGCTGCATTTTTCCTGGCTGCTCTATGATAAAAGGTAAGGTATTTTCACTCAAACTGCACCCTCACTTCCTTTCCTCTACTACCCCATCCCGCCTCTGGGGTACACTCACGTGTGCGCACACACACACACGTGCCGTTGCAATGTACAGCGAAGTGCCTCAAGAAAACATCTGCCTGCATTAGTTAAAATCCTGAAAGCAGTGAGACTATAGCAAAAGCAACAAGCACTATACTGTCATTGTATAAAGCCTGTGTGCAGCTTTGGTCCCCCCTTAAGGTGAGTGATATAGAGGTTGTGGAAGAGGTTCATAGACTATTAGATTGATATCCAGCTTAAAGGCCCTTTTCTTTTTATTTGTATATGGGATGTGGGTGTCGCTGACAGGGCCAGCATTTATTGCCCATCCCTAGTTGCCCCTTGAGAAGGTGGTGGTGAGCTACCGCCTTGAACCACTGCAGTCTGTGTGGTGAAGGTACTCCCACAGTGCTGTTGGGGAGGGAGTTCCAGGATTTTGACTGGGTGGTATACTTCTAAGTCAGGATGGTGTGTGACTTGGAGGTGGTGGTGTTCCAATGCGCCTGCTGCCCTTGTCCTTCTAGGTGGAAGAGGTCGCGGGTTTGGGAGGTGCTGCCGAAGAAGCCTTGGTGTGTTGCCGCAGTGCATCTTGTAGATGGTACACACTGCAGCCACGGTACGCCGGTGGTGGAGGGAGTGGATGGGGTGCCAATCAAGCGGGCTGCTTTGTCTTGGATGGGGTCGAGCTTCTTGAGTGTTGTTGGAGCTGCACTCATCCAGGCAAGTGGAGGAGAGTATTCCATCACACTCCTTAATTGTGCCTTGTAGATGGTGGAAAGGCTTTGGGTAGTTGGGAGGTGAGACACTCACTGCAGAGTTCCTAGTCTCTGACCTGCTCTTGTTGCCACTGTATTTATGTGGCTGGTCCAGTTAAGTTTCTGGTCAATGGTGATCCTCAGGATGTTGATGGTGGGGGATTCGGCGATGGTAATACCATTGAATGTCAAGGGGAGGTGGTTAGACTCTTGCTTGTTGGAGATAGTCATTGCCTGGCACTTCCGTGGCGCGAATGTTACCTGCAACTTATCAGCCCAAGCCTGAACGTCATCCAGGTCTTGTTACATGCGGGCATGGACTGCTTCATTATCTGACGCGTTGTGAATACCATGATAGACTTGAAGAATTGGGTCTTTTTACTCTAGAAAAGCATCGACTTCAAAGAGATCTTCCAAAGTAATGGAAGTATTGCACTCTGTGTGGATAGACTAATTTGAGGTTGGTGGGAGCCAGGAATTATGCCTATAAATAATGCAAGCATACAACTAGTTTAGGTATGGTGGGGGGGTTGGTGCGGGGTTGCTTTTCTCACAGGGTCATCAATCTATGGAGCAAGTTACTGGCGTGCAGTGAGTGTGGATTTGCTGCATACATTCAAAAGGGAGCTGGGCGAGTTCCTAGTTGTGGCTAATGTCACAGCAGACAAAAGGTAGGCAATGTGTCTCAAGGCCACTCTGGTTTCCTGGAACTTGTTTTCATCGTCTTCTAGCTCCAATTTGGGATTACTCTTTTTTTTCCCCCTGAATTGGCATAGGGTTTATCACTTTTTTGCCTTTCCCAGGAGATTGTGTGGGGAGGGCCAATGGGGCTCAGTTGTACAATGATAATGGGTCAGGCTGGAATCACCAACAGGGGTGTTCCACAAAGCGGTCACTGTAGAGGAGACCGCATCATAAGCAGCAAATACAGTATACTAAATTGCAAGAAGTAAATCGCTGTTTCACCTGGAAGGGGTGTTTGGGGCCCTGGACAGTGGGAAGGGAGGAGGTAAAAGGGCAGGTGTTGCATCTCCTGTGTGCAACCTCTAGTGGTGGTGTTAGTGGACTGTGAATCCAGAGGGCTGGACTAATAATCTAGAAAATCTGAGTTCAAATCCCACCCTAGCAGTTTGAGAATTTGAATTTTTTTTAAATCTGGAAATAAAACATCAGAGGAACCATGAAGCTGCCTGGACTGTCATTAAAAACCCACTGGCTCGCGCATTTCCTTCAGGGAAGGAAACCTGCTGCCCTTACCCAGACTGGCCTATAAGTCACTCCAGCCCCACACCAAGGTGGTTGACTCCCACTGTTGTCAGACGTTGCATAGCAACCCATTCAGTTGTATCAAACCACTTCCCCTTAAGGCGGCTCACCACCACTTTCTCACGGCAACTACAGATGGGTAATAAACGCCTACCTTGCCAGCAATGCGCACATCCTGAAAATGAATTTTTTTTTTGCAAAACAGCAACTACATTGAATATAACAAAAACCAAGTACCAGGACTTCTAGTGCTTCTAGATTGAGAATGTTGGGGCTAAGGGGGAACTTCACCAAGATACATCATCACTGGCAACTGAAGGTTGATGAAGTTGCATATCACTGTTTCAATGCTATGTGCAAAACTACTAAATTATATGTTGTGTGAAAGCAATGATTCAAATCTAGCTTGCTTTAGCACAGTTTTTAATATGCTAATTCCATCTGTGTCTGGGATCCCTTTTTGACATTTTCAATTTGTGTTGCTGGGCATCTGTGGCCTAACCTTTGGTTATTATGAATCTTCTTCAGGGTCAGGGATATATTAGCACAGGGTCCTTCACAGTAAATGTATTAGTGAGCTCATTATTAGCTGTTCCTATCGCAAGTACAATTAGCATTCAGCAAACAATATACAGAAAGGATTCACTGAATTGAAAATAAATGAATGCTACATTTGTAATATTTCCCCACAACTGCAGTGGAAGATCTTTTTACACACCAGATTATGAGAAATAATTCCCAGTGTTGTCTGGCTTTACTTCAATTTTAAGCCCATGTAAAGGTGGTAAGATTAGATAAATCAAGATGTTGTGGTTAGGTGATACTAGTGCGGAGCTTATAATAAGGTCCTTAAGAAGAATGAGCTGGAATAGGAGGTGGTGTGATGTGTCTTTATTTCAACACAATGAGACTGCAAGGAGAAGCAAAGACGTGCAGAGGAGAATATATCATTCTACCAATAAAGAATAACTACCAGGACGAAACTGGGTGGCGTATTCCAGAAGACAGGATTTCATAGCTGAAAAAGCAGCTGCCATTGCTGGAGCAGAGGGCGTAAGTGATTGGAAAAATCAGGTGTTGGAGGAGTGGAGTTTGCCTGCTGTGGGTGCAAGGCTGGAGGACATCCCTAACTTAGGGTGGGGTGAAAGCAGGGAGCGTGGGAGAATATTGAAGTGAACATGCCTTTGGAGCTTGAAAAGGACTGGGTGATAGCAGCGTGGGACTTAATGCTAATAACCTAATAGAGGTCTTTAAATTTATGAAGGGGGTTTGATAGGGTAGACATAGAGAAGATGTTTCCACTTGTGAGGGGAGACCAAAACTAGGGGCCATAAATATAAGAAAGCCACTAATAAATCCAATAAGAGTTCTCAAGGAACTACCCAGAATGTGGAACTCGCTACCACATGGAGTAGTTGAGGTGAATAGCATAGATGCATTTAAGGGGAAGCTACATAAACGCTTGAGGGAGAAAGGCATATTAAGATATGCCGATGGGGTTAGTTGAAGTAGGGGTGGTAGGGGGCTCGTGTGGAGCATAAACACTGGCTTGGGCCGAATGGCCTGATTCTATGCTGTAAATTCGATGTTTACGCAGAGGATGATGTGGGCTGTGGCATTTTGATGAGCTGGCGAGGGAGGAAAGCTTTTGGGACACTGGAGAAAGTCAATCCTTGAGGTAATAAAAGCATGGACTTAGTTTTCACCAGCAGAAGGGAGAAATGGGGACTGAGATCCTTGCCTACCTCCACCCCTAAATGAACTGAAGTTGAATTGAGGCTGATTGATTGATTCCCCTTTCAGCATTCCGAAGAGACCGCTCCCTCCGCGACACCCTCGTCCACTCCTCAATCACCCCCAACAGCCCTTCCACTTCGCCCGGTACCTTCCCGTGCAAGTGCAGGAGATGCAACACATGCCCTTTTACCTCCTCCCTTCCCACTGTCCAGGGCCCCAAACACCCCTTCCAGGTGAAACAGCGATTTACTTGTTGTACTTGCAATTTAGTATACTGTATTCACTGCTCACGATGCGGTCTCCTCTACATTGGGGAGACCAAATGCAGATTGAGTGACCACTTTGCGGAACACCTCCGTTCAGTCCGTAAGGGTGACCCTGAGCTTCCGGTCGCCTGTCACTTTAATTCTCCACTTCACTCCCACTCTGATCTCTCTGTCCTCGGCCTATTACATTGTTCCAATGAAGCTCAATGTAAGCTCGAGGAACAGCACCTCATCTTTCGATTAGGCACTTTACAGCCTTCCGGACTCAACATCGAGTTCAACAATTTCAGATAATAATCCCTGCCCCCATTTTTCATGCTATATGATTTTGCCATTCCCATTTGCAACATTTTCACTGTTCTTTCAATTCCTTCCTCCCCTCCTACCCCACCCCCCCCCCCCCCCCCCATTTCTGCACCTGCTTAATATCTGTTACATCTCCAGTTTTTTCCAGTTCTGGTGAAGGGTCCCAGAGCTGAAACGTTAACTCTGTTTCTCTCTCCACGGATGCTGCCTGGCCTGCTGAGTGTTTCCAGCATTTTCTGTTATTTCAGATTTCCAGCATCCGCAGTATTTTGCTATTGGATTGAACTAGACAGTTATGATATGGGTGTTTGTTTTCAGTGCTAATTAAACAATGCATGGTTACAGTGCCAACAGGTCCTTGGAAACCAGGCTGTGTGAGAGAGACTTGCTCTGTACAATTCTTTACTATACAATAGTCCACATCACTGTGTCTTTAATCATGGATGATTGATGGCTATGACATTAGAGGGCTTTGGACTAACTAAGTACCAGCGAATTCCCCCGCAGTCTTTAATTCTGGCAGGAAATCCAAGCACCATGGATTGAATAGAGATTTGTATTATCCATGTATAATCTTGCAGTTGGAAGATCTGCCAAGAAACCAACAGTGCTATTTTCTGGCCTAAAAGGATTGTTTAATCTCTGATGGATTGATTCCTCTCTTTATTTTATATTTTTAAATATTATACCGACTCAGTATCTTGCTGTGCCATTTGGCTATGAATAAATCCAAGTAGTTTTAGCACATATGATCTGTTTTTTTTCCTTTTTCTTTTTGGGAGGCAGGAGAATGTGGTGAACAAACCATAATTTGAAGTGGGTAAATGTTGATCCTGGGCACAAGGTCACAATGTGGACAGAAATCTTGAATTGGCATACCTGGCAGCAGGGCAAGGCCTGCCCTGTGGAAGCTGAAGTGCTTAGACTGGCATTACAGGAGGCGAGGTTTCTAATCATAGCATCATTGAAACTTATAAAATTCTAACAGGACTAGATGCAGGAAGGATGTTCCTGATGGCAGGGGAGTCCAGAACCAGAGGTCACAGTCTAAGGATAAGGGGTAAGCCATTTAGGACAGAGATGAGGAGGAATTTCTTCACCCAGAGAGTGGTGAACTTGTGGAATTCTCTACCACAGAAGACAGTTGAGGCCAATTCATTAAATATATTCAAGAAGGAGTTGGATATATTTCTTAAGGCTAAAGGGATCAAGGGATATGGGGAGAAGGCAGGGACAGGGTACTGAATTTGGATGATCAGCCATGATCTCATTAAATGGCGGAGCAGGCTCGAGGGGCCGAATGGCCGACTCCTGCTCCTATCTTCTATGTTTCATAGAACATAGAAAAATAGGAGCAGGAGTAGGCCATTCGGCCCCTCGAGCTTGCTCCACCATTCAATGAGATCATGGCTGATCCTGTATCTCAATACCCTATTCCCGCTCTCTCCCCATACCCCTTGATGCCTTGATCTGCTCATGCAAATCGTCTTTCAACATAAAAGTGTTGGAAGGAAGCCAAACCGTGACAGTGGTATTGATGAATTAATTTTCAGATACAGTGTACTCTTGTTAATTCATGTTTTGCTGAGGTGGGATTAAAAATAAAATTATCCAGTAATTTGAATGAAGCAATTTAATTAAAACAAATGCAACTGGTTTTGCTTTTTGTTTTTGGCCTAAAAAATTAAATTAACACTGAATTAAGCCGCTTTGAATTAACAGCAGTACACTTTTCAGATCCGTGCTGGAAATGAACACGAACATAAATCATGGCATGGTTACAGCACAGAAGGAGGCCATTCGGCCCGTCGAGCCCGTGCCGGCTCTCCGCAAGAGCGCTTCAGCCAGTCCCACTCCCCCGTTTTTCCCCGTAGCCCTGCAAATGTTTTTCCTTCAGCTACTTACCCAACTCCCTTTTGAAAGCTGAGATTGAGTCTGCCTCCACCACCCTTTCAGGCAGCGCATTCCAGATCCTAACCACTCACTGCGTAAAATAGTTTTTCCTCATGTCGCCTTTGTTTCTTCTGCCAATCACCTTAAATCTGTGTCCTCTGGTTCTCGACCCTTTTGCCAATGGAAACAGTTCCTCTCTCTCTCTCGAGACCCTTCATGACTTTGAACACCTCTATCAAAGCTCCTCTTAATCTTCTCTGCTCTAAGGAGAACCACCCCAGCTTCTCCAGTCTATCCATCTAACTGAAGCCCCTCATCCCTGGAACCATTCTTGTAAATCTTTTCCACACCCTCCCTAAGGCCTTCACATCCTTCTTAAGGCGCGGTGCCCAGAATTGGACACAATACTCCAGTTGAGACCGAATCACTCTTAAATAGGGGTAGGCCATGCGTTCCCACGAGCCTGCTCCACCATTCAATAAGATCATGGGTGATCTTCGACCTCGACTCCACTTGCCCGCCCGATCACCATATCCCTCGATTCTCCCTCATTATTTGGCGAGTAGAACTTTTGTTCTCAAAAGAAAAAGAACGAAATGCAGCGGTGGGTAGGAGGGAGCACTGCAACAGACTGTAGAGGAACTGCACTGTTAGATAAGCCGAGAAATGAAAGTATAAAATAACCACGGTGGAGACACAAACCGACTGGTGTTAAACTGGCAAGCTGCTTTGTTCAGTTTGCCAAAGATGGAAAATAACTACCCCCTCGCTATTTACTGAGTGAAATACTCCAGACTGGTTTCAGACATGTTCCACGTCTTCCTGGCTGAATTTGTTGTCTTGCACATATGGTGTACTGAATGAGCTTGATCTTGACTGTCAATTGATAAAACAAAAACACATTTTCCCTGAGTATCGGTCACTTAACAGCTGAAATCCGTGTTTAATCTACAGTGTGACGAGATTGCTAACGGATTTTACCCCTTTTGGAGCCTAGGAATTTCCACCAACAGTTCCTTAAAGAGTTGATGCACAGTGACATTTAAGCTGCTTCGTTCCATACCTGGGAGTCATCTGTGCTTCTGCTTCAATGCCAGCCTCTTCCAGTATTTATCAGTTAATTATCTTGGTTTTTGTTCCAGCGCTTCCTGAAATCACTGGTCACAAGCGGAGTGAGAATAAGAATGAGGGACAAAGTGCTGTCATGTACTGCAAGTCTATCGGATACCCGCATCCCGTTTGGATCTGGCGCAAGAAGGTGAAAGATGAATTTGTGGTGAGTTCACTGTGCTGAAGTTCAGTAGTATCGTGGCGTACTTGCTGGCTTTCGTTCAGTAATTTGAATTCAAATCCTTCACCGGATAATGACGGCGTGGCTTGAGTGCGAATATTTGATTAAAAAAACTCATGGAAAAACCTTTTGATGTCAACCGGTGATACCTTGTATCGGGGGGAGTGGGGGAGATGGAAGTTGTGGTGTTACAGTGGATGGATGTGTGCAGTGTGGGCGTGAGGAACTGGTGGGGGTAGTCAACATGTGACTTAAAGGAAAGAAGCAGTCGCACTGGTGCTCAGTGGGTTAAAGGAACATAAGAAATAGGAGCATGATGTAGGCCATTCGACCCATCGAGCCTGCTCTGCCATTCAGTAAGATCATGGCTGATCTACCTCAACTGCACTTTCTTGCACTATCCCCATATCTCTTGATTCCCTTAATATCCAAAAATCTATCGATCTCTATCTTGAATATACTCAATGACTGAACGTCCACAGCTCTCTCGGGTAGAGAATTCCAAAGATTCACAACCCTCCGAGTGAAGAAATTTCCCCTCATCTCAGTCTTAAATGGCTGACCCCTTATTCTGAGACTGTGACTCCTAGTTCTAGACTCCCAGCCAGGGGAAACATCATCTCCGCATCTATCCTGTCAAGCCACTTAAGAATTTTATACATTTCAATGAGGTCACCTCTCATTCTTCTAAACTCTCGGGAATATATGCCTAGTCTACTCAATCTCTCCTCATAGGACAATCCTCTCATCCCAGGAATCAGTCTAGTGAACCCTTGTTGCACTCCCTCTAAGACAAGTATATCCCTCCTTTGGTAAGGAGACCAAAACTGTACACAATACTCCAGGTGTGGTCTCACCAGGGCCCTATATAATTGCAGCAAGTCGTCTTTATTCTTATTTAGTCAGGTGGCCTGGAAAATGTTTTTTCTGTGTGTGTGATTGTGAGATCGTGAACTCCATAATAGAGCTATGGAGTATGCAGCTGGTGCTGGTCAAATGATTGACATAGTTTTAGGAGTAGAACCATTTACAGGAAACTCTTTTTATCCATCACCGGCGTGGTGCCGGTTTATCAAAAAGTCCGGATTACAGAGAGGTATAGTAAAAGGTACGAGAGCCCCGTACACAGCAACAGATCCAGGCTTCCCTGTTCCTTAGCAACAGGTGCAGGAACCCCGCCACAAGATCCAGGCGTCCCTGTTGCTTAGCAACAGGTACAGGAACCCCGGTTACACGGCCACAGATCCAGGAACGGCCACTAATATGAAGTAAAACTTAACCGGCAAAATTCAGGAGTAGGTTCAGGTAAGAGATTTCCGGTTATTTAGGTGCCGGTAAATCGAGAGTTTCCTGTAGACGGGCATGCCTAAACTGGGCAACAAGAAAGACGAGAGGGATGATTTTCCTCCCTGCACCTGGGCACTGGTCAGACGCAGCGCAGCGTACCCGAGGTGCACTCAGCCTGACGTGACCTAGACCTGCCTGTGTTTCTGGGTTCATGTGCTCCCTGGCGCAGGCCCACCATTGGCAGGGCCTATAGTGCCTAGATGGGGCAAAGGTCGGGCAGTCGTTGCTGCAGACCTGAAACCGATAATTGCGGTTGGCTGTGGGGCCTTCTGCCTACTGTCCAAACACATGGGCTTGCCTTTGTTCTTCTGCTCTTCTCCATTTTAAGTCCTTTCAACAAGTTGAGATTAATGTTGATATGTTTTCCTACCACTTAGTGGCACTAAATTGCGGTTTGTAAGTCATGCATAATGGGACAAATTTCTTCATCCATTTACTGGAACAAATGGAAATGCACACCTCCAAAAAGAAAATAGTAAGTTTCTGTCGCTCTCCATTTGATTTCCCCCCCACCCCATGATAGGATCTGAATAATGCTACAGGCCGCTATTTCATCACAAACAAAGACAACTACACAGAACTGAGTATTGAGAACCTGCACATCCAGAATGATCCAGGCGAATACGTGTGCAACGCCACGAATTACATTGGGCACAACTATGTCGTCACTATTCTGCGTGTGCGCAGCCTCCTGGCGCCCCTCTGGCCCTTCCTAGGGGTTGTGGCAGAAATCATCATTCTGGTCATTATCATCGTTGTGTATGAGAAGCGAAAGAGACCCGACGAGGTCCCTGACGGTAAGTTGCTTTCTTCGAATAACCTTTACTGTCGACTTAACCCGCTTGATACTAACGTACTAGCCTATTTACATGTGCTTTAAATACTGTTCTTACCAGTGTCTAGTATTAAATGGGTTAACTAGAGGACTAACTCATTCCCATCCCATTCGCAGTTTTCAAAGATTATTCCTTCCTATAATATCCAATTACTTTTCAATTGGATAGACATGCAACAGGTAATCGTTTTCCCTTTTGAATTTGACCCAAGTTCTGTCTGTCTGAATTTGGGTCGGTGACTTCGATTTTTGAAAAGAAATAAAATGGTCGCCTTCACTTTTCCAAACCTTTTCTAGTTCATCGACTTTTTAACTCCATCCTTTATTTTAAAAGAAATCCTGATGGTGGAGCAGTGTTGGGCTCTGTGGGGGGTTTTTTTTAAGGACGCTTTTGTATATTGTTGCAATGACTCTGTTTATATAAATGAATCGTCAGTGCAAACCGGGGTACTGGAATTTGGAAAATTTAGCAAGCTGATCACTGCAGTGTCTATCTTCGATTCAATGTAACTGGTCCAAGTGTTTCACAAGGGTGATTTTTAAGGATGCTTTGAAGATGTAGGTGGTATTTGATTTTTTTTTCATGTGGGACATTATTTAAGACCGGTTTCCTACTGTGTCCCTCGTCTTCTCCCTCCCTCTGTGTCTGTCTCAACTGTGCACTACCGCACACCCCCCCCCCCCCTTCCCTACGTATGTATATATGCATGCCTGTGACCATTACTTTGTATTTCTGCTGCATACAGTGGTGAAGGCAGAGATTAAAATGTTCATTAAGGCAAAAAGTTTGATTGGTAAATTTCACAGAGCAGATCATTGGTGACTATCTTACTAGTTATTAATACTGTCAATCATAATGAGAATCCAGATGAATATAGTTCTACCCTTGAGCGTTGCACCATTAAGCCCAGATGGATTGTTGTATCTGTATCTGGGTAATGCTGGACTGTTGACAAAAAATAGTTTGCATACGTCGGGTAGAAAAACATACAGAATAGTAGGCAACATTACATCATAATTTCACCATGTGCTTTATTGCTCATCCTGTTCAGCTATGTGGATAGTGAGAAGCATGACATTTTAAGGGAGTGTTGTCACTTTGGATAGCTGTTTTGCTCTTGTCCGCACAGAACACCAGTCTTTTGACTTTGCACCATTTTGGATGTGTCTCCATGAAGAAACGATCGCAAAAATAAAGACTAAATAAGAAAAATGATCTAAAAGGGGTGAAGAACCCAGCTGCAAAAGGGCAGAGCAGAGACATAAATAGGGAAGAACAGAAAATACACCTTCAGAAAGAATCAGAAGGGAAAGCCTCTGAAAATAAAATGATTAGTGTGACTGAGAATGAAGCTGATGTAAGATGCACTTTTGTCACATGCTGTATCTGGAGTGTTTGCTTTCTCTTGTTAGCTACTTTTTATTTTTTATTTCATTCATTCATGGGATGTGGGCATCGCTGGCAAGGCCAGCATTTATTGCCCCCTCCCTAATTGCCCTCGAGAAGTTGGTGGTGGTGAGCCGCCGCCTTGAACCGCTGCAGTCCGTGTGGTGAAGGTGCTCCCACAGTGCTGTTAGGTGGGGAATTCCAGTATTTTGACCCGGCGACAATGAACAACGGTGATATATTTCCAAGTCAGGATGGTGTGTGACTTTGGGGTGGGTGGGGGGGAACTTGGAGGTGGTGGTGTTCCCATGCGCCTGCTGCCCTTGTCCTTCTAGGTGGAAGAGGTCGCGGGTCTGGGAGGTGCTGCCGAAGAAGCCTTGGCGAGTTGCTGCAGTGCCTCTTGTAGATGGTACACACTGCAGCCACGGTGCGCCGGTGGTGGAGGGAGTGGATGTTTAAGGTGGTGGATGGGGTGCCAATCAAGTGGGCTGCTTTGTCCTGGATGGTGTTAGCAGCCGAACCTTACGAGCATCAAACATGGATCTTTCTTGGGAAGCACAGTAATTCTATAGAAGCACATGCTGCTCACCAGAATTTGAATCCAGTTTTTGTATAGATGGAGGGTTCATGTAAAAGTTGTAGAAATCTTGCCTAAACTAGCAGTGTTTCAAATTATCCTAGACTGTGTGATTTTGTATGTCTGTATTAAATTGTTCATCCTTTTTTTTTTCTGTTGCTTAATATTGGATACAATATAAAATCTTGAGTCTTGGTAGTGGTAATGAGAATTAACTTTGCATGCATAGCCTCTATTAAACTTTGGAGAAACATACAGTTGTACATATTTTGCAATGTGTTACCGTGCATCTAATTAATTGGGCCAAGGATGTGTAACTTGTGTGCCGCCTCCCTATTAACAGTTGGTTATTTTGGGTGATTTGAGGTAAAACATCTAGCAGTAATAAACAGAAGCAACAACCGTGAAAACCAAAATAAACTGAAGAAAAGGGACCAGTGTTGTAACTCCATCTTAGGAGCACATGGTTTGGTTTTGGCAATTCGTGAGAAAAAGAATTTAGCTGCAGATTTGGAAGAATCAAGAGCGGCAAAAATGTATGTGACAAGAGGAGGCCAGTGGGCTTGAGCTTAGAGCTGCTGTAGTCAGTCGCAGAAGGTTTTTGAAAGAGGCGGAAAAGAAGGCAGTGGCTTGGGAATAGATGACCGCTTTCTGGAGGGAAATGGTATCGAATTTTGCATACATGAAAATAAAAATTGCTGGAAATACTCGGCAGGTCGCGCAGCATCTGTTGCGAGAAACCGAGTTAACGTTTCAGGGCGATGACCTTTCGTCAGAACTTTATACGGTCCCTTTGTTACGATAACTTCTGACCAAGAAATATTCTCTCTCCTTGGATGTGGTCAAAAAATTGGCCACACCGTTGTCTTTTTCGTATTGAGGCATAACTATTCCTGCTCCACTGAAGTAATTGGATAATGTGCGTTTTGATATTGAAAACCCAGTTGAATCTTGTCAAATGACCAATGAACTCCTTTACTCCGACAATATTAGAAACATGTTCAGCTAAGATCTAGTGATTATGGTGGAGGATTTTGCATGTTGTGAACCTGAAAATCTAGATGTACCAGATGTAGAAAAGTTTATATACTTCAGAATTAACACCTTGTAATTGTAGTCTTGATCCTATTATGCAGTATTATTCGGGTCGTCTGATGTTTAGAAAACACAGGTTTGAAACGAATCAGCTATACTGTTATATGTGCTTTTCGCTTCTTGGCTTATGGAGGTAAATACTCACTTTTTCCAGTCAGCAAAATGTCATCTTTATTTTTGTCTGCTAGCTTGTTTTCTAAGTTTGAACATCAGTTTGTTTCTACTTCTGTTGGCTTACACTTCCCAGCTATAGAGGGCTCTTAGTGGAGCGGTTGTTTGATTGGGAATTGTAAGGGGTCGTTTTAACGAGCTTATGGTGTGCTAAATCGGTTTTGATTTTCGCACTACTCGTGAGCGGTTTCGAAGCGCTCCCCCCTCACGGTTCTAGACACTGGGCTTATTGCCAGACAACCTTTGTGTGTTGGCCCAACTCGTGACTCGGAAGACAAATGGTCAGATGAGACAGATTGAGTTTTAAATCAAAACGATCTTTATTTTTGAAAGAGAATGTACACAGAGAAAAATGGCAAGAATAAATGCAGACGAAAAATAATGTTTCTCACAGAGGACTAAATTATACACTGAGAAAAATAACTTTAAAGCATATAAACAGTTCTAAAATAGCGATGAGCTAAAAGCGGGGGTGAGGGAAGCGCACGGACACATCGAGGGATAAATCACACTCCTGACTTACAAATACCCTTAACGTTACAAACCCTCCCGTTACTGAATATACCTCAATTATGTCAGTTAGGTAGAGTTGGGCCTTTATGCTCACCAGAATTTCAAAACCCTTCTGGACCTTGGTACTTCTTGTTACGTCTGGAATTTCCGATCTTCCTTATGGGACCGGCTCCTGGACCCTGTTACTTGGTGTCGTCCGGGACCTCCGACCTTCCTTATGGGACCGGCTCCTGGACTCGCTCTCCTGTACAAACTTTGGAAGTCCTCCGAAATCCTCGAGCCGTTTTCTGTTCCGCACGGTCCTCGAACTCCTGATGGTAACTGGACTTGGACTTCACGGTGTGAACCGTCTCCGGAGGAGTCTTCCTTACTCTGGTCGAATCTTAGACTGACTTGCTGACGATTTACCTGAACGGTTATACTCTTTTCTGGCCCTAATCTTGGCGCCAAATCAACCGTTTTCCTTTGTTAAGGTTGCTTTAACAAAAGCAAGCACATTAATTTTAACTGCTCGCAAATCGAACTAATGGGAATCCGATTAGTGTCCCTTCGTTTGTGTGTGCTCAGCAGTTTCTGAGATCGGTTACCGCCCTGCCAGCGATTAGCGCATCTCCAGGTGCTAATAGTTTTGTTTACTGCTGTAACCACATTCCAATATCAAAAACAGTAAGGTTCTGGATTCTTCTAATCGATGATGACTCAGACTGCTGTTAGGTACTGTGTGTGCATCCTTTTGAACTGGGCCATGAGAACTGCCAACTCCATTCTGTGTTCTCATAATGTGGCCACTTCAGGGGCCCTACCCGTATACTGTATTTCATGGATTTTTGCGAATCCTACAGAATGTCTCCCTTAAGGCCTCTGCTTCTTGCAGACAACCCTTGTAAAATTGTTGTAAAAAGAGAAAATGCTGGAACTACTCAGCAGGTCAGGCAGCATCGGCGGAGAGAGAAACCGAGTTAACGTTTCGGGTTGACGAGCTTTCGTCAGAACTGGAAAAAGTTAAAAGATGTGACGGGTTTAAATTTAAGCAGGGGCAGGGAGGAGGGGAGAAAAGAACAACAGGGAAGGCCTGTGCTCGGGTGGAAGGCAGGAGAGATTAAATGACAACAGGGATGATGGTGCGAGGCAAAAGGAGATGCTAATGGGCTCCTGCTCTTGTAAAACTGTTACTTGGGTCAGACAGTTGATCAGTCAACTGAACCGTTTTCTTCTATTAAAACTCTATCGAATATGTACCTATTTCTTTGAAGAGAGTGCAGTATTCATTCCTTTTGCTGCATTAGTTAGTGATCTATCAAAAATTGTTCAGGTATAATAGCTGGGTTCACTTTATCAGACCCGGAAAAGCAGTTTTCAAGCTGATCAGTTTGTCCATTTTACCTGTGCCATTTATATTTGTGGCACTGCATAGTGTACCTAGAATTTAAACCTTTTACAGAGGTGATGAATGCACATTTTCATTGACTAACAAAATGTGTTGCTTTTAGTCAGAGAAAATTATAGCTGTATTGTTTTTAGCTGACTTGTTGAGGCAGAAATTAATATTGATTGACTGTCTCGACCTGTTTACTTGATAAACCCTTGACGTCAGCTTTCTTAGTTGCTGTGCATTTGGTTGCTCATTTCTTTTCTAAATTGTCATTAATATAAAATGCGCTAGTTGACTGTCGCCATGACACGCGCCATGTTTCGGCAACTCTCTTGTTCCATTCAGCGTGAATTATTGAATGGAATGGCTCAACGGTATAGGATTTTGATAGCGCCATGTCCAAATCTGGTAGGCCAAATCTGATCAGAATTTTAAATGGTTGTGCATAATTCTACATTCTGATACTAGCCACGAGGTGATGTGCCCTGTTTACATGACCAGTGGAAAATTCTGTGTGTATCCTACAGATGTGAACTAAATATTTTCTCAGTTAGTTGGCAACAAATGCATGGCAGAGCTGTGAAGATTGAAGAGATTGTACACTTCTTGGCGGTACTGTGTTGTTTTTGCGGAGGAGTTTAAACCAGAAAGTTGTGCGGGAGATAATTTCCTCTGGTGGGGGGCGTTCAGACAAGAGGGGCATAACCTTAAAGCTAGAGCTAGGCCGTTCAGGGGTGATGTGAGGAAACACTTCTTCACACAAAGGGTAGTGGAAATCTGGAACACTCTTCCCCCAAAGAGCTGTTGAGGCTGGGGGATCAATTGAAAATTTCAAAACTATGATTGATAGATTTTTGTTAGGCAAGGATATTAAGGGCTACGGAACCAAGGCGGGTTGATGGAGTTGAGATACAGATCAGCCATGCTCTAACTGAATGGTGGAACAGGCTTGAGGGGCTGAATGGCCTCCTCCAGTTCCTATGTTCCTAAAGCTGAAAGCTAGTTTATGGTCCATAAGGATTTTCTTTGGAAAGGGAGTGTTTTTCAAGGCCGTGTCCTTGAGGATTTTTTTTAAACCTTTTTATTGAAGGTCACGGAAATCTCCGGATTTCCTGCTGCCAATTCTCAGACATTTTTAGGCGGCATTTGGAGTGAGAAATTCAACTCAGTGGCGTTTCACAAGGGTGCAGATTGCTTTCCTTTCCCTGTGGAACAAAATTAAATGTTGGGATCTTGAAGGTTTAAGATTTTGCTCCACGTTGGGCAGATTTGGTGCATTTTGGATCATTGCAACAAAAGCAAAATAGGTTGGCTTGAAAATGGCATCATTGAAAGGTTCAGTTGAAGATTATAGAGTATGTATTTGTTCTTTAGTACAAGATTTGCTGATGCTGTTTTCTGAATTTTTTTTTTTAGTTATATAGAGTGTAATGAGTTGGAACAATGCTGCACATGATCTGCTGGCGATTGAAATATGATTTCCATTTTCTTCTGAAGCTTGTTTATTTATTTCATTTTTTTTCCCCAGCAAGAATGTCATCCAAGTATTTCCGCTGTTGTGTATATAGTGAATCTAGACCCGATTATTTTCAAAAATACCTTCCTTTCCCTCCCAGATTTTTCAGTGACCATGTCTTGATTATTAATGTGGTTGTTGCGGAGGTGCGTTTAAAGGAAATTAAAAATGCCACATATCCTGGTAACTCTTAATTCTTGTGTGAAAAAAGTTAAGACTGTTTATTTAGAAGTTTTTACGTGGTGCAGTGTTGACTCCCTAGGATAATAACTGAAATTTGGAAAAGCCCTTTAGCTAAATGCGTTTCAGACTCCAGAAGACTCTTAAAGTCGGCAAACAAGATAACTGGAGTATTTTTTTTAAGTTACGAGAGGAAAAATGCTTCCCAATAAACTATTTAAATCGGATTTCTTGTTCAAATTGTTAAATTCTCAAATCGGACTAAAATAGTCAACAGGGCAGTTTTGAAGAAAAAAAATTAGCCCATGGGGGAAAAAGGACCCATTTTTAGTAATAGTCTTGTATAATTGTATATTTTTATGATGGACTTCTGCAAAGCTTACAATTTGTTTTGGAGGACCATTTTTCAGTTGATGTTTCGGAACCCTTATATCACAGTGCATTTGTTTTGCATCCATGAAACAGTAGCTGAGAGGACTACAGACTTGCCATTACCGAGAACACAACCCATTACACTCGTGGCGCCCATGACTTAGAATTAACCCTTTCTTTCCTGACCCAGAAAAGAGAAACTAAAGACGACGCAAGTTTGATTTTTGAACGATTTGGATAGAGCCTGGATGCTGTCAACCTGCTCAGAAATGCCATGGCTTTGTGAACTGCAGTTCGTTAAACCCAGATTAGCCATTTTCAGCACAAGTGCAGGATAGTTTCCTTTCAGTGACGCCAGCTAGTCATTTCAAGTGGACTAATTCAGAAAGGAGTCTAAATCAAGGTTAATCACACTAAGGCATCATTTTGGATAACTTTAAAACCTGGAGTTTTGCTGGCTCCAAATATAACCCATTGGTTACTCCTGCATTCAGGGGTGTGTTGCCTGTTTCGGTTTATTAAAGGTACTACACCATTCTATGTACTACACCATTCTATCTAATATAAAACTTCGCACAATTGATTATCTTTTTCACAGTTGTCAAAATATTTCATGCTGCGCATTAAAGGAGAAATCTGGTGAATCTCATTTGCAATATTCTCTAAAATTTCATTTAAGTGCCTTTATATTGTTGCGGAATTGCTGCTGTACACCTCAAGGGGTTGAGAGCAATGCGTCCCCTAATTTTGTCTTCGGTGCACGGTCCCTTTAATGGACTGCGCAGCTCATTCAAAATTTCGCGCCTGCGCAAAATGTCCCATTGAAAAGCCGGTGATCGGCCTGCACGGGACCTCCAGAAATGAACAGGAACGTTGGTTCAAAGCAAATTTATTTTAAAGCATGATCCTTAAATTCCGTGCAATTAAAGATCCCCACCTAACAATACTATTTACAAATGGAGCTGAATTATTGGCCCAGAAATTCGGGTCGGAGGCTTCCCGCGGGTGCAAGCCCCCGACCTGCACTTACCTAGCGCGCCGGCCGTTGAGCTGTGGGCCCGCGTGGGATTCCGATCCTGGGCCTGCTCCAATTGCCGGCGCGCAGTGCTTGTGTATCCCAGGGGCGCAGTTAGTTCGAAGCGTCCCCTGGGATCATGTTGGCCATGGAGAGCCAATGGTAGCAGGGAATCTGTATTCATAGATTTGACAGGAAGAGCTGTCAAATCTATGAATACAATTCAGCCCCAAAACATAACTAAAACTTCAAATAAATTTAGAAAAAAACATCATCTTTAAATTAACTATAAATTACATTAAATAACTATTTTAAACAATTTAAATTTTTGAAAAAATTAGTTAGTTTCTGACGGGGCTAAAAATAAACTTAGCTTTCTTTAAAGTATTTAAAAATAATAAACCTGTGGAAAAAATGTTTTAATTTTACTTAATTCACCACATACCTTGTTAAAAGCAGGCCTTTCGACTGATTTTTACAAGCATAGCTGCTGGAGACTTGCCCTCCTGGAGAAACCTGCAAAAAAAAGAAAAGGAAGTTCCAGGCACACGCGCTGCCTCTCCGGCGCACGCGTTCGACCTGTGAACCCCTTCCTTTAAGGGAACGGAAGTTCCGGCTTCCCGTGCATGCGCAGTGCAGGCACGAAACCGGCACTTTCGTTGGGCCTACGCGTGAGTACCCAGCGTGTACTCACCCGTGGGGACCCGAAGTTCTGGCTCATTAGCTCTTGATTCCTCTTCAAGACGAGAGCAAAAATGCTGCAGGTACTCGGCATGGTTTAATAATGTTTTCCAGAATTAGTTTGCGGCACGTCCAATCCATAATGACTTGACCCATAAATTAACTTAGTTCTTTTTGGTGAGCTTCTGCGAATATAATTTTTTGCTTTCAAGCTGCGTTGCTTTATGGGGGGTGGGGAGGAAGTCTTTTTTTAAATCCTGGTTAGCTCCAAATACACAACATAATTTAGGTGTGAGCGCTCATTGAAGAATTCACATTTTTATATTTTCTATTTGGACAGGACGGGCACAATTGATTAAACCACGCAAAAGCAAAATACTGCGGATGCTGGAAATCTGAAATAAAAACAGAAAATGCTGGAAATACTCAGCAGGTCAGGCAGCATCTGTGGAGAGAGAGAACCAGAGTTAACATTTCAGGTCGAGGACCCCTTTCCAGTTCTGACGAAGGGTCATCGACCTGAAATGTTAACTCTGTTCCTCTCTCGCTCTCCACAGATGCTGCCTGACCTGAGTATTTTCTGATTAAACCATAATTTTTTTTTTTTTTTTTTTGAACAAGATCTTTCTGATTTCTAAATCGAAACAATCTGGACCACCGCGCAAGTGATTGCAAAAAAAAATGTTACAGACTGTGATTTTTGAAACATGCTCACACAAATAAGCCCACATAGGCACATGTATTGTAGAATACAGGGAAAGCGGGGACAGGGTACTGAATTTGGATGATCAGCCATGATCTCATTAAATAGCAGAACAGGCTCGAGGGGCCGAATGGCCTACTCCTGCTCCCATCTTCTATGTTTCTATGAATAAGCCCAAATAGGATTCTTGCCTTCATCAGTCTAGTTATTATAGCATATAAGAACAGGGAGGTTATGATGGAGCTGTACAAAACACTAGTTAGGCCACAGCTGGAATACTGTGTGCAGTTCTGGTCGTCACACTATAGGAAGGATGTGATTGCATTGGAGAGGGTGCAGAGGAGATTCACCAGGATGTTACCTGGGCTGGAGCGCTTCAGCTATGAAGAGAGACTGGACAGGCTGGGGTTGTTTTCCTTAGAGCAGAGAAGGCTGAGGGGGGACCTGATTGAGGTGTACAAAATTATGAGGGGCATAAATAGGGTAGATAGAAAGGAACTTTTCCCCTTAGTAGAGGGGTCAATAACCAGGGGGCATAGTTTCAAGGTAAGGGGCAGGAGGTTTAGAGGGGATTTGAGGAAAAACTTTTTCACCCAGAGGGTGGTTGGAACCTGGAACTCACTGCCTGAAAGGGTTGTAGAGGCAGGAACCCTCACAACATTCAAGAAGCATTTAGATGAGCACTTGAAACGCCATAGCATACAAGGCTACGGACCAAGTGCTGGAAAATGGGATTAGAATAGACAGGGCTTGATGGCCGGCGCGGACACGATGAGCCGAAGGGCCTCTTTCTGTGCTGTATAACTCTGACTATGAAAGTAAGGCAAGGAATATAAAAGCGTGCACGCGTCTTTAGAGGAGCCTCCTTGACAAAATACAGGCTGTATCCAATTTTCCAAAAGCTCCAAATTATACGGTAATCTCATTCCGCTGTACAGGCCATTTTCCCAGTGTCCATTTCTGCAGGGTCAGAAGATCTCCGCAAAGACCCCTTCAAACTAACGTGCTAGGTTAGAACTATGGTTTATATTGATATTTGTCGGTTATTGTGACTTTTCTTTCCCTCTCAATTGCATCATACCCTAAAACTGGTGGTAAGTGAGAGAATTGCATGCTCGAGTTTGTTTTTTCTCGGCTTCAAGTCTGAAGTGCATCAGTTCATGATGATGTTGAAACTTTTTTCCAAGTCCTCATCCACGTTCGCAACTTTTTTTCGTATCTTCCATTCAGTTTTTCTGCTGCCCATTTCTGGATTTGTAGTTCTGTTTTTTTAAATCTGCGTTTGAGTTTTTGGGTTCAGTCTGTTCTGTTTCTGTACTGGGGATGTTGCAGGAGTTGGCCAGAACTCATGGCCAGCAAGCTCAGATTCCGTTTAGGCTCGAACTAGCTGTCTTTTCTTGAACTGTATGACTTATGAGGAGGACTCTTACCACGCCACATTATCACTTACCATGATGCATGGTCTGTATCAGGGTTATTGATGGACTCGTATGTGCCATGGCAGATGGCTAGTGCAAATACTGAACTGGTATCGGCATAAGTACTGCAAGCAATGATATGTCGACAGGGATGATGTGGGCGAATGATTAGGAACCAGGAGTCATTCTAGCCAGTGCAGTATTGAACTAAAAATTCTCTTGGTTTTCCTTTTCCGCATCCCACGTGGCTTTCCCACAGCTTGCAATTCTTAATCCGATCCCAATTTTCAGAATTGGCCTGTATCCCAAAAATGATCTCTTCCTGATGCAGCCATATCTCTATGGAAGATGCGTCATGCACGTGTATTTTGTACAGGGGTGATGGGAATAACGACAATCTCTGTCTGTGTGCTCAAAATTGTATTTTGAAAGTTAGGATGTCTCGTGGGCTTCCTGCCAAATATGATATGGCTCTTTTTTTTTAAGCAGGCAGGTTTTCTATATACGCCAATCTTGCCCATCGCTCAAAATAGTTTTCTACCCTTTGAATGAAGCACACCTGTGCAAGGTCAAGCTTTTTCTTTGACGATTTGCATCTACCATAGAAATGGAGTATTCGGAAAATCCTGAAATTATATCGTTTTGCCAGTCACAGCAGGAATCTTTAATCCCTAAGAAATGCAAAATGTAGGGATTTGGTGGGAGTATGGTGTGCAAACCTCCTTTGTGTTTGGAGTGAGTGTGTGTTTTTCCCATTCAAGTACAGTTGCACTTCCTTGAGATGGGAACGATTTCTTTGCTTAATTTGGATAGATGCAAGTTACAGCACCTTCATATAGTGCCCATGCAAATATTTAATTTATTTTAATAGAAGCTCTCAATAAATGGCCTAATTTCTGTTGTAGCGCAGTCTGAACATATATCACCTGAAAATACAGAAGGTTCCCCATCATCGATTAGCTTTGAGAGCTGGGAGCACTTGTACTTGAACAGTGTCCCATTAAAAGTATATTACGCTCCTTTTGCGATCCAACCCGCAGCTCTGCATTTGTTGGGAGTTTAGGTTGGCTGCAGTTTTTATACAAGTTTTGAGCTTGGATTAGGAATAAACAAATTAAGCACGTTCGTTGCTCCTTGACTCATTTTAATTTGTGAATTTTGCTTGGCTCCTGAGTTAAAAGGCATGTACTGTACATTCCCCACCCCGCCCCCCCAGGGCTGAAATTAGATGGGCTTAAATTCTATATCAGCCTTTGAAACAACCAAGAATCAGTGCAAATGTACCAGTAAATCCATTTTCTCGGGTGCTATAAGCTGCTTTTTAATCTGCCATGAAAGTCCTCTGATACAGAAAATTGCCTGGTCACAGAGTCCTATCAAAAGTCATACAGTTCACCAATAATTTAGAACCTACTTTCGCAAACTCTGGGGCTAAGCAACAGGTGGTAGCGGGGCGAAACTCTTTAACTATATACTCTCTGTGTACTTGTTTCAATTCCTGATGCGTCTCTTGATATACATACACTGTATATATCTTCACTATTTTTTGCGACACTCTTGACGTCTGGTTGTCTGACTGGTCCTAGTTTTCTTTGTACACTGTTTACAAATGCGTCCTTGCCAGTGACTGAGACCTGTGGCCACTGGTGTGTTGCTGGTGTTTCTCGGCTGTGAGCTGTCGGTTTGTGGTTTTGACTCTTTTTTTGGTCTTCCCAGTCACTTGTGTGTGCTGGCGGTGGCTTTCTCTCCGTGCCTCAAGGTACAGACGGAGTAATGGCACTTTTTTGCAGCCCTGGAAATGTTGCCATTACTCCTGGTGCGTGCTGTCAGATGGCTGCGTTGCGATAACTCTCCATACTTGCTTCATGTACACCAGACACCTTGTGGAATCCTGCTCAACCTAGTGGACACAATCCAGGGCTTGTCCAAAAAAAAAAACTTATGTCTTTGTTGCCTAACCAGTCAATGCCGCACCATTTCTTGGGTTAAAAGAAATTTGGGCAGCCCATTAGAAATGTCTGATGTCTGACCTTCCATTAAAAAAACCTCTTTACCACTTTAAGTTACATTGATCAGTTATTAAAGCCAAATAGAGTTTTGAACAATAATATTATTTCTCTTCCCTAAGTAAGTTTGAATACAAAGGCATATTTTGGAAGAACAACAATTTCCCCAACAGTATACATCAAACTGGAAAAAAAATAAAGGCCTTTAGAAATTGTGCATCCTTTCATTACCATTTTGAAAAAATAAAGGTGAAATCTGTTTCGGTGCTGAGGAAAACCCTGTAAAATTATACTACCAGCCATTGTATGTTTAAAAAATCAATAGAAATTGGCTAAGCATTGCAGTATGTTCATGAACTAAGTTCTAGGGTATGTTCATGAACTAAGTTCTAGGGTATGCCACCAACCCTTTTTTATATTGTCTTAACGCTACCTAATGTAAAAAATGTACATGATCTTATGAAGGTTAGAGATATGCCTCAGTACTGTTAGTGTACTTAAAATTCTAACAGGACTAGATGCAGGAAGGATGTTCCCGATGGCAGGGGAGTCCAGAACCAGGGGTCACAGTCTAAGGATAAGGGGTAAGCCATTTAGGACAGAGATGAGGAGGAATTTCTTCACCCAGAGAGTGGTGAACCAGTGGAATTCTCTACCACAGAAGGCAGTTGAGGCCAATTCATTAAATATATTCAAGGAGGAGTTAGATATATTTCTTAAGGCTAAGGGGATCACGGGATATGGGGAGAAGGCAGGGACCGGGTACTGAATTTGGATGATCAGCCATGATCTCATTAAATGGCGGAGTGGGCTCGAGGGGCCGAATGGCCTACTCCTGCTCCTGTCTTCTATGTTTCTATATCCCTTTGTCCTACATCTGTTAGGTCAGTGCAGTAGAATTATTGCTCCAAAACATATCCCCTGCTTGGACTTGCATCCCAGTCCTTTTTCTCACAAAGTGCATTTGAGTAGTGCTGCAAACTGCTGTAGGTCCTCTTTTTTTTTTAAACCATGAATCCCATTCAGCTGTACGCACATCGGGCTAGTTTTTCCATCTGATCGCAAAGTATAAATTTTGAGGCCATTTTTTTTTTAGTGGTAACCAGGTACCGAGTCTTGATTTGATCTCGTTGCAAAACCCTGCTCTGTCTCAATTTTACATCCTACAATTAAAACACGCAATTTTTTTGGTTCAGGTCAACCGAAACGAGGGGGGGGGGGGGGGGGGGAGAAATCTATTGAGCAGGATTCCACAATCAGATGTTGGTTTACGTCTTCTCATTGGTCTATGAGAGTGAACCACTGGAACTTGGGGACACGATGAACCTGGATCTTACACAATCTGTCCACTGTAGTTGCAGTATTTCATGACAAGCCTCAAAGTGTTAACCAGCCATGTAATATTTTTTGCCATTTGAATGTAATGATTTAGAGACTAGCTCCATGAGCAGTTACACCGTTTTGAAGTGTATCTATGAGCTGACAAAGTCAGGCCAACTGGTGCTAGCACATTTGCCATTGGGTTTTGTAATAATCTCTAATGTGTCTTTTCCTTTATCCTTTTTTTTAACCCCCTCCCCTTTCCCCCTTCGCGATCTGACTGTCCCAACTGAGGCAGATGACGAACCAGTTTCTGGACCAATGTGAGTATGGCATTGATTGATGCATATATTTTAAAGGTTGTACTCAACGTGACGGAAGTTGGTTTCAAGCACCAAACTGACCGCAATGCGCGCGCGTGCAGGTCAAGCTCCACGTGGGTCAGATGCTGAGTAAATCATCATCTACTCTGCCTCAACAATGCACCTCAACCTCCAATCTGTGTGAGGCTGCCAATTCAACGCCAACTTGGGGGCAGTTTTGTCGTGAGGACCCATGTCCACTAGATGCCGAGCTGAGATTGCCCAACCTCATTTCCCAAAAGACCATTGCAAGCACCAGAATGGCGAGCGGTTGATTCCTCCAATCAGTCTGATTTGGATTTGTATCCTACACTACACTGCCCAAAATTCTGCTCTGTTTTTATTGCTATTCTTGCTGTCCATACTGTAGGGTTGTCATATTGGCCTTATGTGGCGATATTATAGGATATTGTCGTATCCTTTACCTCTAATGCAAGTTCAAGGACTAGGAAGTGCTGAAAACATTGAGTTAACGCTCTTTATTAAATAAGTCAATGAGATAAAACAACACAACCCCTTTACATGCAGTGTATATGAGATACAGGTACCAATTATACTCGCACACCAAGGACTCCTTCAGGAGTTCATGAGCGTTTCACCTTGACTGCTTACGCCAGCCTCAGTAAGACTTGATCAGAAGTTCCCGGGAGCTCCACAGCGTGTTGTATTTTTCTAGGGATTCGTTATGTAGGACAAGTGTGGGTATCATCCGTCGTCACGTTCTGTGTGTGCGCTGTTGATACAGCTGCTATCATTTAGTGTTGAGGTTAGCTGTTAGTGTTTGTTGTGCATCCCTTTGATGTCTTAGCTCTTCCAATCTTTATTGCAACAGGATCCATCTACACGAATCCACTCAGCAATTGATGTTCCTTTCTCACACTGCTGTGCTAAAAGCCTGCCTGGTACATCTGTGTGTTCTAACCAACAGCCTACAGCTCTCTAAGCTCAATATTATTATAATTCTATATAATACCAATTGACTCATTCTATTTAATATAATCTATACACGCCTATCCTTGCGCGCACACTTGTAGGATTTTCTTTTTCTAGAAAGTGGGTGAAAGTCAAATCGGCGAATAATTGAACAAAATGTTCCTGCCTGAATCGGGGAGGGGGTGGTGGGAGTGGGAGGAATTGCTCCCTTTTGTGTCTTGAACAATAAAAGTACATTTAGAGCCTGGTCTGTCTGCACTTTGCACCTACCCAGTCCTGCTATCTAGTGAGGATTCAATTCCTTGCGTTTGCATTGCATTCAGTAGCTCATCGCCAAAAACTGCCAGTGTATTTGAAGCAATGCTGTGATTCAGTTGCTTTTCCACAGCAGATGTTTTCTGTTGGTGATTTCAGTCAACCTCCCTGCTTCACACTATTGGTGTAGGCAAGTAGTATTGGTCACAATAAAATGGGGGCAATTTGAGCATTAGCAGATTATGTTGTAGCCAATCTGACTATATTTACGATCATTTAAGATGGGCTTTTAAATCAATCAGTAATAACCTGTAGGCTACTCTGGTCCACATCCAGTTCTAACAGTGTTGTCTGATGTGTAACAGTTGTCTACAACATTGCCATATGCATAAATGGTAGCTATCCCATTTTATATCGGGAATTCTCGAGAGGCGCTGATCTTATTAGAACAGTTGTGAAATTTAGGATTAGTGCCGGATGATGTGATGTGGAGCACTCCGGAGCACCAGTGCCAGCTCATTAGCGGCAGTAGTGACTGTGGGTTCTTGATCTCGAGGAACTGCTATGGCAAGGTGTGGAGCAGAGGCCGTGCGCCCCGTTGATGGGGGAAGGGGGTTGGTAGAAGCGGCGGAGGAAGGGTTGCCCTTGGGCTACAGCAATCTGAGCAGCGGAGGCCTGGTTGCAGATTGCCCACTCCTTCAGTTGTGGGGGGAAAAGCTCACCGAAAAAAGTCCAAATGTTGTGCCTGTTATTAGCACAAAGTCTACAGTAAAAGATTCAAAAGTTCCCATTTATTAATCATTTGAAATGTTTGGATGAAAATAAGTAAACTTTACACTGCTGGCTTTAAATGACCAAGATGTGTATTAATTGCTAGCAGCTCATTGCAAATCTGAGCTCGACTAGGTATGGTACAGAGTGCTTGTATTGCTAACTGCATGTCCAGCAATCTAGTCTCAGCAAATTGCCTCTGTTTCATCAAGACACCCATCTGTTTTTTGAGCCAGTGAATTGGGGAAGCTGTCATTTACAGGAAACTTTTTTTTATCCGGCACGGACGGGACCGACGTGGTGCCGGTTCATCAAAAATTCCGGATAACCGAAAGCTATAGTAAAAGATACGGAGCTGAGAGCTCCGTATAAAGCAACAAACCCTGTTGCAGCTTCAGAACAATGGCCACAAGTTGCAAGTGTCTCTGTAGCTTAGCAACAGCTGCAGCCACACCCTTGCACAGCAACAGATGGAGGAAGGCAAGTAATAAAAGTTACCTGAACCTACTCCTGAATTTTGCCGGTTAACCAAGATTTCCGGTTATTTAGGTGCCGGTAAATCGAAAGTTTCCTGTATTTTAAAAGATGTATTCACAAACCAGGCCATTCACAGGTTAACAATGGGATTCAATGACTTGTTTGCTTTAAGATCTCCATTTATTTTTATTCCGCAATGTTCGATCATCTCACATCGAGCATATTGGAATCTGCTTTCAATGTAAATATCCTAAGTAGCTGTTAACTTGCAGGATTAAGGTTTTTTTTTGTGTAATTTCGAAACAGGAAAACCAATTCCACAAACAATCATAAGGATAAGAACTTGCGTCAGAGGAACACCAACTAAACCTTGGTTGTCAGGTAAGTTGCATTGGTCACACGAGTTTTCCTTAATGTGCAATAATGCCAAGTATAAAATCATTAATATTTGATAGAGCAAACTGCATACATTATCTTTGCTTTCCAATCACTTAGAAAATAATTCAGCATTCAACAGGACTTATTTGATCAAATTAATGAATGTAAAATTCAGCATTCTATTGCCAATTGTCAGTTCGCGTTTGCAAAAGCCAAGAAAAGGAGCCCCTTTTGTTGAAAGTGTCAATTATTCAATTTGTTAGCTTGCTTGAATCAATGCACTTCACCTCAGGACTGTTCCACTCCGTGGAATGTAGAGGTTTAAGAAGTGTTTGACTGCGGAGGCGGCTATTGGCACGCAGGGAAAATGAGAAGAGCGGAAAATTTAAGGCAAATTTAAGAATTCCACAAGGAAAGAAAAAGAATGAGAACAGGCTTTCTTTGGAACAAAAGTGTGAGAGTAGGATTTGCACAACCGTGGACTCCCCCACAGACCTTTTAATTGCAGCAAGAGTCAAATACCACAAGTAACACTTCCAGAACCATAAACCTCTAATATTTGGGCTGGGTGGGTGTGTGTGCCGTGAGGAGGATGCCGAGAAACTCCACTGCGATTTGGACAGGTTGGGTGATTGGGCAGATGCAGTATAATGTGGATAAATGCGAGGTTATCCACTTTGGTGGCAAAAACAGGAAGACAGATTATTATTTGAACGGCAATAGATTGGGAGAAGTGCAACAAGACCTGGGTGTCCTTGTGCACCAGTCGCTGAAGGTAAGCATGCAGGTACAGCAGGCGGTTAAGAAGGCAAATGGTGTGTTGGCCTTCGTAGCGAGAGGATTCGAGTACAGGAGCAAGGATGTCTTGCTGCAGTTGTACAGGGCCTTGGTGAGACCACATCTTGAGTATTGTGTGCAGTTTTGGTCGCCTTATCTGAGGAAGGATGTTCTTGCAATAGAAGGAGTTCAGCAAAGATTCACCAGGCTGGGATGGCAGGAATGACGTATAAGGAGAGATTGGGTCGATTGGGCTTGTACTCGCTGGAGTTTAGAAGAATGAGAGGGGATCTCATTGAAACTTATAAAATTCGAACAGGATTAGACAGACTAGATGCAGGAAGGATGTTCCCGATGGTCGGGGAGTCCAGAACCAGGGGTCGCAGTCTAAGGATACGGGGTAAGCCATTTAGGACAGAGATGAGGAGGAATTTCTTCACCCAGAGAGTGGTGAACCTGTGGAATTCTCTACCACAGAAGGCAGTAGAGGCCAATTCATTAAATATATTCAAGAAGGAGTTAGATATATTTCTTAAGGCTAAAGGGATCAAGGGATATGGGGAGAAAGCAGGGACAGGGTACTGAATTTGGATGATCAGCCATGATCTCATTAAATGGCGGAGCAGGCTCGAGGGGCCGAATGGCCTACTCCTGCTCCTATCTTCTATGTTTCTATGAGTCCTAATCCAAACCGTCAATTTAGCTTTTGAAGATAGGCTGCCCCAAAGTTGCGGCATTCCAAATGTGGCCCTATCGCTAAGTTGTGGGGTAGAGTTTGTTGATTAAAGCCACTGAGATCACCATTGCCAGTTGGACCGGTGCAGAATGGTGCTGGTGGGGTGAGTATATAGGAATATAGTAACAGGAACCCATTTAAAAGAGGCAACCTTGCGACTGAGCATCATCATACAGTTGCTATCTCGATTTTACATTTTTTTGAGCCGAGTGATCTACATTTGCCCACATGGTCAATGAGCCCACATTTTTTGAAGGTTTAATGTAATGTAAATGCGAATGTTATTCATACTTACTTCACGCAACACTAAGTACTGCAATCAAAAAAAACCTGCAAAAATTGCCTCCTGGGGTAACTGTTTTCTGCATTGCTTCTGAAATCGCTTTCTGATTCCAATCCCGGGTGAAGTGCAGCACTCTTAAAAATCCACAGCTCCCAGCCCTAGCCTCATGACAGTGCGAGAGTTACAGAAGGAGCTATTCCTGTAGCAATATTTATCCACGTTGTTTATAGCTTTTAGTAAATTGCTGCCCAATACAAATAAATAAGTAAATTGGGTTGAAATTCCCGCAGAAATCGGATGCCGAAATGAATTCTTAGCTATCCATTGCCGCGCCGATCCTGATCATCCGCTGTGTTTGCCGCGGCATATTCTAATTACGTTTCCAGCAAATTGTGACGTAGATCAGGAATCACTAATTTATGGCGTTGGTCCCCAATATCCCCATTGCAGCGAATTCCAGGCCATTATTTTGACAAGAATGCACCATCTGCCCGAAGGTGCGGTTCAAATAGTTTGCGTAAGAATGTCTAAATATACATTAGCTTTTCGTTACTGACTAAAGCATCTGTGCTTATAACGATTTACTAAATTGCCTGATCTGACTAGATCATGACTTAAGATCGATCTTTTCCATACGAAAGCTTACTTATATTCATCATATAAATACATTGATTTTGTTTTTGTTTTTTTAAACCAGTAAGTTTCTGTGCAAAGTCATGGTAAATTCAGTTTGTTACACACGCAAAAGAATAATTGATTTATTTTTAAATCTTAACAGAACTTAGGATTTCTGACGGACATGTCATTATCAGATAGCGTGGGTTTCAGTCAAGAATTCTCACGGTCGTGTTGTTCGAATGGGACAGGTGTTAACATCCCTGTTTGTCTAAGCAGGAATAAGATGACTGTGTGAAGCATGTTTTGCCTTATTCGATCTCTCCTAAAGAATGAAGTATTAAGAAGATCGCTTTGCAAGTTTAATTCTGATTATTTTCAAATTTGGTGGGGTGTACTTTGGGCGCTTGATGTGCTATTGATGCTTGACTTTTTTCCCCCCACCCCACCCTTACTTACCCTGTGATTCTCTTCCTATGGACAAATCATGCATGCAGTGTCTTATTATTCCTGGTCTGCTCATTCGTGCGTCGTTACTCATCATGCAGCACTCCACGGTACCTTTTCATTCTGTCCCCGAAACACCTGCTAAATAACTGTGTCACTCAAATAGTGTTTGTTTTGAATTTGTATATATTGCAGGTTTTAGTGCCGGGTAAATCAGAACATATAAAGAAATGTATATCCTATTGCACTGATCTGTTAGAAGTTAACGCTAAGATATCTAGCTCTTCCACTGAACTCCATTTCGTAAACCCCTTCCTGGCGTCACATTTTTGCATATTTCTGGCATGGTAGTATCCTATGCAAGCTTGAAGGAGCAATTTATGATTAGTTTCTTGAGGTTTTTTAAATTACTGGTCTGAAATCTGCCCTTTGATTTTGGTTGGACACTTAATTGAAGCTTTAATGTTGCGATTTTTTTTTTTTTTTCTTAAAATGTGTGTAAATGCATGAGATTGCACATTTACCTGTGGTTCTAATAATCCTTAATTTAGCTCTATGTACATTATGTGGACCCACTGTGATTTTTAAAAATAAAAAGACACTGAACATTATGGGTTATTTGCATCAGATTTGTTGAGGGGGGGGAAATGAGGACATTGCATTTGAATACGTGGTGTTTCTTTTGCGAGTGGATGGAAAATGGATCATAGGGTTTTGCACTAGAATGCTGTTTTATAACCAGTCAGTACAAACACTGACATTTCAATGTGTACCGTTCCCATCCGAACACTCCTAGTATCCAAGGTAACAAATTGCCTTAACATGAAGTGGCCACAATTACTTAAAGCATTACCAAACCTCATTATCTGATGGCTAAAATTAGTCTCTTGATTTGATTACTACATTTTCATTACAGGTGAAAAATTATTCTCTCTCGTTCTCGCTCTCTCCCTTCGCCCCCCCCCCCCTCCCTTCGGCCCCCCTCTCCCTTCGCCTCTCCCTTCGCCGCCCCACCCCCTCTCTCCCTTCGCCCCCTCTCTCTCCCTTCGGCCCCCCCTCTCTCTCCCTTCGGCCCCCCCTCTCTCTCCCTTCGGCCCCCCCTCTCTCTCCCTTCGGCCCCCCCTCTCTCTCCCTTCGGCCCCCCCTCTCTCTCCCTTCGGCCCCCCCTCTCTCTCCCTTCGGCCCCCCCTCTCTCTCCCTTCGGCCCCCCCTCTCTCTCCCTTCGGCCCCCCCTCTCTCTCCCTTCGGCCCCCCCTCTCTCTCCCTTCGGCCCCCCCTCTCTCTCCCTTCGGCCCCCCCTCTCTCTCCCTTCGGCCCCCCCTCTCTCTCCCTTCGGCCCCCCCTCTCTCTCCCTTCGGCCCCCCCTCTCTCTCCCTTCGGCCCCCCCTCTCTCTCCCTTCGGCCCCCCCTCTCTCTCCCTTCGGCCCCCCCTCTCTCTCCCTTCGGCCCCCCCTCTCTCTCCCTTCGGCCCCCCCTCTCTCTCCCTTCGGCCCCCCCTCTCTCTCCCTTCGGCCCCCCCTCTCTCTCCCTTCGGCCCCCCCTCTCTCTCCCTTCGGCCCCCCCTCTCTCTCCCTTCGGCCCCCCCTCTCTCTCCCTTCGGCCCCCCCTCTCTCTCCCTTCGGCCCCCCCTCTCTCTCCCTTCGGCCCCCCCTCTCTCTCCCTTCGGCCCCCCCTCTCTCTCCCTTCGGCCCCCCCTCTCTCTCCCTTCGGCCCCCCCTCTCTCTCCCTTCGGCCCCCCCTCTCTCTCCCTTCGGCCCCCCCTCTCTCTCCCTTCGGCCCCCCCTCTCTCTCCCTTCGGCCCCCCCTCTCTCTCCCTTCGGCCCCCCCTCTCTCTCCCTTCGGCCCCCCCTCTCTCTCCCTTCGGCCCCCCCTCTCTCTCCCTTCGGCCCCCCCTCTCTCTCCCTTCGGCCCCCCCTCTCTCTCCCTTCGGCCCCCCCCTCTCTCTCTTCGGCCCCCCCCCTCTCTCCCTTCGGCCCCCCCCCTCTCTCCCTTCGGCCCCCCCCCTCTCTCCCTTCGGCCCCCCCCCTCTCTCCCTTCGGCCCCCCCCCTCTCTCCCTTCGGCCCCCCCCCTCTCTCCCTTCGGCCCCCCCCCTCTCTCCCTTCGGCCCCCCCCCTCTCTCCCTTCGGCCCCCCCCCTCTCTCCCTTCGGCCCCCCCCTCTCTCCCTTCGGCCCCCCCCTCTCTCCCTTCGGCCCCCCCCTCTCTCCCTTCGGCCCCCCCCTCTCTCCCTTCGGCCCCCCCCTCTCTCCCTTCGGCCCCCCCCTCTCTCCCTTCGGCCCCCCCCCTCTCTCCCTTCGGCCCCCCCCCTCTCTCCCTTCGGCCCCCCCCCCTCTCCCTTCGGCCCCCCCCCCCTCTCCCTTCGGCCCCCCCCCTCTCTCCCTTCGGCCCCCCCCCTCTCTCCCTTCGGCCCCCCCCCTCTCTCCCTTCGGCCCCCCCCCTCTCTCCCTTCGCCCCCCCCCTCTCTCCCTTCGGCCCCCCCCCTCTCTCCCTTCGGCCCCCCCCCTCTCTCCCTTCGGCCCCCCCCCCCTCTCTCCCTTCGGCCCCCCCCTCTCTCCCTTCGCCCCCCCCCTCTCTCCCTTCGGCCCCCCCCCTCTCTCCCTTCGGCCCCCCCCCTCTCTCCCTTCGGCCCCCCCCCTCTCTCCCTTCGGCCCCCCCCCTCTCTCCCTTCGGCCCCCCCCCCTCTCTCCCTTCGGCCCCCCCCCCTCTCTCCCTTCGGCCCCCCTCTCTCTCCCTACGCCCATATAGGAAAAACACATTGGAAGTTCAAGAAATGGTCCAAGCCCACGCATTCCCTTGACATCTTAAAGGGAAGAAATGCTTACTTTCTGTTCCAAACACTTCCCCAATGTCTGGGGTGGGGAGGGGCTGTAGGGGAATGATAGCACATGCACTTGTTACCCATCATAAAACAGTCAGAGACTTGCCATTTTGACTCGTCTTTCCTCCTTGCTCAGCGGGTAGCACTCTCGCCTCTGAATCAAAGTTGTGGGCTCAAGCCATGCTCCAGAGACTTGGGAAAATAATCAGGCTGACACGGCAGTGCAGTACTGAGGGAGTGCTGCACTATCGGAGATGCTGTCTATCGGACACTGCAGTGCAGTACTGAGGGAGTGCTGCACTATCGGAGATGCTGTCTATCGGACACTGCAGTGCAGTACTGAGGGAGTGCTGCACTATCGGAGATGCTGTCTATCGGACACTGCAGTGCAGTACTGAGGGAGTGCTGCACTATCGGAGATGCTGTCTATCGGACACTGCAGTGCAGTACTGAGGGAGTGCTGCACTATCGGAGATGCTGTCTATCGGATGACGTTGTGAAACCGAGGACCAGTCTGCCATCTCAGGTGGACGGAAAAGATCCCGCGGCACTGTTCGGAGAAGAGCAGGGGAATTTTGGTGTCCTGGCCAATACTTATCGCTCAACCAATATCACTAAAACAGATAAGCCTGGTCACTTATCTCACTGCTGTTTTGTGGGGCCTTGCATTGTGAAAATTGGCTGTCGGGTTTCTCCAAGTTACAATGGTGACAGAAAGAAAGACTTCTCATTTATATAGTATCTTTCACAACCTCAGGATGTCCCAAAGTGCTTTACTGCCAATGAAGTACTTTTTGAAGTGGAGTCACTGTTGTAATGTAGGAAACGCGGCAGCCAATTTGAGCACAGCAAGCTCCCACAAACAGCAATATGATAATGAGGTTGATTGAGGGATAAATATTGGCCAGGACACCAGGGATAACTCCAGATTGGAATGGCCCCCCAGATTCTCACCAACTTCTACCGGTGCACCATCGAGAGTATCCTGTCCGGCTGCATCACTACCTGGTATGGCAACTGCACCGCCACAGACCGCAAGGCTCTACAGATGGTGGTGAAAGCTGCACAACATACTATAGGAATTAAACTACCTGCTGTGCAGGATATCTACCCCGAGAGGTGCCGGGGGAAGGCCCTGAGAATCATCAAAGACACGAGCCACCCCAGCCACAACCTCTTCGCCCTGCTCCGGTCCGGCAAGAGATATCGAAGCATACGGTTTCGAAACAGCTTCTACCCCCAGGCCATAAGACTCATGAATGTATTTATTACTGTTTTATTTATTACTGTATTTCTATTATTTTTATCATTGTTATGCCATATTTATCCCAATGTTGGGAGGACTCGTAAAAATCAACATTTCATTGTGGTACACGCGTCTGCTGCATATATGACAAATAAAATTGAATTGAATTAAAAAATTGAATTGCTCTTCTTCGAAATAGTATCATGGGATCTTTTACGTCCACCTGAGAGGGCGGAGACGGGGCCTCGGTTTAAGGTCTCATCCGAAAGGTGTTACTGTTAGTCTGCTGCCCCTTGAAGACTAGGCGTATCCCATGAAGCCACAAGATAGCCGAAGGAATCTAAAAAGGGTTCTTTGTTCATTATTGTAGTTGAGCTACAAATTCTACCTGGATATTAGGGCATGTAAAAACACTCCCAGGATATCGAGACTGAGGGTTCACGAGAGTAGGCTGAAACATAGACCAGAAATATAGAGAGTAAGGAAAGCCTCAAGCTTCTCTGCTGTAATGAGAACCCCAGCTCCCCCCTCCCCTCCACGTACCTGGAGTCCCTCATCCCTGGTACCATTCTGGTAAATCTCCTCTGCACCCTCTAAGGTGCAGTCTGATGCAAGCCTGATTGTAATGCTAATTGACCTGACCGCCTCCTAAAGACCCAATCAGAACCTAATTTATTTCAAGATTGCAGAACATTTGTGTTTTCCAGGGTTGAAGTGTACACGCCGCACACACACACACACACACACACACACACACACACACACACACACACACACACACACACCTGTAATGTAATCTAGCAGCAGAATAATCCATTTTGTGTTGAATTATTGTTGAATGGTACAATGTTCCTGTCATTATCCAACAGCACATCCTCCAACGTACTGAGTGGCACCATAGGGGGTTTTGTGCAGTACACTGGTGTCCTTTCACATTTTCATTCTCACACTTCAGGTATTGTACTCCTTGTGCAGCTTCTGGACATTTTTAGGATCGACAGCAAGACTGGCTGCTCAGAACATTTCGTGTCTTGCTGCTTATAAGCCTTGCACCATGTAAATTTGTTTACATGAACAATGGTTGCACTGAATAAAAACAGTGCAAGGACTATCATTCAAATTTAGGGGAAAGTTCTAAAATGTCCTGAATAAATGTGAGTTATTACATTTTAGTAGGAAGAGCATGGAGGTCACATCACTTGGAGGGTGCGAGTCTAGGTGGAGTAGAGGAACAAAGGGATCTCGGAGTACAAATACACATCACAAAGTTGTGACACAGGTTAGCAAGGCCATAGAAAAGCAAACCAAGCACTAGGGTTTATTTCTAGAGGGATAGAATTGAAAAGTAGGGAAGTTGTGCTAAACCTGTATCGAACCTTGGTTAGACCACACTTGGAGAACTGCGTACAGTTCTGGTCGCCATATTATAAAAAGGATATAGAGGCACTGGCGAGGATGCAGAGAAGGTTTATAAGGATGATACCAGAAATGCGAGGGTATACATATCAGGAAAGGATGAACAGGCTGGGTCTCTTTTCTCTTGAAAAAAGGCTGAGGGGTGACCTAATAGAGGTCTTTAAAATTATAAAAGGTTTTGATCGAGTGGATACAGAGAGAATGTTTCCACTTGTGGGGAAGAGCATAACTAGAGACCATCAATATAAGATAGTCACCAAGAAATCCAATAGGGAATTCAGAAGAAACTTCTTTACCCAGAGAGTGGTGAGAATGTGGAACTCGCTACCACAGGGAGTGGTTGAAGCGAATAGTATCGATGCATTTAAGGGGAGGCGGGACAAGGGAATAGAGGGTTACGCTGATAGTTAGATGAGGAAAGATGGGAGGAGGCTCGAGTGAAGCATAAACGCCGGCATGGACTGGCTGGGCCGAGTGGCCTGTTTCTGTGCCGTATATCCTCTGTAATTTAAGTTTCCTAGGTGTCAGAACTTTGCTTCATTGAAATGAGCTGCACTTGCCTCTGACCACTCCCAAGAGATGCAGTGCCCAACTTCAATTGTGCTCCCTGCCCTCTGGCCCTCTTCCCCGTTTAAATGCACCTTTACAAACCTCACGGCTGTGTCCTCAGCAGCAGAAATATCCAATATCCACATGTCAGCCCTCAAAACCATTGTAAACTCAGTCCGATCTGTACTTATTTGCTGGATTGTCCTGATTGTGTGGGCCTGGAGGTTTGGAACAGGTTGATGCCTCAGATGGCTAAAGCCTAAATCAGACCCACCCACAACTTGAAATGGATGCAAATGAATGGCAGCATAGGTTTAAATTTTATATGTGGCCCCTGAGGCTCCATGGTACAGGCTATGAAGTCAAACAGCTTGGACATCGCTGGACTACAGCAACTTCTGCTTCTCACCGCCTTCGTTATTCTGCCAGCTGTCTCTTCCGCTCGGTTCTTACAGGGCTTAACAGGGTAGATGCTGAGAGGCTGTTTCCTGATGGCGGGGGAGTCTAGAACCAGGGGTCACAGTCTCGGGATAAGGGGTCGGCCATTTAGGACTGAGATGAGAAATTTCTTCACTCAGAGGGTGGTGAATCTTTGGAATTCTCTACCCCAGAGGGCTGTCGAGGCTGAGTCGTTGAGTATATTCAAGACAGAGATCGATAGATTTGTGGGCACAAAGGGAATCAAGGGATATGAGGGTACGGTGGGAAAGTGGAGATGATGTAGAAGTTCAGCCATGATCTTACTGAATGGCGGAGCAGGCTCGAGGGGGCCGAATGGGATGGTTCTCTCTTTTCCCCCACCCCGAGAATAGTAGACTTGTGGAACAGGCTGCCGGCTCGTGTGGTGAATGCTGACTCGCTGAATTCCTTCATCAGCCCCGTTTGCTACATTACAGCAGTGACCACTTCAAAAGTACTTAGTTGCCTGTAAAGCACTTTGGGATGTCCTGAGGTGAAAGGCGCTGTATAAATTCAAGTCTTATATGCACAGTACCAGATGGTGATCAGGAACCCTGTTTGATTTTTTTTCTCTCTTCCCAACTTACACCAGGTGTTTTCCCCCCCCCGCCCCCGCCACTGTCACAGCTCAGGTGCAAACGACACCGCCACCCTCCTCCTGCTCCTTATCCCTCGGCTCCGCACCAGGGCGTGCATTTACTCCGAAACCAAGGAAATTCACAGTTAACACACAGCAAAAGTGGGCGATATTTTAATTGCAGTTAAACGTTCAGAGTATTTCTGCTTCGCGGTGAAGATTAGTTCGAAAGGAAACTTTCAGCTATTTGAGTTTTAAGATTATTGGGCAAAATACACTTGAGATAGACAGAGGCAATGTTCCTGTTAAAACACCCACCAGCTCCCCCTTGTGGCACCCATCTGGTATCTCGCCAAGCCTCACTGGCCAGGAACGTGACGGCCTTGATTCTCTAGGTCTGGTGCTGAATGAGCTGACCTGTGCCAGGGAAGCAGCAGGGTTTATAACTGCAACCACTGGGGTTCATTTCTAGAGGGATAGCATTGTAAAGCAGAGAAGTTATGTGTATCGAGCCTTGGTTAGACCACACTTGGAGTGCTGTGCACAGTTCTGGTCTCTATTTTACAAAAAAGGATATGGAGACCTGTTTAAGATTGATGGGGTAGAATGTGGAACTCACTAACACAAGGAGTAGTTCAGGCGGAGAGCATAGATGCATTTAAGGGGAAGCTAGATAAGAAATAGGAGCAGGAGTCGGCCATTCGGCCCCTCGAGCCTGCTCCGCCATTCAATAAGATCATGGCTGATCTTCTACCTCATCTCCACTTTCCTGCACTATCCCCATATCCCTTGATGCCCTTAATATTCAAAAATCTATCGATCTCTGTCTTGAATATATTAATGCTGAGCATCCACAGCCCGCTGGGGTCGAGAATTCCAAAGATTCACCACCCTCTGAGTGAAGAAATTTCTCCTCATCTCAGTCCTAAATGGCCGACCCCTTATTCTGATACTGTGCCACCTGGTTCTAGACTCCCCAGCCAGGGGAAACATCCTCCCTGCATCTACCCTGTCAAGCCCTGTAAGAATTTTGTATGTTTCAATGAGATCACCTCTCATTCTTCTAAACTCTAGAGAATATAGGCCTAGTCCACTCAATCTCTCCTCATAGGACAATCCCCCCATCCCAGGAACCAGTCTGGTGAACCTTCGTTGCACTCCCTCTATGGCAAGTATATCCTCCCTGAGGTAAGGAGACCAAAACTGTACACAATACTCCAAGTGTGGTCTCACCAGGGCCCTATATAATTGCAGTAAGACGTCTTTACTCTTATACTCAAATCCTCTTGTAATAAAGGCCAACATATCACTTGCTTTCTTAATTGCTTGCTGTAACTACATGTTAACTTTCAGTGATTCGTGTACAAGTTCACCCAGGTCCCTCTGAACACCAACATTTCCCAACCTCGCACCATTTAAAAAATACTCTGCTTTTCTATTTTTCCTACCAAAGTGGATAACTTCACATTCCTCCACATTATATTCCATTTGCCATGTTCTTGCCCACTCACAGCCTGTCTATATCCCCTTGAAGCCTCTTTGCATCCTCCTCACAACTTACATTCCCACCCAGCTTTGTATCAGCAACAAACTTGGATATATTACATTTGATCCCTTCATCCAAATCATTGATTATAGATTGTGAATAGCTGAGGCCAAAACACTGATCCTTGCGGTACCCCACTAGTTACAGCCTGCCAACCTGAAAATTGTTACATCCGTGTAATAAGAAAAGGACTGCAGAGAACGGTACAACAGGTGTTTACTCAACGTGGTTCAAACTGCAACTGAAACAACAGATTACTACTCAGCGTTATCTACAGGTGTGGTCACTGCCGGTACTACAGTATACATGAGCTGTAGAAAGTAGTTCACCCCTTAAAGGTACATACATTACAATTCCTCCCCTTTTAGATTAACAGTACCATAACACTCATTTAACAATTAAATATCAAACTAATTACAATTAACACTTTTAACATGCAACATTAGCTGAAAATAGCCTATTTATAAATTCAGTCTTTGGGGAGGCTTCCTGATCCTTTCTGGATAGCGCCTTTCCCGAGTGTCTTGCTCTTGGTGCGGAGGCGATTCTGGCCCCCTGTCGTCGGTTGGTTCATCAGCTTCCGATGCTACTATTTCTGGGGTAGATGCTACCTGTACGCCGGGTTCATCACCAAGTACGTATGGGCGAGGCATGGGGTTGACTTGTTCCTGTGACTCTAGGATCTGGTCAGCATAGCGTCTCACGATGCTCTCCCCAACGTCCACTGTGTACATTAGTGGCCCCTGCTGTGTGCATATCATTCCTGGTTGCCATTTCTCTGTTCGGTAGTCGCGGGCCAAGATTGGTTGCCCTACATTGCAGCCCCTTGTCGGCTTCTCATTGATGTGCTGGAATTGCTTACTCTCAACATCTCTTCGTACATTTGGTCTGAGCAAATCCAGACGAGATCTCAACCTTCGGTTAAAGAACATCATGGCCGGGGCCTGGTTGGTGACTGCATATGTCGCATTTCTGTAGGCTAACAGGAAATTGTCCACCTTATGCTGCAGTGGAATGTCGTCATCGCACATGGCCTTTACTGCTTTTTTAAAGGTTTGTACGAACCTCTCAGCCAATCCATTTGTGGCTGGATGATACGGGGCAGATGTGTAATGCCTTACCGCATTCCTTTTCATAAATCTTCGAAACTCTTCGGAAACAAACTGGTCCGTTATCAGAGCAAATCGGCTCTGGCAAGCCGTTCCTGGCAAAAATGGTCCGTAGGACTGCAATAGTTTTCTCCGTAGTGGTGGAGGACATTTTGATCACCTCAGGCCATTTTGAGTGCGCATCCACAGCTATTAAAAACATTGAGTCCATGAATGGACCAGCAAAATCAATATACACCCGTTGCCATGGAGATGAGGGCCACTCCCATGGGTGTAGAGGGGCATGTGGTGGTGCATTTTGGACCTTCTGGCATCCTGAGCAGCTCTTTGTCAGGTCCTCGATTTGCTGATCGATCCCCGGCCACCACACACAAGCCCTAGCAAGGCTTTTCATTTTCACCCCTCCCAGATGACTTTCGTGGAGCTCATTGAGCACCCTCTCCCTTAACTTGGGTGGAATTACCACTCGGGATCCACACATCAAGGTCCCCTGGCATACTGACAGCTGTTCTCTTCTGGATGAGAATGCTGGCAACAGTGAGTCGCCATGTGCTGGCCATCCCTTCACCGTCAAATCATATACCCGAGACAGTGTCGGGTCATTTCGGGTCTCCTCTATACCAGCGTTAGTTACTGGCAAGCATTCAATTATAGTCGAATTAAATATTTCGACAGGATCCACTGCTGGTGCTTCCTCCGCAGTAGGCAGTGGCAGGCGTGATAGCCCATCAACGTTTCCATGTTGTTTCGTGCCCTTATACTCGATTTCATATTGGTGCGCCCCTAGAAAAAGGGACCATCTTTGTAGCCGTTGCGCAGTCATCACCGGAACGCCCTTCTTTGGATTAAAGATGGAGACAAGTGGTTGGTGGTCAGTCAGCAAGGTGAACTTCTGCCCGTGCAGATAGTGATTGAACTTTTTACTCCCCACACTAGGCTGAGGGCCTCCCTGTCAATCTGGGCGTAGTTACACTCGGCTGAGGTTAGTGACCGAGACGCAAAGGCTACTGGCCTCTCTGAGCCGTCCGGGAATTTGTGCGACAGCACCGCTCCAATGCCATAGGGTGATGCATCACACGCCAACCGAATTGGTAGTGCTGGGTTGAAATGAGCCAACATTTCTTTTGATGTGATCAATGCTTTGCTCTTCTGGAAAGCTCGTTTACATTCGTCACTCCACTTCCATGGTACCCCCGTTGCAGTAGGGTGTTCAGTGGGTGTAGTACGGTAGACAAATTCGGCAAGAACTTATGGTAGTAGTTCACCAGCCTGAGGAACGACCTCAGTTGTGACACATTTTCCGGTGCTGGAGCCTTGACTACTGCCTCAATCTTTTCAGGAGACTTATGTAACCCCTCTTTATCAATAACGTGGCCACAATACGAGATCTGCTTCTGGAAAAACTCGCATTTGTGGCGATTAGCTCGGAGCCCATATTCCTTCAATCTAGTGAGCACCTGCTCCAGGTTGGCGAGGTGATCACTGTCATTTTCGCCCGTGACCAGGATGTCGTCCAAATAACACTGGGTCCCTGGAATCCCTTGCAGGACTTGATCCATTGCCCTTTGCCAAATAGCCGGAGCTGATGCTACCCCGAACACCAGCCGGTTGTATTGGTAGAGACCTTTGAGTGTTGATCGTGAGGTACTGTTTCGAGGCTTCTTCTACCTCCATTTGCAGGTACGCCTGGGCCAGATCAATCTTAGTGAAGCGCTTCCCTCCAGATAGCGAGGCGAAAATATCTTCAATCCGCGGAAGCAGATATTGTACAGTGTGAAGGACTGGGTTCACTGTCACCTTCAAGTCCCCACAGATGCGAACCTTCTTTGGTTACCCAGGCGTGTTACTCAACGACCTCTTCATTACAGGAACGATGGGTGTAGCCCACTCGCTCCAGTCCACTTTGGACAGTACTCCTGAACGTTCCAAACCTTCCAGCTCTGCTTCGACAGCTGAGCGGATCGCATAAGGTACCGGTCTGGCCTTAAAAATCTTTGGGCTTGCATTTTCCTCTATTTTGATCGTCGCTGTTATGCCTTTTAGTGTTCCGAGTCCCTGCTGGAACACTTCTTGTGCGTCAGTTAGCATTTTTGACAGTCGTCCAGGTGTGACGTCGTCATCCTTTTTGGTATCTACAGTCAGTGCTTGTATAGAATGCCAATCTAGCTGTATCTTCCGGATCCATTCACGTCCTAGTAGTGGTGGTCCTCCATCTGGCAATACATATAGGTCCATTTTTGGTGTTTCCTTGCCGTTATATATAACGTTCACCCTTATTTTTCCTTTGGGGTAGACTTTTTGCCCCGTGTACGTCTTCAAGACAATCTTTGTATCTCTCAAGGGTATATGTGAGAATAGCCGCTTGTAGTCCCTTCGGTTTATGACTGTTAGGGCTGATCCTGTGTCCAATTCCATTTTCACTTGGACTCCTGCTATCTTGAGCGTGACCCAGATAGTTTGGTGATCCTCTGTTTTGATCAGATTATGTAGTTTCAGACAACCCAGCTCCTTGCTTCCGGAGTCTGTATGACTCTTCTGTTCGTCTGAACTACTCTCCGTCACCTTATGTACCTTCTTGTACTTCTCCTGTGGAGATTTCTTGCTGCTGGTTTTCTTTCCCGACCTGCAGACTCTTGCTATGTGTTCTACTTTTCCACACTGTCTGCACACTTTGTCCTTGAACCAGCAATCATTATGGTCGTGTGTTGTTCTGCCGCAGCGATAGCACTTCACTGTTCCGTATGACATTTCATTTGTGCCATATTCTTGAGGTCTCCGTTGTATCTCTGCAGTGCCCCATGCTGCTGCTTCGTGTGATACTGCAATGCTGAAAGCCTTGTGCAGCGTAAGATCCTTTTCTGATAGAAGCCGTTTCTGGGTTCCTTCACTTTGAAGCCCACACACAAACTTGTCCCTTAAAGTATCTGCTAGTCCCGTTCCAAACCGGCAGTGTTTCGATAGCTTGCGCAGTTCCGTTAAATACTCAGCATTACTTTCATCTTTATGCTGGTTCCTTTTGTGAAACTTAAATCTTTCTGCTATCAGCAGCGGTGTGGCGTTTAAGTGGTCCTGTAGGATTGACACTATGTTTTCAAAATCCTTTTCTACTGGCTTCTCTGGGGTTACTAGGTTTCGTAGTAAGCCATACGTTTTTGCACCCATTGAATTCAACAATACCAGCGCTTTCTTGTCTGGCATTTCATTCGCCTTGCAGTATACTTCTATGCGTTCGACATATGTTGTCCAATCTTCGACTTCATTGTCGAACGCTGTGATACTGCCACTCTTCGGCATTTTTGGGTGTGGTTAGACTGGCTTAAAATGGCGTCTCCCGCGCTTTCCTTTCTTCCCCGCTGCAGCTTAAAATGGCGTCTCCCGCGCTGCTGCCAACGCCGCTGTCGGCGGTCCTCGTGGCAAATGGCGACGCCCTGTGGGTTTCGTGTGCTGCTCCTGCGCTGCTGCCAACGCCGCTCTCTGCGGTCCTCGTGGCAATGGCAGCGCCTCGCGTTTTCCTGCGCACCTCTCCGCCGTTGACGCTGCTCGGCCCTTGACCACCGGCTGCGCTCTGCTCTCTCTCGCCTCTCTCCTCCGTTGACGCCGCTCGGTCCTGAACACCGGCTGCACCCTGTGCGCTCTGCCCTCTCTCTCTCACCTGTCGACGCTGCTCGGCCTTTTTCTGTGGCGCTCGGTCGGGCTCTAGCCCGTCGCTGTCCGGGAAGGGTGTGCACAGTACCTGTTGCCAGCCCGTTTCGCTGGACCACCGTGACTGGAAAGCCAAGCCTGGCTCTCGACAGCCTCCCCTGCGATGCACAAATCTCCGCTGGATGACTGGGCGGTTGCCCGTGGTCGACACCCGCGCTTCTGGACTCGACCTTCTTCCACTGTTCTCCAGGAGCGAATCCCTGGGAGGTGATGCAGAGTTGCAGGTAGGTTCGAACTTGCTCGTCGCCACTGTTACGTCCGTGTAATAATAAGAAAAGGACTGCAGAGAACGGTACAACAGGTGTTTACTCAACGTGGTTCAAACTGCAACTGAAACAACAGATTACTACTCAGCGTTATATACAGGTGTGGTCACTGCCGGTACTACAGTATACATGAGCTGCAGAAAGTAGTTCCCCCCTTAAAGGTACATACATTACAAAAATGACCCGTTTATTCCTACTCTCTGTTTTCTGTCCGTTAACCCATCCTCAGTCCATGCTAGTATATTACCTCCAATCCCATGAGCTCTAATTTTGTTTAATAACCTCTCATGTGGCACCTTATCGAATGCCTTCTGAAAATCCCAGTACACCACATCCACTGGTTCCCCCTTATCTATTCGGCTAGTTACAACCTCAAAAAACTCTTAACAGATTCATCAAACACGATTTCCCTTTCATAAATCCATGTTGACTCTGCCCAATCCTATTATTATTTTCTAAGTGCCCTGTTACTACGTCCTTAATAATAGATTCTAGCATTTTCTCTACTATTGATGTCAGGCTATAACTGGTCTGTAGTTCCCCGTTTTCTCTCCTTCCTTTCTTAAATAGTGGGGTTACATTTGCTGCCTTCCAATCCGCGGGAACCCGTTCTAGAATCAATGGAATTTTGGAAGATGACAACCAGTGCATCCACTATCTCTTTAGCCATCTCTTTCAAAACCCTAGGATGTAGGCCATCAGGTCCAGGGGATTTATCGGCTTTCAGTCCCATTAATTTCTCCAGTACACTTTTTTTCCCTAATACCAGTTTCTTTCAGTTCCTCATTCTCGCTGGAGCCTTGGTTCTCCACTATTTCCAGGAGGTTTTTTGCATCTTCCGTGAAGACAGACACAAAGTATTTGTTTAATTTCTCTGCCATTTCCTTATTCCCCATTATAATTTCTCCTGTCTCAGCCTGTAAGGGACCCACATTTACTTTCACTAATCTTTTTCCTTTTTATATACCTATAGAAGCTTTTACAGTCTTGTCTTTGTCTCTCGCTAGTTTACTCTCGTATTCTATTTTCCCTTTCTTTATCAATTTCTTGGTCCTCCTTTGCACATGAGGGAGAAAGGAATGGAAGGATATGCTGATGGGGTGAGATGAAGTCGGGTGGGAGGAATCTCATGTGGAGCATAAACGCCGACACAGACCAGTGGGGCCGAATGGCCTGTTTCTGTGCTGTACATTCTATGTATATTCAGCACTCTGCGCTGTCACTAGGACTGCATCACCGAATGCAATAGTGGGCGTGTGAACTTTCATTGAACTTTGGGAAACACCCAGCTGTACAATTAGACATACAATCCTTCCGAACTTGGCTTGCATCTAGAGGGAGGATCTTCAGCTGTACAGTTACTTTTTTGTTGAGCTGAGGCGTGGGCCCGTGCCGCCAGCTTTTGACGAGCAGGTCTTACACAGCCAGCGGCAAACACTAAGGTACACCTGACGAAAGGTCTTCGACCCGAAACGTTAACTCTGTTTCTCGCTCCACGGATGCTGCCTGGCCTGCTGAGTTCTTCCAGCATTTGCTGTTGTTACTAAGGTACACCTGTTGGGTTCACTGAGGACTGCGGACTGGAAGACCTTATTTTTTCGACTCAACTACTCCGACACTCTCCTGGCCGGCCTCTCGCCTTGCGCCCTCCGTAAACTTCAGCGCATTCGAAAACGCTGCTGCTCATCTGCTAACTCGCACCAAGCGCCGTTCACCCGTCACCTCCCCGTGCTCGCTGACCTCCCGATCCAGCAACGCCTTGAATTTAAAATTCTCATCCTTGTGTTCAAATCCCTCCATGGCCCTCGCCGCCGCCCCCACCCCCCCACCCCCATCTGTGTAATCGCCTCCAGCCCTACAACGCTCCGAGATCTCGGCGCTCCTCCAATTCTGGCCTCTTGCGCATCCCCGACTTCCTTTGCCCCCACCATTGGCGGCCGTGCCTTCAGCTGCCTAGGCCCCTAAGCTGTGGAATTCCCTCCCTAAACCTCTCCGCCTCTCCTCCTTTAAGACGCTCCTTAAAACCTACTTCTTGATGAACCAGTCCTAATACCTCATTAATAAGTGCGATGTCAAATTTTGTCAGATATTGCTCCTGAGATGGAATGTTTTACTACATTAAAGGCGCTATATAAATGCAAGTTGTTGTTGTAACAGAGAAGAGTATCACTCAGTAGTGCTGAGACGGGCCTGATTTTATCTGCCTGAGCCATAATGGCTGATAGCACAGTGCAGTAATCATCACATAAGATATGGGGATAATGCGAGAAGGTGGAGTTGAGGTAGATGATCAGCCATGATCTTACTGAATGACGGAGTAGGCTTGAAGGGCCGAATGGCCTACTCCTGCTCCCATTTCTTATGTTCGCACAGGGCTGAGATCACATGGGACGCAGATGTGAGACAGGGTTGACACCAAAGACCTGTAAGACAGAACAAAGCAAGGCCCTGGAGTGAGAGGAGGTGGCCTGAGACACCAAGAAAGGGGGTCTGTATTGTGAGGCAGATGTACGAGGCAGTGCTTGAGGAATGGCCCGAGGTCTGGGGCGAGCAGAGGGTGGTGAGAGGAGAGAAGCATAGGTCAGGGAGAGGGAGAGTCCTCTGATCCACATGGAAGGTATCTGATCCATGTACTGGTGAGAGAGATGCTGGTCTCAACTAGGGTAGCCAACCCTCCTGGAGTCCCCAGGAATTAAAGTCCAGGACACTGCTGTGAGCAAACCCAGGAGAAACATCATAGGGCCCTTAAAAAATTGTGTTTTTTGTAATTAAATCTTTGAACACTTGTTTATTAGTCATAAAAATATTGGACATGGGAAAAAACAGGTAATGAAGAGACTGTACGCGCTTTCCAATTGGCCGATGGAAGGTGGTGGGCCGCGAGCATGGATAAGTCGCGCGGCCAATGGCGGGTGTGTGGTGGCAGGGCGGTTGGAGGCAGGAGGTCAGGTGATGACACCTCCAGGAATATGTCCATCCAGAGCTGGCAACCCGAGTCTCGGCACCAGAGAGAAGCAGGAAGAGATCAGACGGCGTTGTGGAACTGCAGCCGGAGAGCATGTTGTACAGCAGATATCGCAACAGTGAGGAAATGTTACACAGGATATACGGCACAGAAACAGGCCATTTGGCCCAACCAGTCCATGCCGGCAGTTATGCTCCACACGAGCCTCCTCCCATCTTTCCTCATCTAAATCTATCAGCATAGCCCTCTTCCCTTCCCCCTCATATGCTTGTCCAGCCTCCCCTTAAATGCATCTATACTATTCGCTTCAACCACTCCCTGTGGTAGCGAGTTCCACATTCTCACCACTCTCTGGGTAAAGAAGTTACTTCTGAATTCCCTATTGGATTTCTTGGTGACTATCTTATATTGATGGCCTCTAGTTATGCTCTTCCCCACAAGTGGAAACACTCTCTCTGTATCCACTCTATCAAAACCTGTCATAATTTTAAAGACCTCTATTAGGTCACCCCTCAGCCTTCTTTTTTCAAGAGAAAAGAGACCCAGCCTGTTCATCCTTTACTGATATGTATACCCTCGCATTTCTGGTATCATCCTTGTAAATCTTCTCTGCACCCTCTCCAGTGCCTCTATATCCTTTTTATAATATGGCGACCAGAACTGTATGGTCTCCACTGCTGGGTCTCTTTCCTGTAGTGGATTAAATAAACAAGACAGAGAGAGATGGATTTTTTGTTAGTTAAGGGTATCAAGGGAAATGGAGCAGCGATGGGGAAATGGAGCAGCGATGGGAAATGGAGCAGAGATGGGAAATGGAGCGGCGATGGGAAATGGAGCGGCGATGGGGGAATGGAGCGGCGATGGGAAACGGAGCGGCGATGGGAAACGGAGCGGCGATGGGAAACGGAGCAGCGATGGGAAGCGGTGCAGAGATGGGAAGCGGTGCAGAGATGGGAAGCGGAGCGGCGATGGGAAACGGAGCAGCGATGGGAAACGGAGCAGAGATGGGAAACGGAGCAGAGATGGGAAACGGAGCAACGATGGGAAACGGAGCGGCGATGGGAAACGGAGCGGCGATGGGAAACGGAGCAGAGATGGGAAACGGAGCGGCGATGGGAAAGCGGAGCGGTGATGGGAAGCGGTGCAGCGGTGGGAAGCGGTGCAGTGGTGGGAAGCGGTGCAGACCAGCCATGATCTAATTGAATGGCGGAGTATGCCCGAGGGGCTTACTGGCCTCCTCTTGTTCCTAATAATGGGTCGGGTGCTAGACACCTGCTGGCTCATATGTACTGTGGTCTGAGTCAGCACCTTCAGGAGAGGAGGATGAAAAAGAATGATATGTGTTTGAGATTGAGCACCACTAACTTTATTTCTTGAACAGATGGGTGAGATGGAGATTTGGTGGGAGGCAGCATTTGGGAACATCACCGATTGCTCTCACAGACTGAAGTCACGGACTGATTGGAAACGTTCCTGGGAATGTTGAGTTGGGAAAGTGGGCAAATAAAATGCAAAGTTCAAGTTATTTATACTGGCCTTGTGAGCGGTTGATTTTGGGCTTATTTAATTGCCAATTTGGAAATGTTGGCCCAGAAATTCAGGTCGGAGGCTTCCCGCGGGTGCAAGCCCCCGACCTGCACTTACCTAGCACGCTGGCCGTTGTGCTGTGGGCCTGCGTGGGATTCCGATCCTGGGCCTGCTCCAACTGCCGGCGCACAGTGCTTGCGTATCCCAGGGACGCAGTTAGTTTGAAGCTCAGAATTTCAGTGACGATGACATCAGCACACTCCTCGGTGAGGTTGAGGCGAAGCACCCACGGATCCTTGGGAATGAGAAGTCCAGGGCGCCGCGGAAAAGACAGATGACAGCTTGGAGCCCAGGCTGTCAGCGCGAACTCCACCATTCCACGGACAGCGGAACAAATCCGCAAAAAAATTTAATGATTTGATGCGATCTGCCAAGGTTTGTACAGTTATTAGAAAAGTCAACGGTAACATTTCTTTAAATTTAACTGAACTATTTTTAAAAAGCTCTTAGATGCATGTGTGTTGTCAAGTGACTTAATTATCCAGGCATGTGAGCTTGTCATAAAATCTTATGGCTTTGGGGCCAACTCGGGGTCATCCATTGTGCTCTTATCTTGACTCCACAGGTTTGAGTTGTAAAATTTCAATTAGTGAGAGTGAAAAAAAAACCCGTCTCCAAAGCAGCTTGTGTCCCTCTCTCAAAGGCAGGTTAGTGGTCTCTGCAGAAAAAAACTGCAGTTTCATGACGTTTCATATTTTCTGTTTTCATTTTAGAGTAAAATTGTCAACAACGCCAGTGAACGTGCAGTGACAGGCGGTGGTGTTGTCACGCTAAGGGATTTATCAGAGCATGAGGATGTGAAGGAATAGCCATGATTCAGAGAAATACACGATACCATGAACAGATTTCTAGTATATTATTAATAAAAGACATACTGAGTTTAAAAGTCACAAGTCTCGGCAGACAGACTGTAAACAGAAATACAGGCTTCTGAGAAAAGATCAGTTGATCACAAAGCTGTAAACAAGCTTTGAAATGGGAATTCGTTAAATATACTAAAACAATGAAAGATTGAAGCAAACCATTAGTGGTTCCGAAAGGTCTAGGGTTTGCAACGAACAGAATGAGAGACACAGTTTAAAATGTGAAAAACTAACAAGATAAAACAGAAATACAAACATTAAAAGAGGCATGTGCCTTTGAAAACATGACATCAAGTAAAGAAACACCTGCTGGTCAAATAGTTTTATGTTAAACTTGGATGACAGGAAATATGATTAAATATGCAACCAATAGAGATAGCTAGAAAACAAGTAAACACACAGTTAAAGTGGTTTTGATTTACATATAGTAAAAACCATACCAACAAGACTTTGAAAATATAACTTCAATAGATGACACCAAGCAATTGCATTGTGTTTGTATTAAACTTGAAGCAGAACGGAGTCAAAATGTCTGCAAAAAAGCAGTTAAGCCAATATTAAGAAATGAATGAAGAATCTTCGGTAAGAATGACATCAAACAAAAACCACAGCTGTCATTGTTTTTATGATAGTTTTTGGAACACCTAAAAGTAGAGAAATAATTATGCATGCAATAGTTGAATTGATAGTAACATAGAAAGCATTCAAACAGAGGGATCAATAAAGACAATTAGCTGACATCAGCAGAGAACATCAAAGAAGAAACCAATGCCAAAAGGGTATAAAAATAAGACCTTTTTAACAGAAAGTCAGAATTCGCTGAACGGGCAGGACGATTCTCAACTTTCCAGAGGCATCTCTGTAAGTTTTTAACTATGAGTCTCGGGTAAATCAAAGTGATTGATTTTTGGTGGAGCTTCCGGATTTAGAAATAAGAAATAAGAAATGTTCTGGATTTAGAAATAAGTAAGAAATAAGAAATATAAAGAAGTAAAGATTTGAGAATAAGGATCTCTGAGAAATAAAAAATGTAAGCTAATTGTTCTTTGAATTGTTAATGCTGCGACTGATTCAACAGATGTTAACTGAATGCTGGCTCTTAAATAAAACTATATATTTTTAGAATTGTCTCAAAGAGTGAATCTGTATAGACTTGCGAACCCACAAATTCTGTACACTCTTTTGTAAGGAGTTGCAGAAATCTGGGGGATATTCCAGACCCTTATAATATCCGGAAGGTTACAGTCTAGTTCAACTTATTAAAAGTACTATCCGGAGGACGGTAACATCTTTAGTCATTCCTTTCCTTTAGGGAGGGATAGCCTGAACCTTTAGACCCATTTAAGCGTCTTATGGAATTCGGCTATCTCTAACTTAAGTTGAGGGTGAACGTCTGGGGAGTACGCCTGATCTGGGATGGCCCAAAAGGGCTAGAACTGTAATTAACCCTTCAAGGAAAGGGTCGAGCAGCTGCTTGGAATCAGCACAGTGCCTGCTGCCCAAACAGACATTGGGATAAGGAAAGGTGAGTTGGTCTGGCCAGCTATATGTTTAAAACAATAGCAAAATACTGCAGATGCTGGAAATCTGAAATAACAACAGAAAATGCTGGAAAAACTCAGCAGGCCAGGCAACATCCGTGGAGAGAAATTAGAGTACAAAGGGATCTGGGGGTCCTGGTGCATGAAACACAGAAGGTTAGTATGCAGGTACAGCAGGTGATCAGGAAGGCCAATGGAATCTTGGCTTTTATTGCAAGGGGGATGGAGTATAAAAGCAGGGAAGTCTTGCTGCAGTTATACAGGGTACTGGTGAGGCCACACCTGGAATACTGCGTACAGTTTTGGTTTCCATATTTAAGAAAAGATATACTTGCTCTCGAGGCAGTTCAGAGAAGGTTCACTCGGTTGATTCCGGAGATGAGGGGGTTGACTTATGAGGAAAGGTTGAGTAGGTTGGGCCTCTACTCATTGGAATTCAGAAGAATGAGAGGCGATCTTATCGAAACATATAAGATTGTGAGGGGGCTTGATCGGGTGGATGCGGGGAGGATGTTTCCACTGATGGGTGAGACTAGAACTAGGGGGCATAATCTTAGAATAAGGGGCTGCCGTTTCAAAACTGAGATGAGGCGAAACGTCTTCACTCAGAGGGTAGTAAATCTATGGAATTTGCTACCTCAGAGAGCTGTGGAAGCTGCGACATTAAATAAATTTAAAACGGAGATAGACAGTTTCCTAGCTGATAAGGGAATTAAGGGTTATGGGGAGCGGGCATGGAAGTGGACGTGAGTCTAGGTTCGGATCACCCATGATCCTATTGAATGGAGGAGCAGGCCCGAGGGGCCATATGGCCTACTCCTGCTCCTACTTCTTATGTTCTTATAAGTCGACGTTTCGGGTCGAAACCCTTTTTCAAAACTGGAAAGGAAATGAAATAGATCGAAAGGAGGGCTGGGGAGGGAACAAAAGAAGTGAATAGACATTAAGAGGTATTCAAAACGAGACGAGATGGTGATAGGACTATATGTTTAAAACTGTTAGGTGTGTGTTGAATATCAGCTTCAGTGATGTGGCAGATCGTGCTTCATCTTTGTAAATGTTTACGGTTTCCTACCCACAGGTGGACAGCTTCCGTCTCACATATGGGATGAACAGTGCGTTGAGCCTGTGGGTGCAGAGGGCATTGGGGAAGGGTTTACAGATACAGTGGGAGCAGTAAGTGAGGTGTAGGAGGAGTAGTAATTTGCGCTGTGTCAGCTAGTGGAGGGGGAGGGTATGGACCCTGGGTGGCTGCACAGCACCTCTCCATCTCCTGGCCCCTCTGGCTCTGTGCCAGGCACAGGTGACTGTCGTGCCACAGCCAGACACCAACCTTGAAACAAAAGCAAAATACTGCAGATGCTGGAAATCTGAAATAAAAAGAGAAAATGCTGAAACTACTCAGCAGGTCAGGCAGCATCGGTGGAGAGACAAACAGAGTTAACGTTTCAGGTCGATGGTCAGGTTCAGGTCCTGACGAAGGGTTATCGACCTGAAACACTAACTCTGTTTCTCTCTCCACAGATGCTGCCTGACCTGCTGAGTATTTCCAGCATTTTCTCTTTTTATACCAACCTGATACTGCAGAGCAGGTGGGAGAAGCAGAAAGAAGTTCAATGCAACGGAATGACATCGAAGCTCAGGTGCAACAGATTGAAGGGTTGAGGCAAGGGATGTGTACTCGTCATGAGGAGAAAGTTGACTCTTGCCTCTATCAGGCAGGGAATTGATGTTGTTGGTATTGCGCTTAATCAGATTAGCGAGTCTCTCGTTCAGATTTTGCAGTTGCTTAAAACAGGTTCTGCTGCCATTACTTTGACGCCTGCAGAACCGCCCTTGCCTGCTCCCAGCGCAGAAACAGTGCAGGCCCAAGAGCCAGCAGCTCCGCCAATTCAGATGCATGCAAACGTTGCCTTTCAGCAGCAGCAGCCCTGTCAGGAGGCAATTGCTGAAGGGCAAGAGATGGCACACAGGGGCCTTTCACTTGGCATCAGAGGGCTCCGGTCATGGGGAAGGGGAAAGCGCCGGAGACAGCAGGGTGTCACCTTTTGCACAATCCACCTCCTTTGACCCTCAGGCACAGATGCGAGGGGGCAAATCGTTCAATTTTTTAATGTTTCGTTTTATTTAAATGTTAAATGTTGTCGTTGCTTTTTTTATTGAAATATGAAAGTGTATGTAAACGTTTAAAAAGTACAGCCTCTAGTCACTGAAAAAAATTTCAACTTTTTTATTTGCAAAAAAATGTAACATTACAACTGTTTGAAAATTAGAAAATAGCTAGTTTCCATCTTGAATGTCTTTATTGCACTAAGAAATCAAAAAAGTCACTTTAAACTGTTTATAAATTTTATTCAAAACAATTGTTTGTGAATGTTTGAAAAGTAGAAAATAGCTAGTTAACATTTAGAAGTTAAAAACTAGGAACATCAAAACTGAACCTCAAAAGTCTTTGATGCTGCAATAAAAGTTCACGGTTTCACTTTAAATTGTGTCTGTTCCTTTCTTTGCCTTGCTGGGGGAGGGGGAGGTACAAGGCGACACTATCATCACGATAGCAAAATACTGCGGATGCTGGAAATCCGAAATAACAACAGAAAACGCTGGAAAAACTCAGCAGGCCAGGCAACATCCGTGGAGAGAGAAACAGAGTCAACGTTTCAGGTCGAAACCCTTCGTCAGAACTGAGAAAAAAAGGCAGGAAATTGAACAGATTAAAAGGCCAGTTTGGGGGCTGGGCAATGGGGGAGGGGATGAAAGAAGAGACATTAAGAGATATTCAAGGTGAGACGAGATGGTAATAGGACAGGTAAAGACACAAACAATGGCTCTAGATGAAGTGTGAAATGCGCTGGCAGAGTGAGAGACAGCTGCCATGTGGGAGAGAGAAAAGGAAAAGTCACAAACCAAAAGTGTGAATGATGGGCCTTCAATAACCACAAAACTAGAAGTTACAGACTTAAACAAGTTGGCTTTTAATCACTAAGATCAGAGCTAACATCTCAACACGCCGACTGGTTCACAGGAATGAGTCATACAGATCCTGGGATCTTTATGTAAGAGAAGTCAGGGGCGGAGCCAAGAGCCAAGACCTGGAACCTCCCAGGTTAGTCGGGAAAGAGGAAGTGAAACTATACACAGTGGGGGAGGGTAATATACATGAGTGCAAAACGAATACAGGATCAAGACAAACAGATTTCATTACATTCACCCCTTCTATAGATTTAGTCCATCGGGGTGATGTTTCTTAAAAGTTGGTATAAGTGAGTCTGTCAGGAGGTTTTGCAGTTCTCAGTGATCGGCGCAAAGCCGGTTGGGGTGCCTCTAGGGGAGTGGATTCTGGTTCCTCCGCTGTCCGGGCCTCCGCAGTGTCTTCCAGGTTATCTGCAGTGTCCTCCAGGTTAAAGTTGGGTATTGATACCTCTGGGCGTCCTGTCTCTTTGTAGTGTAGGTCTTCATCGGGTAGTCTCCCATCGTTCTCTCCGCTCCCCGAGGGAGCGAGGTCTTTTATGGAAACAGTGTCCTCTCGCCCGTCAGAGTATTCGATATAGGCGTACTGAGGGTTTGCATGGAGGAGCTGTACCTTTTCCACAAGGGGGTCCGTTTTATGGCCTCTCACGTGCTGCCGCAATAGTACTGTCCCCGGAGACGTCAGCCACGCGGGTAGAGATATGCCCAAGGTGGATTTCCGGAGGAAAACGAACATCTTTTCGTGAGGGGTAGCATTAGTGGCAGTACATAACAGAGACCTTATGGAGTGGAGCACGTCTGGGAGGACTTCCTGCCAGCGGGAGGTCGGAAGGCCTTTTGACTTTAAGGCTAACGTGACAGCCTTCCAAACAGTAGCATTCTCCCTTTCCACTTGCCCATTACCCCGGGGGTTGTAGCTAGTGGTTCTGCTAGTGGCTATCCCCTTCGAGAGCAAGAACTGGCGCAGCTCGTCACTCATGAATGACGTCCCCCTATCGCTGTGTATGTAGTTCGGCATGCCAAACATGCAGAATAGATTACAGAGACACTTGATGACCGTGGCACTGGTCATGTCTGGACAGGGAATGGCGAAGGGGAAGCGGGAATATTCATCAATGATATTGAGGAAGTATACGTTATGGTCGGCAGAGGGAAGGGGTCCCTTGAAGTCCAGACTTAAGCGCTCGAATGGCCGTGTGGCTTTGATAAGGTGTGCACGGTCAGGCCTGTAGAAACGAGGCTTGCATTCCGCACAGATGCGGCAGGCTCTGGTCATTGCCCTGACCTCCTCGATGGAGTGGGGCAGATTGCGGGACTTTATAAAATGGTATAGTCGGGTGACCCCTGGGTGACAGAGGTCGTTGTGGAGACCCTGTAATTTGTCCGTATGAATGCTGGCACACATTCCCCGCGATAGGGCGCCTGGGGGTTCATTAAGGGCTCCCGGCCTGTACATAATATCATAGTCGAACGTGGACAGTTCGATCCTCCACCTGAGTATTTTGTCATTCTTGATTTTCCCCCTTTGTTATTAAACATGAAAGCCACCGACCGCTGGTCGGTGAGCAGGGTGAAACGTTTGCCGGCTAGGTAGTGTCTCCAGTGCCGCACTGCCTCCACTATAGCCTGTGCCTCCTTCTCGACAGAAGAGTGCCTGATTTCAGGTCCCTGAAGGGTTCGGGAGAAGAAGGCCACAGGTCTCCCAGCCTGATTGAGGGTCGCAGCTAAGGCAAAGTCTGACGCATCACTTTCGACTTGAAAGGGAATGCATTCGTCCACTGCACACACTGCAGCCCTTTCAATGTCCTGTTTAATACTGGTGAAAGCCTCCCGAGCTTCAGCTGATAGTGGGAAGGATGTCGATTTAATGAGGGGTCGGGCCTTATCAGAGTAATTGGGCACCCATTGGGCATAATACGAAAAAAATCCCAGGCACCTTTTTAAAGCTTTGGGATTGTGTGGCAGAGGCAGTTCCTTTAGGGGGCGTAATCGGTCAGGGTCCGGTCCAATTACCCCATCTTCCACCACACAGCCGAGGATACAGAGACGGGTTGTGTTGAAGACACATTTGTCTTCGTTGTAGGTTAGATTTAGCTTTAGGGCAGTTTTTTAAAATCTCGCAAGATTTAGATCGTGGTCTTGCTGGTTGTGCCCGCAGATAGTGACATTGTCCAGATAGGGGTAGGTAGCTTGTAGTTTATTCTCGTCAACCATGCGGTCCATCTCACGTTGGAAGACCAAGACCCCATTTGTTACTCCGAAGGGCACTCTGAGAAAATGGTAGAGGCGCCCGTTCGCCTCGAAGGCGGTGTATGGGCGGTCCTCCGTTCTAATGGGGAGCTGGTGATACGCGGATTTGAGGTCGATAGTCGAGAAGACTCGGTATTGCGCAATCTGGTTGACCATTTCTGATATGCGGGGTAAAGGGTAGGCGTCCAGCTGGGTATAAATATTAACAGTCTGGCTGTAGTCAATTACCATCCGTTTCTTTTCGCTATTTTTAACTATGACTACTTGGGCACGCCACGGGCTGGTACTGCATTCAATAATGCCTTCCCGCAGGAGCCTGTCCACTTCCGCCTTGATAAAGTATCTGTCTTCCAGACTGTACCGTCTACTTTTGGTCACTATGGGCCTACAGTTTGGAGCGAGATTAGCGAATAAAGAGGGCGGGCTGATTTTTAAGGTTGATAGGCCACAGACTGTGAGTGGCGGCTGGGACCCGCCATATGCTAGCGTGACACTTTCGTGGTGGCACTGGAAGTCCAGGCCCAAGATTACATTAACACAGAGTTCTGGCATCACGAGGAGTTTAAAATCCTTGTAGTCCGTGCCTTTTACAGTCAGTGTTACCACACAGTAGCCCAAAATGTCCGAAGTGTGGGGCTTAGCAGCCATAGCAATTCTGCTCCGTGTAGGGGTTACCGTTAATGAGTGCCGCCATACCAGGCTAGGGTGGATAAAACTCTCGGTACTCCCACAGTCAATTAAACATTTCGTTAAATTCCCGTTTACCTGTATGTCCATCATGGATTTTGTCAACGGGTGTGGCCTGGATTGATCCACCGTGATCGAAGCCACTGTTGGGCCCTGGGCGGCCGTTGAGTCGGGAAAAGATGGCGGATCCCAAGATGGCGGCCCGCACGGCACGCACGAGGCGGTGACGGAGTTGGAAATCGGATTCCCCCTGCAGACTTTGCTAAAATGCCCCTTTTTCTTACATTTGAAGCATGTAGCGTCCTTCGCTGGGCATCGTTGTCTGGGGTGCTTGGCCTGGCCGCAGAAGTAGCATTTCGGGCCTCGAGACATTGCCGCTGTAGTAGGACTCCTGGGTGAACTTCTGTGTGGGGACTCCGGCGGTGTAGAGCTGGTCTGAGACCTGGATGGGAAATTCCAAGATGGCGGCCCCCTCGGCGCGCACGAGGCGGTGAGGGCCGCATGGCCGGAAGAATAAGAGTCAGAGTTTTTCTGGGCCACGTCCAGCGATCGCGCAGTGGCCACTGCCTTTTTTAAGTCCAGGACCACCTCCTCCAGCAGTCTCTGCCGGATATAATTCGATTTGAGGCCCGTGATGAAGGAATCGCGGACCAATTCGTCAGAGTACGCGTTGGCCGTCACGGCCTTGCAGTTACAGTCCCGGACCAGGCCCTTTAGGCCCTGTAAGAAATCATCCATTGATTCCTCTGGTCGCTGCCTGCGTACACTTCGTTTACCGGCCTCTGGTATTGGGCCTTCAGGATAGTGATGGCCTCCGTGTAAGAGGTGGCGTCCCGGATGAACGAATAAATCCGATGACTTACGCGAGTAGTCAGTAGACTCAGTTTATCTACCTCGCTAGCGGAAGAGGCCCCCACGAAGAGTTCGAAGCATTTGAGCCAGTGTCCAAATTGATTTGATGCTTCAGCAGAATGTGGATCCAAGTCCAGATGCTCTGGTTTTAGGAGTCGATCCATCCTAGTATTCTTTAGTGATTAAAATTGATGGGCCTTCAATAACCACAAAATTAGAAGTTATAGACCTAAACAAGTTGGCTTTTAATCACTAAGATCAGAGCTAACATCTCAACACGCCGACTGGTTCACAGGAATGAGTCATACAGATCCTGGGATCATTATGTAAGCGAAGTCAGGGGCGGAGCCAAGAGCCAAGACCTGGAACCTCCCAGGTTAGTCGGGAAAGAGGAAGTGAAACTATACACAGTGGGGGAGGGTAATATACATGATTGCAAAACGAATACAGGATCAAGACAAACAGATTTCATTACAGTAGGTAAAAAATATAAAAATATATTAGGGGCCGAGGTTATGATCTGAAATTGTTGAACTCGATATTGAGTGCGGAAGGCTGTAAAGTGCCTAATCATAACCTCGGCCGCTATTACATTTTTTATCCAATACTGAGGAGAACTACAACAAATTACAGGAGGACATTAATAAACTTGCAGAATGAGCATATAATTGGCAAATGAATTTCATCGCAGATAAATGTGAGGTAGTACATTTTGGTAGGAAGAATAGGGAGGTCACTTATCACTTGGAGGGTGTGAGTCTGGGTGGGGTAGAGGAGCAAAGGGATCTCGGAGTACAAATACACAAATCACTCAAAGTTGCGACACAGGTTAGCAAGGCCATAAAAAAGCAAACCAAGCACTAGGGTTTATTTCTAGAGGGATAGAATTGAAAAGTAGGGAAGTTATGCTAAATTTGTATCGAACCTTGGTTCGACCACACTTGGAGTACTGTGTACAGTTCTGTTTGCCATATTATAAAAAAAGATATAGAGGCACTGGAGAGGGCAGAGAAGATTTACAAGGATGATACCAGAAATGCAAGGGTATACCTATCAGGAAAGGATGAACAGGCTGGGTTTCTTTTCTCTTGAAAAAAGGCTGAGGGATGACCTAATAGAGGTCTTTAAAATTATGAAAGATTTTGATAAGAGTGGATACAGAGAGAATGTTTCCACTTGTGGAGAAGAGCATAACTAGAGACCATCAATATAAGATAGTCACCAAGAAATCCAAATAGGGAATTCAGAAGAAACTTATTCACCCAGAGAGTGGTGAGAATGTGGAACTCGCCACCACAGGGAGTGGTTGAAGCGAAAAGTATAGATGCATTTAAGGGATGGTTAGATAAGCATATGAGGGAGAAGGGAATAGAGGGTTAAACTGATAGATTTAGATGAGGAAAGATGGGAGGAGGCTCATGTGGAGCATAAACGCCAGCATGGACTGGTTGAGCCCAATGGCCTGCTTCTGTGCCGTATATTCTATGCAATCCTATGCAGTATTCCAGCTTCCACAGTGCCAATGAAAGTCCTCCATTCAGAGAGCAGCCCATTCATTTCAATAGAGGGCTTTCCCAACCGCAATCGATGCTGGGATGGTCCGACCACCATTGTGGGCTTTTGCTTTCTGCATAGAAACATAGGAGCAGGAGTCGGCCATTCGGCCCCTCGCGCCTGTTCCACCATTTAATGAGATCATGGCTGATCATCCAAATTCAGTACCCTGTCCCTGCCTTCTCCCCATATCCCTTGACCCCTTGGCCGGTCAGAGCGGCGTGCGCGAAGAGAGAGTGAGAGAAACACAGAGTTGAGGTTTCCGCTCTGCCAAGAGCAGGAGGACTTTTTGCCGCAGCAACGCGCACGCGCCGGGCCCGCGGTGCCTTCTGGGCAGTGTAGTCCCCAAGGCGCGAAATGACTACATTTCCCGGCAGGCGGCGCGCCAGCCCGGCCTGGGCGCTACCAATCTCAGAGGTGGGGGGAGCGCCTCCCGTCCAATATCACATATTGGACTCTTAAAGATCGGCAGGGCGCTAGAAATCTGAACTCAATCTGATTTAGAACTAATTTTAAGCACTTGTAAGAGATCCGCCTGGTTATTTCGGTGGGAGGTTTGATCGGGGGGGGTGTTAGTTGCTGGTAACCCCCCCTCCCCGCCTCATCCCTCCCCGCCTCCCGGTGCTGGGCCGGAGGATGGAGCGGGGCCCGAGAGGCTCAGCGTGCCCCGAGCCTGGCGACACAGGCCCGGCTCCAGCCTCGGGGTCCCAGTCCCCGTCCCTGTCCCCGCAGCCCGGCCCGAGGCGGGTGTTGCTGGCGGTGAGCGGCAGCGTGGCGGCCCTCAGATTACCGCAGCTCGTGGCCCAGCTGCTCGGGTTAGGCCAGGTGAGTGGGTGGGGGAGGAGGGAATGGGGAAATAGAGGGGAATGGGGAGAATAGGAGGGAATAGGTAATAGAGGGGAATAGGAGGAAATGGGGGTTATAGAGGGAAAGGGAGCAATGGGGTAATAGAGGGGAATGAGGGAATAGAGGGGACTAGGGTAATAGAGGGAATGGGGAGAATTGGAAATGGGGTAATAGGTGGGAATGGGGAGAATTGGAAATGGGGTAATAGGTGGGAATGGGGAGAATAGGTGGGAATGGGGAGAATTGGGGGGAATGGGCTAATGGGGAATGGGGAGAATTGGGGGGAATGGGCTAATAGAGGGGAATGGGGAGAATAGGTGGGAATGGGGTGAATAGATGGGAATGGGGGGAATGGGGTGAATAGATGGGAATGGGGAGAATAGATGGGAATGGGGGTTATAGAGGGAAAGGGAGAAATGGGGTAATAGAGGGAATGGGGAGAATAGGTGGGAATGGGGAGAATAGGTGGGAATGGGGAGAATAGATGGGAATGGGGAGAATAGATGGGAATGGATGGGAATGGGGAGAGAATAGGAAGGGGGAATGGGCAAAATATGGGGAGAATAGAGGGGAAATGGGGTGAATAGTGGGAAATGGGAGGAATATGGGGGTGAATATGAGGAAATGGGGTTCATTGGGGGGAGGGGATGGTACAAGGGACTTGCTCAACTATTAAACAGTCCCTATTATTAATTCCATTTCTTTATCGATATTTGGTCAATATTTAAAATTGCCATATAAATTTTAAGTTGCAAAATAAAGAAAGAACTTGCATTTTTATAGCGCCTGTCACAGTCTTGGATATACTTGCCTTAGAGGGGGTTTACCGAAGGTTCACTAGATTGATCCCTGGTGTGAGAGGGTTCTCCTTTGAGGAGAGATTGAGTAGATTGGGCCTATACACTTTGGTATTTAGAAGAATGAGAGGTGATCGCACTCTCTTAGTAAAGACGTCGCTCCTGAATTCCCTCAAGAGAAGGGCTCATTATACACACAGGCAATCTCTCTCTGGTCGTTCATTGAACATGTCCAGGGTATTTTCACCTTTATTTTCCCCCTCAATTCTGTTAACCAGAGTTGTTTCCATCTTGATTTGCCATCTGATGCCCCTGTTTTTTCACAGTCTGCTTACACCTAATATTTTCCTCAGGCAGGACATATCAAAACTGAGAATCTTTAATTCATCATCTGCCTTTATCTTCTGTCAGCTGTGGCTCAGTGGGTAGCACACTCGCCTCTGAGTCAGAAGGTTGTGGGTTCAAGTCCCACTCCAGAGACTTGAACACAAAAATCTAGGCTGATGCTCCCAGCACAGTGCTGAGGGAGTGCTGCACTGTCGGAGTGCCGTCTTACAGATGAGACGTTAAACCGAGGCCCCCTCGGGTGGATGTAAAAGATCCCACGGCACTCTTTCGAAGAGCAGGGGAGTTCTCCCCGGTGTCCTGGCCAATATTTATCCCTCAATCAACATCACAAAAAAAAAGCAGATTATCTGGTCATTATCACATTGCTGTTTGTGGGAGCTTGCTGTGTGCAAATTGACTGCTGCGTTTCCCACATTACAACAGTGACCAAAAAGTACTTCATTGGCTGTAAAGCGTTTTGGGATGTCCTGGCACCATGAAAGTCGCGATATAAATGAGAAGTCTTTGATTTCAACGCCTCACTCCCATATTTGGAGTAAAGAGATACTCCGAAATCCCTGACTTCAGTTACGCTGTTTTGAATTGCAGATGGTATAATAAGTTGCGCACATATGCGATCAACGTCAAGATAAGCGACTGGACAAATTCCAACCAGATTACCACATTCTTCGAAGATGGTTGCAGTTAACCTTCTCTTAGGCAGTCCCTCGGAACCGAGGATGACTTGCTTCCACACTAAAATGAGTTCTCAGGTGACTGGAGTCCAATGCGGGACCTACAGTCTCTGTCACAGGTGGGGCAGACGGTGGTTGAAGGGGCGGGTGGGTGGGGTGCTTGGGTTGACGTGCGCTCCTTGCGCTGCCTGCGCTTGGCTTCCGCTTGCTCCCGGCGAAGAGACTCGAGGTGTTCGGCTCCTTCCCGGATGCTTCTCCTCCACTTTGTGCGGTCTTGGGCCAGGGATTCCCAGGTGTCAGTGGGGATGCTGCACTTTTTCAAGGAGGCTTTGCGGGTGTCCTTGAAGCGTTTCCTTCTGCCCACCTGGGGCTCTCTTGCCATGCCGGAGCTCCAAGTAGAGCGCTTGTTTTGGGAGTCTCGTATCTCATGGCAGTTAACCCCAGTAGCCTACGGCAACAATGGAAATAATGTGGGAGGGGGATAGATTGGCCACCGACAGGTTGTACGTCACTGATGAGTCTTGTGGACAGATCATACGAGCCCCTTTTGATGTTTAAATAGCAGCTCTCGTTAGCTCGACTGTGACAATTCCAGACATAAAAGACTTGATTGGAAGTAATGGCACAGTAAAATATAACACTGTAAAAATCTAGTGTATAAATCACACCTTCACACACACTTACACACTGTCTATGTACAGAAATGACTTTGATGTGCCCACTGACAGCGTTGCAGAGTGCTGTCCACTGGGCCCGATAAGTCATCATCTATGCACAATGTGATGAAATGCTATTTCCAGTTTATATATTGTTGCCTCACAACCTCGAACACTTTGAATTACCACACACCGCCCCATCATGAGTAATGCCAAACAGCTGCAGAGACTTAAATAAAGAACTTGCATTTATATATAGTGTCCTCGGGACATCCCATGGCGCCTCCTAGCCAATTAACTACTTTTGAAGTGCAGTCACTGTCGTAATGTAGGGAAATGTGGCAGTCAGTTTGTGCACATCACTGCGGTAAATGACATAGCTACCTGTTTTAGTTACGTTGTTTGAGGGATAAATGCTGGCCAGGACACCAGAAGAGCTCTCCTCTTCCAATAGCGCCATGGGATTGTTTACATCCACACGAGAGCGCAGATGTGGTGTTGGTTTAATGTCTTATTTGAAAGACTGCGCCTCTGACAATTCGGCACTCCCTCCATACTGCACTGAAGTGTCAGCCCAGATGCTCTTAAGTCTCTGGAATGGTACTTGAACCCATGGGCTTCTGACTCGGAAGCAAGAGTGCTACCATGAATGCAAAGCGGATACTTAGCAATTCAATTAGCTAATTTTTCCTCTCTCCACATTAGTCTTCCTGCCCACAATGAAGCTAACTGAGGCTGTATTTCGTGTTGCTATTTTCCCCAATGTGCACTGCTTCTCTTTGCATTCAACTGTGTTGGCCACCAGTCTGCCCACTTCACTCATTCACGTCCCCCTGCAGTCTTGTGCATTCTTCCTCAGCTGGCCACGTCCTTAATCTGATACAGTCAGTAAATTCCAATGTCATTTCCTTTGAGCCTGTGTTCAAATCTTAAATGGAGAAGTGAGTTCCTAGCACAGAGTGCTGTGGACACATTACTGCCCACATCCTCCAATCTGAAAAACAGCCATTTAACCTTACTTCTTTCCCCATGGCATCCCTCCAACCATAGCGCTACATTCCCTTCCTACATTACAACAGTGACTTCATTTCAAAAAGCACTTTTTCAAGGAACAGCACCTCATCTTCCCATTAGGCACTTTACAGCCTTCCGGATTCAACATTGAGTTCACCAATTTCAGATCATAACATCTGCCCCCATTTTATCAGACGGCAGCTGTTGATGATTCTGCTATTCACATTTACACCTCTAGACCCATCTTTTGTTTCTTTACTTGTCCCATTACCATCTCCTTTTACCTCGCGCCACCATTTAATCTCTCCTGCCTTCCACCCTATCACAGGCCTTCCCTTTTGTTCTTTCCTCCCCTCCCCTCGCCCCTTTCCCTGCCCCTACACTTGCTTAAAACCCGTTCCATCTCCAGCTTTTATCCAGTTCAGACGAAATGTCATCGACCTGAAACGTTAACTCTGTTTCTCTCTCCAGAGCTGCCGCCTGACCTGCTGAGTATCTCCCAGCATTTTCTGCTTTTATTTCAAAAAGTACTTCATGGGCTGTAAAGCACTTTGGGATGTCCTGAGGTGGTGAAAGGCGCTATATAAATGCAAGTCTTTTTCTTTTGTTAATGTGTCATAATTTTTGCAACAAATACCTTGCACTTTATCAAATGTTTTCTGGAAATCCATACATACAATATTTCACTTTATATATATATATATATATATATATAATTATGCACTGCCTGAAAGGGTGGTGGGAGCAGATTCAGTAGTAACATTCAAAAGGGAATTGGATAAATACAGGAAACTTTTTTTATCCGGCACCGACGGGACCGGCGTGGTGCCGGTTGATCAAAAAGTCCGGATTACAGAGAGGTATACTTAGCAAGGTACGAGAGCCCCGTACACGGCCACAGATCCAGGAACCCCGGTTACACGGCCACAGATCTAGGAACCCCGGTTACACGGCCACAGATCCAGGAACCCCAGTTACACGGCCACTAATATGAAGTAAAACTTACCTGAACCTACTCCTGAATTTTGCTGGTTAAGAGAGATTGCCGGTTATTTAGGTGCCGGTAAAAAGAGAGTATCCTGTACTTGAAAGGGAGAAAATTGCAGGGCTACGGAGAAAGAACAGGGAAGTGGGACGAATTGCATAGCTCGTTCAAAGAGCCGGCACAGGCATGATGGGCTGAATGGCCTCGTTCTTAGATTCTATGATTTGGTCAAAAAATGCAATTAAATTTGTTGATCATTACTTGCCCTTTACAATTCCACACTGACTGTCCCTCATTAACTCATGCTTTTCTAAGAGTTTGCTTTCCTGTCTTATGGGATCCAGATGTTTAAGATGAACTGGCCCATCATTTCCTGACCTATCCCTTTTTCTGTAATGGGGGAGTAGGATTTGACACCCTTCAATCCTTTGGCACCATTCTTCTTTTCAAAGCCACAGTGTATTAGCAGCAAATAAAATGTGCTGCTGTGTATCTTGGGAGACGTGTGTGATTTCTGCCTGTATCTGCTGTTTTTCAGGTGGTTTTGTGGTATGCAGGTTTGCACACTCTCTCAGGACATAAGCTCCACGCAGAATGCACGCTGTTATAGTGTCAGCCGTGGCTCAGTGGGTAGCACTCTTGCTTCTGAGTCAGAAGGTTGTGGGTTCAAGTCCCACTCCAGAGAGTTGAGCACCAAAATCTAGGCTGACACTCCAGGGCAGTGCTGAGGGAGCGCTGCACTGCCAGAGGCGCCATCTTCTGGACGAGGCTCTGCCTGCTCTATCATGGCACTATTTCAAAAAAAAGAGCAGGGGAGTTATCCTCGGTGTCCTGGCCAATATTTATCCCCTCAACCAACATCACTATAACAGATTGCTGTATGTGGGAGCTTTCTGTGGGCAAATTGGCTGCCGTGTTTCCAACAGTGACTACACTTCAGAAAGTGCTTCATTGGATGTAAAGCGTTTTGGGACGTCCTGAGGTTGTGAAAGGCGCTATAGAAATGCAAGTCTTTTGTGTTCTTCTTTACTTGCAGGTAGTTGCAGTTCCCTACGCTGCAATGAGTGCTGAGTGACTGGGGCTTGTGTCAACCTGGGGCTTGTGGGGAGAGGGATGAGGTTCTGTAAGAGAGCACAGCACTGACCGCTCGACGGCATTGTGCTGTGTCTCCGCTGACAGTCCTGGGGCTGGGCTGGTCGTGAGGTCATGGCCCAGAAATTCGGGTCGGGGGCTTCCCGCGGGTGCAAGCCCCCGACCTGCACTTACCTAGCGCGCCGGCCGTTGTGCTGTGAGCCCCCGAGGAATTGCGATCCTGGGCCTCCTCCAACTGCCGGCGCGCAGTGCTTGCATATCCCAGGGGCGCAGTTAGTTCGAAGCGTCCCCTGGGATCACGTGGGCCATGGAGAGCCAATGGTAGCAGGGAATGCTTCATTCATAAGTTTGACAGGTGTCAAACCTATAAATACTATGAGCCCCAAAACATCACTAAATCTTCGACTACAGGAAACTTTGGTTTATCCGGAGGTTGTATGTCCGGAATACTCGATCTAACGGCAAAAATCAGGAGCCATTTTCTATAAGTTTTTTTAGTTCTCGTTCTTTTTTTTTCCCGGCCAGGCACTGCAAGGTCTGTAGCTATAGCAACAGCTTCAGCTAGAGACGCTTGCAGCTGCAGCCGACTCTTTAGAAGCTGTTGCTAAGCAACAGTGTTTGTTGTCAGATACGGAGATGAAAACCTCCGTATGCTTCAACATTAACTTTGTATGTCCGGCAGTTTTGATAGATCGGCAACACGCCGGTCCCGTCGGTGCCGGATATCGCAAAGTTTCCTGTAAATTTTTTAAAAAATCATATTTTTAAAATAAACTATAAATTACATGAAATAACTATTTTAAACAATAATTAAAATTTTTGAAAAAATTAATTACATTTTCTAACGGGGCTAAAAATAAACTTACCTTTCTTTAAAGTATTTAAAAATAATAAACGTGGAAAAAATGTTTTAATTTTAATTAATTCACCACTTACCTTGTAAAAAGCAGGCCTTGCGACTGCTTTTTATATGTCTAACTTCTGGAGACTTACCCTCCCGGGAAAACCTGGAAAAAAAACGTAAGTTCGATGTGCACGCGCTGCCTCTCCTGCGCACGCGTCCGACCTCTGAACCCCTTCTTTCAGGGGAACGGAAGTGCCGGTTTCCCGCGCATGCGCAGTGCATGCACGAAACCGGCACTTCCTTTGGGCTTACGGATGAGTACCCTGTGCGTATTCACCCGTGGAGACCCGAATTTCTGGGCCATTGCATATCTGCTTTGTTGAGTTGCTAGAGAGGAAATGAACACTAGAGGGAGCTAGATACAAACAGATGATGCCAAAAGCATCGAGCTTTCGCCATATAATTATGTTTCGTGCCAAACATGCTTATTTTAAAAATAAATCCAGTATCTCTTCACTGTAATGGAAAAGAAAAAAAAGGATTGTAGCTAATTTTGCTCCTCAACATTGATTCCAATTCCAGCCTCTTCTGGTTTTAATTGCTCCACCATTGGTGGTCGTGCCTGAGGCCCTAAGCTCTGGAATTCCCTGCCTAAACCTCTCCGCCTCTCTCTCCTGCTCTAAGACACTCCTGAAAACCGACCTCGCCTGTCCTAACACCTCCTTACGTGGTTCGGTGTCGAGTGCGGTTCGATAATCGCTCCTGCGCTGCGCCTCGGGACGTTTCACTACGTCAAAGGCGCTGCATAAATGCAAGTTGTTGTTGTTGTTCACGCGAACACCTTTTGGAATGGACGACGTTTCTGGTTGACGGTATAAAATGTCAAGCTCATTCGGTGACATAACTTCAGCACAAGCCCTTCAAAAGAAAATTCCAGTTGGGTCCCTCATTCTCCTGAAGGCGCTGACCCCGAGCTTGGTGTCCTTACGTGGCCCTCGGTGGGATTTTTTTTTTTCTCAGTGCAATTACTTTCCCAAGGAGCCAAATGAAAACCAGATGTGTGGATGGTAGAAGACATCTGCTTAAAATTATGGTTCCCCTGCCCATCCTCTCTCTCTCTCTGATTCCAACTTAAAAGGAAGGCCGATGAACGATTTTGCAGCCTCTGCCGATCCGAACTCTTCCTAGCTGGTGGTTGCCACCCAATTCTCCCTGTTTTTCCTCAAGGGGCTCGGGGTGGGAATAAACGGCTCACTTTTGGTTCACCTTTTCCCGAGATGCTCCCAACTGAGGTGTGAAGTCTGTCGACCAAGGCCTTCGGCTCCGCTCCATTTTCAGTTAACCTCGTACATGCCGTCCCTCATTGGAAAACCTAACCAGCGGCACAGTCAGACATCTGTATTTACACACCTTGAGAGGTATTACGCCAAGAATTTAAAAATCTTACTATTTTGATGGTACTTCCCCAAACTTGACAGGCAACTCCCTGCCTTCATCTGGGTCATAAGACGTAGGAGCAGGAGTCGGTCATTTGGCCCCTCGAGCCTGCTCCGCGATTCAATAACATCATGGCTGATCTGATCTTGGCCTCAACTCCACTTCCCTGCCTGCTCCCCATAACCCTCGACTCCCTTATCGTTCAAAAATCTGTCTATCTCCACCTTAAATATATTCAATGACTCCGCCTCCACAGCTCTCTGGAGAAGAGAATTCCAAAGATTCACGACCCTCTGAGAGAAGAAATTCCTCCTCATTTCCGATTTAAAAGGGTGCCCCCTTATTCTGAAACTATGCCCCCTCGTTCTAGATTCCCCCACGAGGAGAAACATCCTCTCTGAATCTACCCTGTCGAGCCCCTTCAGAATCTTATGTTTCAATATAAGATCACCCCTCATTCTTCTAAACTCCAATGAGTATAGGCCCAACCTGCTCAACCTTTCTTCATAAGACAACCCTTTCATCTCCGGAATCAACCTGGTGAACCTTCTCTCACCCGTGTGGTCAGGAAGGCAGCTCACAGAGCTCGACCCCTGGCCATAGCTTTCACTGGCCGGTTCCAGCCCTGTACTATTGCACATCTGTCCTATTTCTCCCTTATTTAATTTTGGTTGCAGTTGGATTTGCATAGCCACCCCCATTAGCATCTCTAAGCAAGAAAGAAAGAAAAAGGAAAACTTGCATTTCTATAGCGCCTTTCACGACCTCAGGACGCCCCAAAGTGCTTTACAGCCAATGAAGCACTTTTGCAGTGCAGTCACCGTTGTAATCTCGGAAACGTGGCAGCCAATTTGCACACAGCAAGATCCCACAGCTTCTCCCCCTCTCATGTCCCAGGCCCACATTGTCCTTACTGCCTTCTCCATAGGCTCTTCTCAGTGCAATTATTGTCCCAAGAAAAATGTTGAAAACATGTGCAAATTGAAGAAAAACATACCCTTATAATTCTGATGCCTTTAATCAGCTCTGCACCAGTTGTCAGCTAGGTGGAAAATTCCACGATTAATCAAATCATACACAAATTTTAGACGGTGGCAGGACAAATTAATAAGGCCGTTAAAAAAAGCATATGGGATCCTTGGCTGTGTAACAGTGGCATTGAGTACAAAAGCAAGGAAGTTGTGCTATAAATCACTGGATAGGCCCCAGCTGGAGCATTGTGTCTAATTCTGGGCACCACACTTTTAGGAAGGATGTCAAGACCTTAGAGAGGGTGCAGAGGAGATTGACTAGAATGATACGAGGGATGAAGGACTTCAGTGTTGTGGAGGGACTGGAGAAGCTGGGGTTTTGGGGAGGTTTGATCGAGGTGTTCAAAATCATGAAGGGTTTTGATGGAGTGAATAAGGAGAAACTTTCCAGTGGCAGAAGGGTCGATAACCAGAGGACTCAGATTTAACATTGTTCCACGGAAGCTCAGCGTAAGCTCGAGGAACAGCACCTCATCTTCCGATTAGGCACTTTACAGCCTTCTGGACTCTATCGAGTTCAACAATTTCAGATCATAACCTCGGCCCCCATTACATTTTTACTTATTTTTTATCCACACCTTTGTTTTGGCCCTTTTCCCCCCCCCTTTTTTTCTCTCCCACATGGCAGCTGTCTCCCATTCTGCCAGCGCATTTCACACCTAATCTAGAGCCGTCTTTTGTCTCTCCACTAGTCCGATCACCATCTCGTCTCGTTTTGAATACCTCTTAATGTCTCTTCGCTTCTCTTTTGTTCTCTCCCAGCTCCCATACTGGCCTTTCAATCTGTTTCATTCCCTGTGCCTCTTCAGTCCTGACGAAGGGTTTTGACCCGAAACGTCGACTCTATTTTCTCTCCACGGATGTTGCCTGGCCTGCTGAGTTTTTCCAGCATTTTCTGTTGTTATTTCGGACTCAGATTTAAGGTGTTTGGCAAAAGAACCAGAGGCGAGATGAGGAGAATTGTTTCACGCAGCGAGTTGTTGTGATCTGGAATGCGCTGCCTGACAGGGCGGTGGAAGCAGATTCAACAATAACTTTCAGAAGCGAATTAGATAAATACTTAAAGGAGAAAATTTTGCGTGGCTATGGGGGAAAGGGGCAGGGGGAGTGAGACTAATTGGAGAACTCTCTCAAAGAGCCGGTACAGGCACAATGGGCCGAATGGCGGCCTCCTGTGCTGCTGTGATTTTAAAGGGTAAAAGTCTTTCAATTTGGGGCTTTCACATTCATCTGTATGTTTTTGTATCCAAATTAGTCTTTTCACATCATTACAACAGGACAAAGCCATTGAAACTCCTGCTTGCGGTTCACCAAGGGACTCACATAAACCCTGCTTATTTGCATTTTCAGCATCTTTAATGAGTTATGTTTATAATAGCCTTTCAAGACTGCAATTTAAAATAACGGGGCAGAATGTTGATGTGTTTCTTTTTAAATATAGCGTGGTAAATTGAACCAGCATGTCGAACCAGGTCGTACTCCAGCGTCTGATTTCATTTTCCTGTCCACCTTCTCTCTACGTGTTTCACAGATGATCCTATTGTTTCCCTCTCTTGATTTCAAACATGCACAATTCCGGAAGGAGTCACCGGATAAGAAAGACTTGTGTATATTAGGCGTTTTTTTCCACAGCTCCCGGCCCCTCAAAAGTGCTGCACGTACAGCCAAGGGCAGTGACTTAATGTAGGGAAACGCGGCCGCCATCTTTTTGCACGCAGCAGCGAGGTGAATGAGCAGTTGACCTGATTTTTGGTGATGGCGGAATATAGGCAAGGAAGACTCCCCTGCTATTCACATGAGGTCTTTAATTGTACACTGAGCAAGAGGAAGAGGGAGACGGGAGCCTGATTTACCAGCTCGTCCAAAGAACCACCCTTCTGATAAGGTGGCGTTTCCTCACGAGAGAGTCCGAATGTCTTAGGAGCTCAAGTTCCTGGAACGGGGCTGGGGTTTCCATAGGTAAGCTAGGGTTGCCAACTCTGCTGGGACCTATTCCTGGAGGTTTCATCATGTGACCTCTTGCCTCCAACTGCCCCGCCATTGGTCGCCCAACACCTCCATCCCCACAACGCCCCGTCTCCCTACGGCCAATCGTAAAGCGAACAGACTCTTCGTTACCTAATTGGATGAATTTTGACAGTCAATCAGTTTTTTCCCCCATCTCCAATATTTTTATTACAGGAAACTTTCTGGTATCCGGCATGGACGGGACCGACGTGGTGCCGGTTCAGCAACAATTCCGGATAACCGAACGCTATAGTGAAAGATACGGACCTTAGAGCTCTGTATAAAGCAACAAACCCTGTTGCAGCTTCAGAATAACGTCCACAAGTTGCAAGCGTCTCTGTAGCTTAGCAACAGCTGCAGCCAAACCCTTGCCTTCCTCAATTTGTTGCTGTGCAAGTAATAAAAGTTAGCTGAAACCGACTCCTGAATTTTGCCGGTTAACTGACATTTCCGGTTATTTAGGGGCCGGTTAATCGAAAGTTTCCTGTACTAATAAACAGAAGTATTCAAAGAAAATTAAAAAAAGCTTTTTCCTCCCAGGTTGCTCATAACAGTGTCCCGGAGATTAATCTTCAATCCCTGGAGATTCCAGGAATCCTGGAAGGTGACTAACCCCAAACAGAACCTTCTGGCTCAGTGAGAAAGAAAGACTTGCATTTCTATAGCGCCTTTCACAACCACCGGACATCTCAAAGCGCTTTACAGCCAATGAAGTACTTTTGAAGTGGAGTCACTGTTGTAATGTGGGATAATCGGCAGCCAATTAGCGCACAGCAAGCTCCCACAAACAGCAAAGTGATAATGACCAGATAATCTGTTTTTGTTATGTTGGTTGAGGGATAAATATTGGCCAGGACACCGGGGATAACTCCTCTGCCCTTCTTCGAAATAGTGCCGTGGGATCTTTTACATCCACCTGAGAGAGCAGACGGGGCCTCGGTTTAACGTCTCATCTGAAAGACGGCACCTCTGACAGTGCAGCACTCCCTCAGCACCGCACTGGGAGTGTCAGCCTAGATTTGTGTGCTCAAGTCCCTGGAGTGGGACTTGAACCCACGACCTTCTGACTCAGAGGCGAGGGTGCTGCCCACTGAACCACAGCTGACACTGAGAGTGCTACCACCGCTGCTAAACCGGGTAGCGATCAGAAGTGAGAATCTTATCCCACTTTTTTCTCCCGGTTAGCCAGACATATTGGGGCTAATTGCAACAACTCCAACCCCCCCACCCTCTCAGTTGAGGCACAAGTCGATCCCGAGACCGTCTTGATCTAAATGGCTCCGAGCGACACCACTTAACACGTTTTCCCAATGAGTCATTGTGGGAAGTGCTGTACATGAATTTGTTGAGCAGTGAGGCTCAGGAATGGCATTCGGCCAGCAGCGAAGATTTTTACAGTTACAGCGGAAATGTGCTTGAACTGTGATAAGTTAGTTAATGAAGTGCTTTTTTTTAATACTGTGGCGTCGAAGCAAAACTCTCAACGTTTCATGGCACCTGGAGATCAGTAAGATAATAGCTGTGGGAAAAAGACTGTGTTGCATGAGGGAGGAAGGCTACACTCTGTGATAAAGCTGATACTTACTGGTTCCACTCAGCTCTGTCAGATAGTGAACTTTACTGTAATCTTTTGCTTATAAAGTGCACCATTTTTTCATTGGAAAATGAGCCTGAAACAAACGCTCCTGTTTACCTGATTGAAAAGACGAATGCGCAGTCTAGAGCGCACTCTAAACTGCAGCCCCTACAGCTCCCCCAGATCTCAGCGCTCCTCCAATTCTGGCCTCAGCATCCCCCCGATTTTCATCGCTCCACCATTGGCGGCCGTGCCTTCAGCTGCCGAGGCCCTAAGCTTTGGAATTCCCTCCCTAAACCTCTCTGCCTCTCTCTCCTCCTCTAAGACGCTGCTTAAAACCCACCTCTTCGACCGAGCATCTGTCCCAATATCTCCTTATGTGGTTCGGTGTCAAATTTTGTCTGATAATCGCTCCTGTGAAGCGCCTTCGGACGTTTTACTGCATTAAAGGTGCTGTATAATGCAAGTTGTTGTTGCATATACAAACGAACTTTAATGAACCTCAAGGTGATTTTTCCACACAAGGGTACATTTTGCCAGAGTGCACTCCCGGCTATGGGAGTGCGTATCGGGGAATTTCCCCCCCCCCCTCTCCCCTACACACGGTTTTCCTTCCATTCCCACGGAGTTCATATTGGGACGTAGCACGCAGGCTCACCATTTACCATTCATTCATGCACTAGTTAGGCAAGGGTGTTAAAGCCTACGGAACCAAGGCTCCATTTCCTTTACAAAAAGCAAAATACTGCAGATGCTGGAAATCTGAAATAAAAACAGAAAATGCTGGAGATACTCAGCAGGTCAGGCAGCATCTGTGAAGAGAGAAACAGAGGTAACGTTTCACCTGAAGCATTAACTCTGTTTCTCTCTTCACAGATGCTGCCTGACCTGCTGAGTATCTCCAGCATTTTCTGTTTTATGCCCCATTTCCTTGTTTGGATTTGCAGGATCCCATGGCACTATTTCCAAGAGTACTTCTGACGTTGTGGTCAACATGCCTTCCCCCAACCAACACGATCAAAAATATTATTTGCCCATTCATCCATTTTGTGTTTTGTGGTACCTTGCTGGGCACAAATTGGCCGCCCGAATTTTTTCCCTCCACAACAGCAGTGACTGCACTTCAGAAGTAAAGTTAATGATCTCCGATAGGGAAAACCAATTTAAAATTGGCTTCAGCTAGCTGTGGCTCATGAAGGACTGTGCTGTCCAATACACGGAACTAAATGGATTTGCTTTGCCATTCAAAGCCTCGTTGAGAAATCAATTAAGTTCAAAATTGCTTGGTTTTTTTTGTGTGATAGGTCATTTGAAGTGCTCACGTGTGCGGATTGACAGACATTTTTAATCCCTTGTGAAGGCTGAGGGAAGTATCGACAGGAAGGGGCACCACCCTAGCACTAGTGTCTCGCCTGAAGATGTGATATCTGTTAAACTCTTATTTGTACACATCAAGGAACATGAAAGAGTGGCATTGTTACATTTTTGGGTTTTTTAATCCAGATATTTTTTTTCCCCTCAGGCCATTCCCATAGGTAAGCCCTCACTGGTGACCAGAGTGTCCCTTTGCCTGCCCAATATCTAGAACCTAGGTACTTTGTAGCTAGCCCAAGGATCAAAATATGATTTTGGCATTCAACTCAAGGACCATAACAAATGCGCTTGCAATTTACCCAAGAAGATGCAACAAACACTTCACTAGATTGTGGATTACAGATTTCTTAATTAGGAAATGGATGAATGAACCAAAGTGTGACACTAGATTCAGTTCTCAAAAAGGACTGGGGCAAGGGGAATTTAAATATGTGTGTCGCTGCCAATCAAAAATATATTCATTTTGATACACTTAAGGGCATCAGGATTCACCTTGCTATTAACCAGTGTTTTGCCTTTAGAACTAAATAAACTTCAGTTTATATTCCTGCTGAAGCAGTTATTCTGAAGGGTAACAGAACCATTACTCTTTTTTCTTTTATGTATGCAGATTATACTTATATTTTCTGACCTGTATGCCCCAAATTTCTGTTTAATAAGTATTTTAATTACTGAGCCTGTAATATTTGATTTGAGTTTAATATCTGTAGTGTCCGTGTGTAGATAAAGACACTGAAGACAGGAGTTGGTTCATAGGTATTTACTAAGCAAGTCTGGGGGGGGTTTCTAAAGGATATACACAATACACAGGCTTATATAGCCCAAGTGGCAATTACCGGCATTACGCACACCTGGGCTCTTAAAGGCACATACACCATAATTCCTCCCCTTCTAGCTAACTAGTACATCATATTTTAAGTAATTATTAATTACATGTTATATGCAAAATAATATACATTGCTGTATTAATTAATTATAAGTTAGTCTCTCAGGAGGCTTCCTGACTCGGTCCGGATAACGCCTCGGGGGTGTAGTAGTTTCTGGTGGTGTAGTAGGTTCTTCTGGCAAGGCTGATTCGGCTTGAAGGCCAGTGTCGGGTTCATCGGGCTCCAGTATCACCGGATCGGAGGTAGATATGGGTATCTCTACTTCATCGTTAGATGTATAGAGTGGTGGTGTAGGTTGTCTCTTTTCGGATGACTTGATGATTTGGTCAGCATGGCGCCTTATTATGCTGTCTCCGATGTCCACGGTATATATCAGTGGTCCTAATCGTGTGCAGATAGTTCCAGGCTGCCATTTCTTGGTACGGTAGTCCCGAGCCAAAACCGGTTGGCCTATCTGGAAGGCCCTAGTTGGCCTTTCATTCATGCCCTGAAACTGCTGGTTCTCCACGTCCCTTCGGATGTTGGGCTTGACCAAATCCAGCCGGCATCTTAGGTTTCTATTGTAGAACATCATGGCGGGAGTTTGGTTAGTAACCATATGCATTGCATTCCTATATGCAAATAAGAAGTTATCCACCTTGTGCTGAAGTTTTATGTCTTCATTACCCATGGCCTTGATGGCCTTCTTGAAGGTCTGGACAAACCTTTCAGCCAATCCATTGGTGGCGGGATGGTATGGGGCGGACGTGTAGTGCTTTACCCCATTGTTCTTTAAGAACTTTCTGAATTCTTCGGACACAAATTGCGGTCCATTATCAGAACATATCTGCTCCGGCAGCCCATTCCTGGCAAATATGGTCCTTAATACTGTGATGGTTTTTTCCGTGGTGGTGGAGGACATCTTTATTACCTCCGGCCACTTGGAGTGTGCATCAACTGCGATTAAGAACATTGAGTCCATAGATGGACCAGCAAAGTCGATGTGCACCCTTTGCCAGGGAGATGAGGGCCACTCCCATGGATGTAGAGGGGCCTGTGGCGGAGCATTTTGGACCTTCTGGCATCCTAGGCAGCTCTTGGTCATGTCTTCGATGTCTCCATCGATACCTGGCCACCATACAAACGCCCTAGCTAGGTTCTTCATTTTCACTCCACACAGATGCCCCTCGTGAAGCTCCTTTAGCACTTTATCCTGGAGTTTGGGTGGAATCACCACTCTGGATCCACACATCAAGGGTCCTCGGCACACTGACAGCTGTTCTCTTCTTTGCGAGAATGCTGGCAACAGTGGTTCGCCATGTGCTGGCCATCCCTTCACTGTTAAATCGTAGACCCGTGAGAGAGTAGGGTCATTTCTTGTCTCCCTTTCAATGGCAGAATTTGTCACCGGTAGACATTCCACTATGGTAGAGTGGAATATCTCTACTGGGTCTACTGTAGGTGCCTCTTCTATCGTTGGCAACGGTAGGCGTGATAAACCGTCAGCATTCCCATGCTGTTTTGACCCTTTGTATTCAATGTTGTATTGGTGTGCCCCTAGAAAAAGGGACCACCTCTGTAGTCTTTGTGCCGTCATAATGGGGACACCTTTTTTAGGGTTGAATATGGAGATGAGGGGTTGATGGTCAGTCAGCAAGGTAAATTTTTGTCCGTGTAGGTAATGGTTGAATTTCTTCACTCCCCATACCAGGCTGAGTGCTTCCCTGTCTATCTGGGCATAGTTACGCTCAGCTGAGTTCAATGAGCGTGACGCAAAAGCTATCGGCCGTTCCGAGCCATCAGGGAATCTATGGGACAATACCGCTCCTATGCCGTAAAGGGATGCATCGCACGCCAGTCTGATTGGTAGTGATGGGTTGTAATGAGCCAAAATTTTCTCAGATGTGACTAAGTCTTTACATTTATGGAAGGCACGTTTACAGTCTTCGTTCCATTTCCAAATCACTCCTGTCTGTAGAAGATCATTAAGAGGGTGTAGAATAGTTGATAAGTTCGGTAAAAATTTATGATAGTAATTTATTAATCCCAGGAATGACCTTAATTGTGAAACATTTTCAGGTGCTGGGGCTTTTATAACTGCTTCAATTTTTTCAGGTGACTTATGCAACCCTTCCTTATTAATTATGTGGCCACAATATGATATCTGAGTTTGGAAAAATTCACACTTGGGGCGATTTGCTCGTAGGCCCCGTTCTTTCAGCCTAGTGAGCACCTGCTCCAAATTGGCAAGGTGCTCGTTGTCGTTTTCTCCTGTTATAAGGATGTCGTCTAGGTAGCATTGAGTCCCCGGAATCCCTTGCAGGACTTGCTCCATAGCTCTTTGCCAGATAGCTGGAGCTGATGCTATTCCAAAAACCAGTCGATTGTACTGGTACAGGCCTTTGTGTGTGTTTATTGTGAGATACATTTTAGAGGTCTCCTCAACCTCCATCTGTAGATATGCCTGTGCCGAGTCAATTTTTGTGAAACGTTTCCCTCCGGATAGTGAGGCGAAAATATCTTCTATCCTCGGAAGAGGATACTGTACCGTGTGAAGGACCGGGTTTACAGTCACCTTCAAGTCCCCACAGATGCGAATTTTTTTCTGTTCCTCGGAGTTATTTTTCAATGTTTTTTTCATGACTGGAACGATGGGTGTTGCCCATTCGCTCCAATCTATTTTGGATAATACGCCTGCCTTTTCCAAATTCTTCAGCTCTGCCTCGATTGCCGGACGTATTGCGTATGGCACCGGTCTTGCCTTAAAAAATTTTGGAATTGCTGTATCTTCCACTTTTATTGAGGCGGTGATGCCTTTCAAGGTTCCTAGTTTCTCTTGAAACACTTCTTTGGCGTTGGCCAAGATGTCTTTTAATCGTTCAGGTATGATGTCATCACTTTTTTTCCTTACTGGTCACCGTCAGTGCCTGAATGGAGTGCCAGTCTAAACGTATCTTCCTTATCCATTCACGTCCCAACAACGGTGGACCACCATCTTGTAGAATGTATAAATACAACTTTTGTATTTCTTTGCCGTTGTATACCACAGGCACCCTTATTTTTCCTTTGGGGTAGACTTTCTGCCCCGTATATGTTTTTAAGATAATGGATGTGTCTTTTAGAGGTATATGCGAAAATAGCCTCTCGTAATCTCGCCGATTTATTACGGTGAGAGCTGATCCTGTATCTAGCTCCATTTTAACTGGGGACCCTGCTATTGTGAGGGTAACCCAAATGGTTTGGTAATCCTCTTTGGCAAGTACATTATGTAATTTGAGACAGCTTAGTCTCTTGTTTCCGGAGTCGCTATCGCTATTCTGGTCTTCGGAGCTATTGTCCGTCATCATTTGTACCTTCCTGTACTTTTCTTTATTGATTTTTTGTTTTCTGTCAGTGGATTTATTTTGTCCAGATTGGCATACCCGTGCAATGTGTCCAATCTTACCACATTGCCTGCATGCTTTGCCCTTGAACCAGCAGTCCCTCTGGTTATGGGTGGATCTGCCGCAGCGATAACATCTCCAAACTCCTGTGTCATTTTATGGGTGCCGAAGTCCTGTGTCTCTTGTTGTATCTCTGCAGCTCCTTTTGCTGCTGCTTCGTATGATACAGCCATACTGAAAGCTTTGTCCAATGTTAAATCTTTTTCAGAAAGCAGTCTTTTTTGTGTTCCTTCACTTAAGAGACCGCAAACAAATTTGTCTCGAAGATAATCCGATAGTCCTGCTCCGAATTGGCAGTACTTTGATAGCTTTCTTAATTCGGTTAGGTAATCAGCGTTACTTTCATTCTTGTGTTGATTTCTCTTGAAGAACTTGAATCGTTCCGCTATCAGCAGCGGTGTTGGGTTTAAATGCTCCTGCAGGGTATCAACAATTTCTTTAAAAGTCTTGTCCTTTGGTTTGGCTGGAGTGATTAAATTTCGTAACAGCCCGTATGTCTTTGCGCCCATTAAGTTCAGAAGTATTGAAGCTTTTTTTTCATCTGTTATTCCATTTGCAGTGCAATAAACCTCTACTCTTTCCACGTATGTGGTCCAATCTTCTATTTCGCCATCAAAAGCCTCAATATTACCAGATTTAGGCATTTCAGAAAAGATATGGCGCTTCCCGCGCTTTTTTTTTCTCTCTGTAGCAACGATATGGCGCTTCCCGCGCTTTCCCGCCGCTGCTACCGATAACAACGCTGTTTTACTGTGGTTTCCGTTTATTCACTGTTGGAGACTCGTTCCCGACGGAGGTCTAAACGCTGACCTGCTTGCCGCGCCGGCCGTCTCTCGAGTGCACCCTCCCAGTCCGTTATTGCTTGCCTCCGATTTCGCTGCCTGTCTCAGCTGTAGAGCCCGCCGCTGGAGCTCCAGCCTGACGCCCAGGAAGGATTAGTGCAGTACCTGTCACCAGCTTGGCCAGCTGGTGAAACCAAAGTTTCTCTTACTTCCTTGAGTCTTCTGGACGCTGGAGGAATCGATGTCCTTGAGGTGCTGCCGAATTGCAGGTAAGTCCGTTTCCACTTCGTCGCCACTGTAGTGTCCGTGTGTAGATAAAGACACTGAAGACAGGAGTTGGTTCATAGGTATTTACTAAGCAAGTCTGGGGGGGGTTTCTAAAGGATATACACAATACACAGGCTTATATAGCCCAAGTGGCAATTACCGGCATTACGCACACCTGGGCTCTTAAAGGCACATACACCATAATTGCTCTTAAAGGCACATACACCACAATATCCAACATGGCAAAGTGAGTAATGTCGTAGCATAGTGCAAGGGCCAGTAGGATTAGTCCAGAGAGCATAATTGTTAATCTTTGGTTCACACGACAATGCAAGGGGCAGATTACTGAAATATTACAGCTCCTGGATCATAAGGGTTGCCCGATTACAGAAGTGCTGCTGAACAATTGAGAGGGAAAACAGTTTTCATTGAAAACAGAACTGCAACAAACATTAGTTGCTGAAGTGAAATATTGATTTTTGTTTTTTAAAATGTATAAATTTACTTCTGTCTCTTGACAAGACTGTTTCACAGAGACCCAGCAGATCAACCCCAGTTATAGTCTGTGTTAGAAACATAGAAGATAGGAGCAGGAGTAGGCCATTCGGCCCCTCGAGCCTGCTCCGCCATTTAATGAGATCATGGCTGATCATCCAAATTCAGTACCCTGTCCCTGCTTTCTCCCCATATCCCTTGATCCCTTTAGCCTTAAGAAATATATCTAACTCCTTCTTGAATATGTTTAATGAATTGGCCTCAACTGCCTTCTGTGGTAGAGAATTCCACAGAGTTCCATAAGGCTTGTGAGTGTGATATACTCTCGGAGATTTGGTACAGTAAATTAGAGTGCAGTGAACTAAAGGAGGAAGGTAGGTACATGTTCTTCCTGTGCAAAAACCACTCGGTAAGCAGAAGTTTACGTGCACCAGCCGCAACGATAAAAAAAGGAAATTCTCACATTTATATAGCGCCTTTCATGACCTCAGCACATTCCCAAAGCGCTTTACAGCTGATTTACTTTTGAAGTGTCGTCACTGCTGTAATGTAGGAAATGCGGCAGCCAGTTTGCACACAGCAAGCTCCCACAAACAGCAATGTGATAATGGCCAGATAATCTGTTTTTGTTATGCTGATTGAGGGATAAATATTGGCCAGGACACCAAGGGGGGGTGGCGGGGGACTCACCCTGCTCTTCTTCGACATAGCGCCATGGGATCTTTTACGTGCACCTGAGAGGGCAGACGGGGCCTTGGTTTAACGTCACATCCGAAAGACGGCACCTCCGACAGTGCAGCGCTCCCTCAGCACTTCACTGGGAGCGTCCGCCTGGATTTTTTGTGCTCAAGTCCCTGGAGTGGGAGGCTTGGAGCAGTGTGTGAGGGAGAGGTGAAGCTGTGATTGTGAGGTATGAGTCACATTTGGTAGAGATTGTCGGTAGGTGAGTGATGGGGGTTGACGTAAGAAAACTACTAGGCACTTGGTCTAAGCGTTAAAGCTTTAATCAACCGTTTTACAACATGGAGGTCTAGTTGTGTCCTTCACTAGTTCCTGTTAAGAATGTCCTGCGCAAGCTGGGCCCGTGCCCGAGTATTTATACTCTCCCTGGACAGCGCCACCCGTAGGCTGCTCAGTATTATTTCATAAGTCTTTCATAAATGACTGATTCATGTCAGGGGTGTGGTGCATCGAGCAGTGTGCATGGGAACCCACAATCTTCTGGCTCAGAGGCGAGAGTGCTGCCCACTGAGCCACAGCCGCCGATACTTTGGAATACTTACCGGCACAGACAAGCCATTGGCATCAGAATGAAAACCCTGTCATTTATCCTGTAATTCCTTTTTTTTGCCCTTTCTTTCCGATTGTTATCCAACACCATACAATAACCTTCTCTTCCACTGTCTCTCTTTATTTTAAAGGTTGAAGTAAAAGTGGTGACCACAGAGCACGCAAAACACTTTTATGATCCCAAAGATGTCCCTGCTAAAATATATAGCGACGCAGATGAGTGGGAGGTAATGTATTCTTTATTCATTATTTAAGAAACACATGCAAATAACATGAGCAAAAAAGCCCTTCCACTGTATAACTTTAAAAAGAAATATTGTAAAAGAAAGACTTGGATTTATATAGCGCCTTTCACGACCAACGGACTTCCCAAAGCACTTTACAGCCAATGGAGTACTTTTGGAGTCTAGTCACTGTTGTAATGTAGGTAATTGTATGTAACTTACCAACTGTGTCCTATTTAAACAGTTCATTGTGTTGCTCAAATTACATTTCATACTAGAGCAATACTTCTGTCAATATTGGAATAGAACTTCCTTTGTAGGTAACTTAATCCTAGCAGATGTTCTCCAGTGGTTCCTTGTCATATTTCGGGATTGCAGACTATGCTGGGGGACCTTGGTGTGATTATTTTTTTATTCGTTTATGGGATGTGGGCGTCACTGGCAAAGCCAGCATTTATTGCCCATCCCTAGTTGCCCTTGAGAAGGTGGTGGTGAGCCGCCTTCTTGAACCGCTGCAGTCCGTGTGGTGAAGGTGCTCCCACAGTGCTGTTGGGTAGGGAGTTCCAGGATTTTGACCCAGTGACGATGAAGGATCGGCTGATATACTTCCAAGTCAGGATGGTGTGTGTGACTTGGAGGGGAACTTGGAGGTGGTGGTGTTCCCATGCGCCTGCTGCCCTTGTCCTTCTAGGTGGTAGAGGTCGCGAGTTTGGGAGGTGCTGCCAAAGAAGCCTTGGCGAGTTGCTGCAGTGCATCTTGTAGATGGTACACACTGCAGCCACGGTACGCCGGCGGTGGAGGGAGTGAATGTTTAAGGTGGTGGATGGGGTGCCAATCAAGCGGGCTGCTTTGTCCTGGATGGCGTCGAGCTTCTTGAGTGTTGTTGGAGCTGCACTCATCCAGGCAAGTGGAGAGTGTTCCATCACACTCTTTACTTGTGCCTTGTAGATGGTGGAAAGGCATATATTAAAATGCAACTGTTGAGCCAAACCTAGCTCTCAGGGGGTTAAATTCATAGGACAGCAGCGCCTGAAGGTGACAATTAGCTTTCATGTGGGGTGTCTGAACCAGCATGCTGGCAATAGTGAAAGATAGCTTGAAATTCCAGTGATTGTTCACGGTCATTGCCGTCGCAACAGATCTGTTCATTTGAACGCGGCAGGGTTCATGGTCATGTTAGGCTGGTGGATTCTGTTCTGGGGGGAGAAAGGGGTAATTAGTGTTGATTAAAAGCTGATACTGGAGTCGGGGATTTTCTTTAAAATTAAAGAGTTGCGAAAGGTAGAGGTAGTCAGGCAGTAAAGGACTTGAAAATTCACTTTAGCTCAAGGAAGATGACCTACTGATGTGGGGTAGCGTATCATATTTATTATTTTTATATTATTACATCAGGGTGTGTCGTATTGCAGTAGCAGAATCTGATCATAGCTGTTTCTGCACGTTCGCCTGATTGGGAAATAAAGCAGCTTGATTATTCACATCCAGTCTTGTCTCACCCAAGTTTTTGCTGGGTACCCACCTTCTGAGAAATTGAAGAAATACACATCTGAAAGACACAGGTATCCAGTCCAGATCGCAAGGGGATGCGACTGTTACATTGCTGGGCTATGCTGTTGTCCCAGTCGATATAGGTGGTCTCGGATCACCCCCCATGGAATAAGACGATCATGCCCCCTTAAGCCAGTGACTGGCACCGCTGAGCTCCGTCAGGTACCCACGGCAGATCTGCGTTTGCGGCATCAGACGCTAATGCCAACGTTTCTTTGCAAATATCGACTTGGTCCAGAATTCTGACACAACTGCTTGCAGTTCCCAAATAGATCCCTCCTTCCTCGCAAAGTGGGAGTCCAGTAAGTAAAATCTGGTGCATTGGCCATTTGTGACAATTTAGACTAGAACGGCGGCGGTCAGATGACTCAGATCCCTAGGTCCCAGATACTTCCTGGGGGAAAGCAACTATGCTCCAAATGTTGGTCCTTTTGGGAGAATTGTCTATAATATGAGGCGGATTATGAATAATGAAAGAAAGTCTTGCCTTTATACCGCGCCTTTTGTGATCTCGAGACGTCTCACCGCTTTGCAACCAATGAAGTACTTTTGAAGCGTAGTCACTGTTGGAATGTAGGAAATAAGAAATCTCTTCCTTTGTTTCCCCTCCATCTTCAAATGAAGACATTGTCTACATTTGCATCAATGTTTTTTTTTAAGTTGGTTGTTAACCTAGTGAATGAAAACATAATATAAAAGAAAAATCTTTATTCACAAAGTTTCCATCTTTTAATATTATTTCCTCTCAATTTGGTTCCATTAAGTTGCCTTTCAGTAAACACCACTGGAGGAACTCTGCTGAAAAGGATGAACTTATATTGACCGAAATGTTCCTTGTTTAAACGTAATTAAAAATAGACCCGGTCTGACACTCCTTGCGATTCTTGTCCGCACAGTGGGACAATCTGATGAGCCCTTGGTATGTGAGGGAGGACATTTGTTCTTCATTTATCAGCACTCGGAGTCTTTCCTGGCTGCTGGCAAAGCTAGTTTGTTTACATTGCTGGACGGTTTCAGCAGTGGGTGGGTCATAAAAATAGCCTGTCTGGTCCTGTCCTGCCCTCCCACTTCAATGCTGGCAACAATTCAGGTTTTTATTTTAACGTGAAACTTGTGCAGGCAACAACATCTGACACATATATATATATAATATGCGCGCGCCAGTTCAATATAGCCCCATGAAAACTGCTCAAAGGATAGCTCGCTAGCTCGAGGAACAGCACCTCATCTTCCGATTAGGCACTTTACAGCCTTCCGGACTCAATATTGAGTTCAACAATTTCAGATCATAACCTCGGCCCCTATCATATTTTTATATATTTTTTATCCACACCTTTGGTTTGTGCCTTTTCCTTTTTTTTTCTCTCTCCCACATGGCAGCTGTCTTTCACTCTGCCAGCGCATTTCACGCTTCATCTAGAACCATTTTTTGTCTCTTTACCTGTCCTATTACCATCTCGTCTCGTCTTGAATATCTCTTAATGCCTCTTCACCTCACACAGACCTTCCCTTTTTGTTCTTTCATCCCCTCCCCCATTTCCCAGCCCCCCAAACTGGCCTTTTAATCTGTTTCATTTCCTGCCTTTTTTTCCCTCAGTTCTGAAGAAGGTCTTCGACCCGAAACGTTAACTCTGTTTCTCGCTCCACGGATGCTGCCCTGGCCTGCTGAGTTTTTCCAGCGTTTTCTGTTGTTATTTCGGATTTCCAGCATCCGCAGTATTTTGCTATCGTCGATAGCTGGAGAGGGTTGTTAGGGGGTCCATGGCTGTCTCTAGTACCAGGAGATTTGATTGACTTCAAAAGATTCAAGATCAGCAAAATCTACAAATGGGTGGCCTTTTGCCTGCTCGAATTTCCTGCTTTTATCATTATTTTCAGAATGTTGGCGCCTGTTTGTTCCTGTGTAGTTGAGGGAGGTGTGGAAGGTATAAAAGGTGAGTTTTCCTACTTGTATTTGAGCAGCGAATATAATCAGTAGTGCTTTTGTTCAAAATGGGGCTGCAGCAGTGTGAACTTTCTATGCAGTTCCAGTCCACTTGCATATCCGCTGGCCGCCTCCAAGTTATAGTGTGCACCCCTCACGCTCATTGTGCTGTGTGATCTGTCTCTTTCTTGGCTGTGACCTCCTTCTCTGGACCACCATCACAAAAAATGAATGTCGCAGGGCTTCATACTGTGCTATGGCGACTACCATACAGCATAGAATCATCGAGATTTACGGCACAGGAGGAGGCCATTCAGCCCATCGTGTCTGTGCTGGCCGAAAAAGAGCTATCCAGCCTAATCCAGCTATTTGTCCGTAACCCTGTAGGTTACGGCACTTCAAGTGCATAAGAACATAAGATATAAGAGCAGGAGTCGGCCATACGGCCCCTCGAGCCTGCTCCACCATTCAATAAGATCATGGCTGATCTTCGACCTCAACTCCACTTTCTCGCCCGATCCCCATATCCCTTGCTTCCCCTAGAGTCCAAAAATCTATCGATCTCAGCCTTGAATATACTCAAAGACTCAACATCCACAACTCTCTGGGGCAGAGAATTCCAAAGATTCACAACCCTCGGAGTGAAGAAATTCCACCTCACCTCGGTCTTAAATGGCCGACCCCTTATCTTGAGACTATGCCCCCCTAGTTCTAGACACTCCAGCCAGGGGGAAACAGCCTCTCAGCATCTACCCTGTCAATCCCCTTCAGAATATCCGAGTACTTTTTTAAATGTGATGAGGGTTTCTGCCTCCACCATTGTTGTCATTTGTAACAGAATCTGTTTTGTTCCCTTTAGATGTGGAAGCAGAGGTCGGATCCGGTCCTACACATCGATCTGAGGAGGTGGGCGGATCTAATGGTGATCGCACCTTTGGACGCCAATACTCTAGGAAAAATAGCCAGTGGAATCTGTGACAATTTATTGGTAAGTTGACCTGACCGCTGTTGGGGTTGGGTCACGAAGCCAGTTAATAAGTTCCTTTCCTGCATTTCGTGGATTGAAAATGCATAAAGATGCAACTAAGACAATAGATTTAACAATAGCTTTCTCTCAATTCAGAGTTCCCTTCAAAAGTGGATGTGCTGGAAGTAATTAATTTTCTTGGCAGTAAAATAGATGGTTGCACAAGCTAATTGCAATTTTCTTCCCTCCTAAAACTAGTTCCTTGAAACCAAATGACTCAGTTTTGTTTCTGGAACACCTTTGAACGACTCTTTGTACGATTAATCAACACTCTTTCCCTGACCAGCCTTTGTTTTTATTTATATATACACACATGTTTTGAATTATGAGATTTTGCTTCGAACTTCTTTTACAATGTAGAACCCAGATTACTACTTATTTTTAAAAAAAATCTACAATGCATAATTTTTTCCAAGGGAAGGAAGAATAAGAGAAATGCGCTGAAGGTTTTTGCAATTCAAGTATGTGAAATATTACCCCCACAATCTACAGATTGAAATATTACTAAATTTAAGCAATTTTTCAATTTCGAAACTGTCCATTCGGAAACATTGGGGGCGATTTTGTCAATGGGGGCGCGTTGGAGGCGGGACTGCTGCTTGTCGGGTTTTAGTCCCGCCTCCATCGACTTGTGGCCAACCCACGCTATTGTCCCTTGATTGACCTTGTTAAGCCCGCCCAGCGGGCGTAGCAGGCCAATTAAGGGGAAGCCGGTTACAGAGAACGTCAGCGTATGACGTTTCATCTGTCAAAACTGTTTGACAGATGAATTGTCATCGTTTGACGGCCCTGTGCAGCTGTTAAACACTGACATTCTCTGTTGTTTGATGAGTTCTTGTATTCAAGACTCACCAAACCTCTTTTGTGAGCAGAAATTAGATGGTTGTTGCATCGGAGAACGCAGCAGCCATTCTGTCATCTCTGCCGGTGAGATGCGAGACTCTCCGCATCCCCAACGGTTGAAGCCTGCAGGAAGAAACAAAGGTAAGTAAATATTTTCTATCACTTTCCACTCACCTCACATACTCACCTCTCCACACTTGCACCCATCACTCACCTCCACAGCGCACTTTTGCACCCCTCCGACCCCCGCAGACCCACTGCTCGCCTCGGTGACCCTGGCGGGGTTTTCCGACGTCGGGAAGCCCGCGCCTCTGTTGGAAAAATGGGGATAATCCTCTTAACAGCCTGTTAACTACCTGTTAACAGGCAGTTAAGTGACTATAATCCCCTTCCTGCCTCGAGGAGACGGGACCCGGCGCGGGTCGGCTACCCGCCTCCTGGGAAGATGGCACAGAGGCGGGTTGGGGGTGGGATGGGTACCCGCCCCCCAGATTCTGCCATTTTCCCGGCAGTCCCACTTCCAAACTCGCCTTCCCCCAGGGCTGGCAAGATCGCGGCCATAGTGAAAGTTTGGTGTGGAAGCTGTGTCTGTGTTGGGGCTTGCGCTACTGTTTTACTTGTACCTTCTTGTCTCTAACCGAACACCACTAACCACTGCTTTGGTTGCCCTGGGGTAGAAAGTAGCTTTAGATATCCTTACCACTCCGCCCCCAGACGCACCTTGCTGTTCTGACTTTGCAAATGTTCTGATGTTCATCTGGTTTAATGAATCATGCTGTGGCCTTGCTCGAGGTTAATCAGCTGTGTCTGTTGCAACAGGCTGAGCGCGCTTACAGCACCACCTCTGGGGAAAATAAGAATAACAGGCGTTCCCATTAAAATGTCACCATTTGATTTGAATGGAGTAGGGGTATGACAACATTACCAACTTGAGGACTTTACTATAGTTACAGATAATGCACAAGCTGGTTAGGGTGGTGTCCCTTTTTATAGTTACCTTATCATGTACAGGAAACTTTCGATTAACCGGCCCTTAAATAACCGGAACGCTCTATCCGCCGGCAAAATTCAGGAGTCGGTTCCGTTAACTTTTATTACTTTTATTACCTTTTTAAACTCCATTTGTTGCTGTGCTAGGGTGTAGCTGAAGCTGTTGCTAAGCTACAGAGACACTTGCAACTTGTGCCGATTGTTTTGAACAAGCAACAGGGTTTGTTGCTTTATACGGAGCTCTGAGCTCCGTATCTTTAACTATAGCGTTCGGTTATCCGGAATTGTTGATGAACCGGCACCAGGTCGGTCCCATCCGTGCCGGATACCAGAAAGTTTCCTGTAATATATTTCTATAACTCCAGGGACGGAATAGACCTGAGTGAGAGTATTAAGGCATGTTTTGGTGGATAAATATGCCTGAATGGCACATACTTAAGCACTGTAGTTTCCAAGTATACCGCTGATAGCAGATTGAATGTCTGCCGATGCTCAGTGTTGGTAGCACCCGCGCCCCTGGGTCAGAAGGTTGTGGGTTCAGAGTCCCGCTCCAGAGACTTGAGGGCAAAAATCTAGGCTGACACTCCAGTGCAGTGCTGGGGGAGTGCTGCACTGTCGGAGGCGCCATCTTTCAGATGAGACGTTAAACCGAGGTCCCGTCTGCACTCTCAAGTGGACGTAAAAGATCCCACGGCACTATTTCGAAGAAGAGCAGGAGAGTTCTCCCCGGTGGCCTGGCCAATATTTATCCCGCAATCAACCTCACTGAAACAGATTACAGGAAACTTTGTGCTATCCGGCATCGACGGGACTGAGCTGTTGCCGTCCCATCAAAACTGCCGGACAAACCAGCGCTAATGTTGAAACATACGGAGATTTTCAGCTCCGTGTGAATCAACAAACCCTGTTGCTTAGCAACAGCTTCAAAACAGTCGGCTGCAGCTTAAAAGCGTCTCTAGCTGAAGCTGTTGCTTAGCTACAAACCTTGCAGAGCCTGACTGGGGAAAAAAAAAGCAACGAGAAGTAAAAAAACTTACAGGAAACGCCTCCTGAATTTTGCCGGTAGATGGAGCTTTCCGGACTTTTAACCTCCGGATAAACCAAAGTTTCCTGTATCTGGCCATTATCACATTGCTGTTTGTGGGAGCTTGCTTTGCGCGAATTGGCTGCCCCGTTTCCTACATTACAACAGCGACTACACTTCAAAGGTACTTCATTGGCTGTAAAGCGCTTTGGGACGTCCGGTGGTCGTGAAAGGTGCTATAGAAATGCAAGTCTTCTTTTTCGAATTGACTCCACAGACCAGAACAGTACAGTTACTTAGTTAACTAGTTTAACAATCTGGGATTTCTAGGTCTTTGACCCATACGATTTCTCCTGGGATAACGTTGACAGCCCAGCTATAAGGAATATACCTACTGGAAGGATTGAGGAAGCCACAATTTATTAATTGGGAAATGGATCTCATCATGATAACAATGGTTCAAAATAGGGTGTCTTTGTGGAGGATCAACTTAAGTCTTCCTCTTTCCCCCCCTCCCCTCCCGCACCAACCAGGGCAAGGTGTAGAAGGAGCCCTTCAAATGGTTTTCAGGTAATCTACCCCTTATGTGTGGCTCTCTCCACATGATTCTTTGAAAGAGCTGAGGAAAAACCTTGTGGGAGGAGGAAATGATCCTAGGAAAACAGTTCAGGAATATGCAGTCTTGTGGTCTAGAATCTTGGGTTTCAGAGATCATAAAAGGGTCTGCTGTATCAACCGCCTGCTTTCAATAAGGTCCCGCATAAGAGTTTGGCGTGCAAGGTTAAAGCACATGGGATTGGGGGTAAGGTACTGACTTGGATAGAGAACTGGTTGGCAGACAGGAAGCAAAGAGTTGGAATAAACGGGTCTTTTTCCGAGTGGCAGGCAGTGACTAGTGGGGTACCGCAGGGATCGGTGCTAGGACCCCAGCTATTCACAATATATATTAATGATCTAGACAAGGGAACTAGATGTAATATCTCCAAGTTTGCAGACGACACAAAACTGGGTGGGCGTGTGTGCTGTGAGGAGGATGCAGAGAAACTCCAGTATGATTTGGACAGGTTGGGTGATTGGGCAGATGCATGGCAGATGCAGTATAATGTGGATAAATGCGAGGTTATCCACTTTGGTGGCAAAAACGGGAAGACAGATTATTATCTGAACAGCAATAGATTGGGAAAAGGGGAAGTGCAACGAGACCTGGGTGTCCTTGTGCACCAGTCGCTGAAGGTAAGCATGCAGGTGCAGCAGGCGGTTAAGAAGGCAAATGGTATGTTGGCCTTCATAGCGAGAGGATTCGAGTACAGGAGCAAGGATGTCTTGCTGCAGTTCTACAGGGCCTTGGTGAGACCACACCTTGAGTATTGTGTGCAGTTTTGGTCGCCTTATCTGAGGAAGGATGTTCTTGCCATGGAGGGAGTGCAGCGAAGATTCACCAGACTGATACCTGGGATGGCGGGAATGACGTATGAAGAGAGATTGGGTCGATTAGGCTTATATTCGCTAGAGTTTAGAAGAATGAGGGGATCTCATTGAAACTTATAAAATTCTAACAGGACTAGACAGACTAGATGCAGGAAAGATGTTCCCGATGGCGGGAGAGTCCAGAACCAGGGGTCACAGTCTAAGGATAAGGGGTAAGCCATTTAGGACAGAGATGAGGAGGAATTTCTTCACCCAGAGAGTGGTGAACCTGTGGAATTCTCTACCACAGAAGGCAGTTGAGGCCAACTTATTAAATATATTCAAGAAGGAGTTAGATATATTTCTTAAGGCTAAAGGGATCAAGGGATATGGGGATAAAGCAGGGACAGCCATGATCTCATTAACTGTGGGAACAGGCTCGGGAGGCCGAATGGCCTACTCCTGCTCCTATCTTCTACGTTTCTATGAAAGGCACCAAGGCTACAGACTTGTGCAAGTTAGCCGCTGTCCCTTTTGACTTGGTAGCAACCTAACTAATTAGTAAAACTGTTCACCTTACCGTATCTTCTTCAGCCGACCACCCACCTATGTGGTGGTCTGAAAAAATGGCAGCCATGCCAGCAGTGATATTTTGGAGCTCTGTCTCACGGTCACCGGTTCTTGAACGCACGATTCTAGTTCTCGGCTGGACCGGGCTCAGCGTTGCCTTTCAGTTCGGGGATGGTCGCGATAGTGAACTATGAGCTACCACTGTTGTCAACCGAAGGTTTCCCCTTTGCTTATCGTCGTGAAATGACTTGCTGCAGCCCTCACCCGCTCCGCAAAGGCACAAAGGGATCGCACTTTCTGGATAAGCAGTGACATGAATCAGTCATTCATGAAAGAAAGACTTATGAAATAATACTGAGCGGCCTGCGGGTGGCGCTGTCCAGGGAGAGTATAAATACTCGGGCACGGGCCCAGCTTGCGCAGGACATTCTTAACAGGAACTAGTGAAGGACACAACTAGACCTCCATGTTGTAAAACAGTTGATCAAAGCTTTGTTTAACGCTTAGACCAAGTGCCTAGTAGTTTTCTTACGTCAAGCAGTAGGATAAAAAGCTTGTCGACTGATGTGGCTAAGGTAGCGATCTAAAATAATAGCATCCACTTTTGGAAACATCTAGCTACCCTTGGTGTTCCTGTGCTATTTATTTTACTATTTCCTTCCCCATTTTAGTTCTCATTTCATGTTGCTAACTTCCTGTATTGTTTAGCCTTTTTATGCGTTACTTCCTTTTTTTTGCAATGTAATTTTCTAGCTTTGCTTATCACTCCTTTCGATTCTCCTTTTAGCCTTCCTTCCCGTCATTTTTCTGGCGTGTGTTCTGGTCCGTTGCATTCCACTTTATTTATGACATGGACCTTTGAAACGAAACACTTTACAGCCAATGCCCAATAATACAATTAGAAAGTGGGCTCAAGAAGGGGAGTTGAGTCCAATAACGCACAAGTGACGTGCTCATTGACTGTAGCCGCAGTGAAGGTCCCTTCTTGACCTCTCTGGAGAGTTTGATACGGTTAATGGTGGCATCCTCCGCTGTTGCCTCTCCTCTGTGGCCCAGCTTTGTACAGGAAACTCTTTTTTATCCGGCACCGACGGGACCGACGTGGTGCCGGTTCATCAAAAATTCCGGATAACCGAGAGCTATAGTAAAAGATACGGAGAGCTGAGAGCTCCGTATAAAGCAACAAACCCTGTTGTTTAGCAACAGGTGCAGAACAATGGCCACAAGTTCCAAGCATCTCTGTAGCTTAGCAACTGCTGCAGCCACACCCTTGCACAGCAACAGATCGAGGAAGGCAAGTACAATATGAAGTAAAACTTACCTGAACCTACTCCTGAATTTTGCCGGTTAACCGAGATTTCCGGTTATTTAGGTGCTGGTAAAGCGAGAGTTTCCTGTAGCACAGTCTTTGTGTGGTTCCACTTCAATCCAACCAACAGCATCTCCAGCAACGATCTAAGAACGTAACATTAGAATTAGGAGCAGAAGTAGGCCATACGGCCCCTCGAACCTGCTCCGCCATTCAATAAGATCATGGCTGATCTTCGACCTCAACTCCACTTTCCCGCCCGATCTCCATATCCCTTAATTCCTCTAGAGTCCAAAAATCTATCGATCTCCGCCTTGAATATACTCAATGACTCCCGTTTACCTATCGCTCCTATCCTGTGGACCTACATTGGTTCCCTGTTCCCCAACACACCAAACTTAAAATCCTCATCTTCAAAGCTCCACCTACAAGCTCGTCACGTTTTTTTAAATTTTTGTAACTGTTTGCATCATTTGCACCAAACAACTCTCATCAGTAGTGTCATCTGTGGCTCAGTGGGCAGCACCCTCGCCTCTGAGTCAGAAGGTTGTGGGTTCAAGTCCCACTCCAGAGACTTGAGCACGTAATCCAGGCTGACACTGCAGTGCAGTGCTGAGGGAGCGCTGCACTGTCGGAGGTGCCGCCTTTCGGATGAGACGTTAAACCGAGGCCCCGTCTGCTCTCTCAGGTGGATGTAAAAGATCCCCTGGCACTATTTCGAAGAAGAGTAGGGGGAGTTATCCCCGGTGTACTGGGCCAATATTTATCCCTCAATCAACATGATAAAAACAGATTGTCTGGTCACTAATTCATTGGCTGTAAAGCGCTTTGGGACGTCCGGTGGACGTGAAAGGCGCTATAGAAATGCAAGTCTTTCTTTCAAGCAACTCTCACCAATCTGAGTGTCCTGTGTGTTTCACCCACTGGAATAACGGTTTCAAACCGAATGTTGCCTCACCCAGTTCAGAGAGACTGAAGGAGCACGCGGGTTGTAAGACACGGAGTTCCAGTCCAGATCGCAAGGTAGTTTCATTGTTACACCCCCGGGTCCCGCTACCACACAAGTAGCTATAGGGCAGTGGGAGTCAACTTCCTTTTTTTTATTAAAAAGACTCAAATACTGTGCCAACAAGAGCAGGTCAGAGGCTAGGTACTCTGCGGCGAGTGTCTCACCTCCTGACTCCCCAAAGCCTTTCCACCATCTGCAAGGCACAAGTCAGGAGTGTGATGGAATACTCTCCATTTGCCTGGATGAGTGCAGCTCCAACAACACTCAAGAAGCTCAACACCATCCAGGACAAAGCAGCCCGCTTGATTGGCACCCCATCCACCACCTTGAACATTCACTCCCTCCACCGCCGGCGTGCCGTGGCTGCAGTGTGTACCATCTACAAGATGCACTGCAGCAACTCGCCAAGGCTTCTTCGACAGCACCTCCCAAACCCGCGACCTCTGCCACCTAGAAGGACAAGGACAGCAGGCGCATGGGAACACCACCACCTCCAAGTTCCCCTCCAAGTCACACACCATCCTGACTTGGAAGTATATCGGCCGATCCTTCATCGTCACTGGGTCAAAATCCTGGAACTCCCTCCCTAACAGCACTGTGGGAGCACCTTCACCACACGGACTGCAGCGGTTCAAGAAGGCAGCTCACCACCACCTTCTCAAGGGCAAGTAGGGATGGGCAATAAATGCTGGCCTTGCCAGTAATGCCCACATCCCATAAGCGAATTAAAAAAAACATGTAAGAGACTGACTGACACCAACACACCTGAGGAGGGGGCATCTACGGCAGGCCTGAATTCACAACACTTCTGACTGTGGAAGAATAGTTTGTGTCTGGTAGAAATTGTGACCAGTTTCTGTAAGTGTCTCTGACTTTTTCATTTTGGTTCAGCAAAATCAAGGTGCAAAGTACCCTTCTGAATATAGAATTTTACAGCCCAGAAACAGGCCATTCATCCCAGCTAGTCCATGCCAGCCTTTATGCTCCACACGAGCCTCCTCCCACCCCCTCTTCATCTCACCTTCTTGATTTCCTTTTAACTGCACGCTGTTCTTTACGAGAGGGGGGAACCAGGCACCTCACTTGTAGGCTTTCAACATTTCCATCGTGTGAATGGTTACTGTTCTTGCTCAGGTCAACATCCCCAGCATCGAAGCTTTGACCATGCTCAATCAGCTCCGATGGACGGATCACATCGTCCGCATGCCCGATACGAGACTCCCAAAACAAGTGCTCTACTCGGAGCTCCGGCACGGCAGGAGAGCCCCAGGTGGGCAGAGGAAACGCTTCAAGGACACCCTCAAAGCCTCCTTGAAAAAGTGCAACATCCCCATCGACACCTGGGAATCCCTGGCCCAAGACCGTACAAAGTGGAGGAGAAGCATCCGGGAAGGCGCCGAACACCTCGAGTCTCTTCGCCGGGAGCAAGCAGATGCCAAGCGCAGGCAGCGTAAGGAGCGCACGCCAACCCAAGCACCCCACCCACCCGCCCCTTCAACCACCGTCTGCCCCACCTGTGACAGAGACTGTGGGTCCCGCATTGGACTCATCAGTCACCTGAGAACTCATTCTTAATGTGGAAGCAAGTCATCCTCGGTTCCGAGGGACTGCCTAAGAAGAAGAAGAAGGTTACTAGAGTGCGTGAGGAAAAGCCCCGGGTAGTTCTCCCTTGATCTTGTTCTCGCTCGCTCTCTCTGCCTGGAGGTGCGTGGGCTCTGCTCTCCACCTCCTCCGCGAGACTAAGCCCAGCCATGGGGGAAGCTCGCCGTGCGAGGAATCGCGCTAGAGCCCACATCCTGGCGCATATTGTCACTTGTGAGCTGCTATTTCTCGGGTTAAAGCCGCCACCTTATAGAATCTTGCAGCACAGAAGGAGGCTGTTTGGCCTGTGCCGGGAAAGACCTATACAGTATGCCTAGTTCAGTTCTTGCATGCTGCTTATTTTAACCAGCCGTTATGACCTACAGCATACTGTGCGGTAACAATGTTTGGCAGGACTTGACAACTTAATTGCCCTACTCCAGGTGTCTTTCAATTAAACTCTACATTAAGTTAAGTATTGGCTTAGAGAGGTGGTTTCAGGGGGAGGAAGAATTAATTGTGAAAGTAATCAAAAAAAATCTTGCCACTTGTTTTGCTGGCTCTCATTCATTTCCTGCCTGCAGCCACAGCAACATGCAGGCTCCCAGAAGCCTGTAGGCCATGAGCATAAAGTGAACAGATGAAGGACCAAGAGAGAGAATTGACGTTAATTGAGGGATAAATTTTGCCCAGGACACCGGGGAGAACTCCCCAGTGCCATGGGATCTTTTACATCCACTTAAACCGAGGCCCCGTCCGCCCTCTTAACAGCTCATCCGAAAGACGGGCACCTCCGACAGTGCAGCACTCCCTCCGCACTGCGCTGGGGCGTCAGCTGAGGTTATGTGCTCATTCTCTTACTAACAAGTAAAGAATGCTGGACCGAGTTGATATGCACAGTGTTTTACTCACTTAATTTTCTGGAAACTGTTGATTGAATTTTTATAAGCCATGGGTAAAAGAGATGGTGTTTGATTCTTTTCACACATTTACTAGACCATACTGTTATGTTGGAAATAACTGGTTGGCATGTGTTACATTTTGCACTTTGATTGTGATTCACACTGTCTTTGTCCGCACATACCCCACCCTATGTGGCCTTTCAATTTTCCCCAGTTGTGTAGGAAGCGATGCCGTTCTATATTTGGAGAGCCCAGGGTCACCTTCAGAATTATAGTTTAATTTCTTGGGCTTGTAATCTGAGAATAAACCACTGTGCCCATTTACATCCTAATCAAAGTTGGCCTTGTCTTGTGTGAACTTCTTTCATTTCAGGGTCACAGATCTGCATCAAATTAAAAATCTAACACACTTGACCATAGTGTAGTACCTTATCCATCCAAAACAGATTATTTAGTCATTATCACATTGCAGTTTGTGGGACCTTGCTGTGCGCAACTTGGCTGCCGCTTTGGGGTGTCTTGCTGTCATGAAAGGTGTTAATGTAAATGTATATAAATATAAATAAGCTATTTCCTTCTTTACAGGTTCAGCAGGTTTGGTTTTTGCATTGACGTGTGAGGGTAGATTTTGATCGGCCTACAGAATTGCCATTCCCTCGGTGCATATTGACATTGTTACCGTAGCATTGGCGTGGTGAAAATCCTTTGCACCGACTCTATGACTGCAGTGTAAGTGCAGCCGTGGCTTCAGTCTGCTTGAATGTACCTACTGACGTAAGAAAACTACTAGGCACTTGGTCTAAGCGTTAAACAAAGCTTTAATCAACTGTTTTACAACATGGAGGTCTAGTTGTGTCCTTCACTAGTTCCTGTTAAGAATGTCCTGCGCAAGCTGGGCCCGTGCATACTCTCCCTGGACAGCGCCACCCGCAGGCCGTTCAGTATTATTTCATAAGTCTTTCTTTCATGATACAGTGGTGAACATCTTGACTGAAATCTTAACCATTTCACCTGTAGCAATCAAGAATTAGGTTGAGAACATTAGTACTTAAAAATATGAGGTCCCAAGACTTTTCTCTTTGGGTCGGGGATGGTAAGGGTAAAGGTGAGAGGGCTGCTGAAAATATCGGGCTGAAATCTCCGAGCAGTGCAATTTTTTAAATATTATACTACTTGTAACATTGCAATGACTTCTGCCAGGCGATGCCAGTCCTTCAACAGCTGGTACTAACCTGAAGCTCTTTGAGTTCACTGGGCAAACTGACTTGTCTAATTTTAGGACCTGGACTTTTTTTGGCACGATTCTGTCTGTGCCGGTCGGACCAGACAATCACATCAGCCCTTTAACACGCACTGCCATCCGAGTCACAGAATCATAGAAACTGACAGCACAGAAGGAGGCCATTCAGCCCGTCGTGCCTGTGCTGACTCTTTGAAAGAGCAGTTGTGCTCAGTCCCACCCCCCCCCCACCCCCAGCTTTTTGTCCATAACCCTGTCGGTTCCTCATCCTCAAATACCTGTCCAACTCCCTTTTAAAATTATTTATGGAATCAGCTTCCATCACCGTTACAGATCCTGACAGCTCTCTGAGTGAAAATATTTCTCCTCACCTCCCCTCTAGATCTTATGCCAATGATTTTAAATCCATGACCTCTAGTTATTGACCCACTTGTCAAAGGAAATATTTGTTCTCTATTTACTCTATCCAAACCTCTCATCATCTTGAAAACCTCTACTAGGTCACCTCTTAACCTTCTCTGTTCCAAGGAGAACAGTCCGAACTTTTCCAACCTCTCCTCATAACTGAACTCCCTTATCCCTGGGAACACCCTACTTACTTTTCCAAGAGCCATCTTACTTCTGTGAAGTGCTAGATTTGTGCGGCCTTCTCTGCCTTAAATCTATGTGGACGATAAATGTCTGTTTTTAAGGAAGATTAGCTGTTCAACTGCAGGCATCTGAAATCAGAATGATACAGTGCAGAAGGAGGCCATTCGGCCCATCATGCCTGTGCCAGCTCTCTGAAAGAGCGATCCAATTCGTCCCACTCCCCTGCTCTTTCCCCATAGCCCTGCAAATGTAATTGAAAGTAATTGGGCTTGTGGTACAGTACAATGGAAAAGCCTCAATAGTGAGCAACATGGTTCTAAGTGCAACACTATATTCCAGCCAATTAAAACCATGTTGTAAATTAAATAATAATAATGCCTTTGGTGTCGACGGAGCCCATGCCAACTACACACTAGCAGCCGACACACCATTTATTTGGTCAAATGATATCTGATCCCGAAGGCACCTGATGTAGCCCAGCTATTTAATTGAGAAGTGTCAAGCTGGTGAATATCTGATTCCCGATTAGTTCCAACCCAAGAACAGAGGGAGTCACTGAGTTTGATTAATCTTCAAATCAAAAAAAATCAAATCAACTTTTATTGTCATTGTTAGTGCACAAGTGCAGTACAACGAAATGTAGGCTTGCGGCTCCCGAGAGTGTACATTTAGATTAAGACATTTAAACATTCAACATACATTTGGCTTGTAGTATATTAACATAACATAACCATAATAAAGTGCATTGGCAGATGTGCAGGCTTTAGAGTTTATTTGTGGAGTTCAGTAGGATGACAGCCCTGGGAAAGAAGCTGTTCCTAAATCTGGTCGTACGGGTGCGAATGCATCTGTAGCGTCTCCCAGATGGCAGGAGGGCGAACAGACTGTGGCTGGGGTGGGTAGGGTCTTTGACGATGGACCGTGACCTCTGTAGGCAGCGTTTCTGGTATATGTGCTCTATGGTCGGTAGCCGGGTGCCGGTAATGCGTTGGGCAGTTTTGACTACCCGCTGCAGGGCTTTCCGGTCATAGTAGCTACAGCTGCCATACCATACTGTGATACAGTTTGTCAGGATGCTCTCTATAGTGCAGTGGTAAAAGTTAGAGAGGATCAGGGGTGACAGGTTACATCCCTTCAGCCTCCTTAGGAAATATAGGCGCTGCTGGGCCTTTTTCACCAGAGAGGAGGTATTGAGGGACCAGGAGAGGTCTTCCGTGATGTGGACTCCGAGGAACTTAAAACTGTCCACCCTTTCCACCACAGCCCCATTGATGTGGATGGGGGTGTGACTTCCGCCTTTGGACTTCCTGAAGTCCACAATGATTTCTTTGGTTTTCTTGATGTTAAGGGCCAGGCTGTTATCGGCGCACCACTTCACGAGATGCTGGACCTCCTCCCTGTAGGCTGACTCATCGTTGTTGGTGATCTGGCCTACTACCGTGGTGCCATCCGCAAACTTGATGATGGTGTTGGAACCATGAACAGCCACACAGTCGTGGGTGAAGAGGGAGTAGAGGAGGGGGCTCAGCACACATCCTTGTGGGGCCCCCGTGTTCAGGGTCAGGGGGGGGGGGAGGTGTGGTTACCTAATTTGACAGACTGGGGTCTGTTTGTTAGGAAGTCCAGGGTCCAGTTGCAGAGGGAAGTGTTCAGGCCAAGAGTTTGGAGTTTGGTGGCCAGCTTGTTGGGGACGATAGTGTTGAATGCTGAGCTTCAACATTTAATCAAATACAGGAAACTCTCGTTTAAACGGCACCTAAATATCCGGCATTCTCTATTAACCGGCAAAATTCTGACTCTGAAAACAACACCTCAATAACCGGCAATGTTGCCGAGTCCGAGTCTCCCACGGTGGCCGAGTTAGTCAGTGGGGGTAGTTCTCCAAACTGCCACTACTCGGCTTCTTGCCGCTGTCGGAAGTGTGGAAATATAAAATATCCTGTATAGTTTTGTGTCAGTCTTGCAAAGTATGATGGGATAGTTGACATGGGTTAAAAGTTTAAATATTGGTTTAGTTGATGCAAGACTGTTGGAACACGGCCAGAACAGAATGTGCTAGGTACCAAAACCCAAGATGCAGCCTGTAACTGAACAATGCAAGAGGAATAGGAGTAAGTCTGTGGTGACAGATGTCTTTGTGTATGTAGCAATAATTAACTTATGAACGTACAGGAATGAGACAAGATGTTCTATTCATTGTTCTTGTGCATGAAACGGTTTGATGTATGATAATGATGTGTCAATCAGGAGTTGTTTACTTCACTGTATAAATATAGAGCCCGAATGCGTGCTCATTGGAGTTGTCGCCTCAGCCATTGTCTGAGACACGCTTCCCTTGTGCAAGTAAAAACATGAAAGTGTTACTTTTCTGACAGAACCCGGTGTCTAGAGTCTTACTCGGAGACGAGATTTCGACAGTAGTCGGAACACCTCAATACCCCTGTAACAGGAGCCTGACTCTCCCGCGCTGCCAGTAGTCTCTTCTGATCCGCCATTTTACAGGGGTACTGTGTGTCTCCCACACTGCTGGTAGTCATTGCATTGCATTACCCTCAACTGGCAGTACTGTACTTAATCAAGCATCTTCCACCATCCATTTAACACAACATTCTGTAGGTGAGTACCCAATTACTGTATACTGCACATTTCTTGATTTTTTAATTTTTCTTTGTTAAAAATAGCCTCGGTAGATAACCCTCTCCGTCAACCGGAATTTTTGATCAACCGGCAACACGCCGGTCCCGTCGGTGCCGGATACCAAAGAGTTTCCTGTATGTGGATAGCTGCTAGCTAACCCTGCCTGTATTCACTCGCACCCCATAACATGGACTCGCGCTCACATATACTTATGTCCACACGGTATTCTGCTGCTTCTTTGAGTGCCGCCGGCTTCTCTTGTCCGACGACAGCGATTTGCCCCATCAATAGGGCTTTTATAACCCACTTGTTATGACCAGTTCCCACGGCTTACTTATCGTACTTGGAGCAGAACCTCCGACATCTGGTGTCTGTTATTCTTTCTTATCTTGCTCAAGGTCCCTTTTGGTTGTTAGCAGTCCTTTGTTTTCAAGAATTAATCACGGGCTTGATATTGATATCTTCATATAAGCACAAATTCGCTCGCTACATGTTAGCATTTTGAACAGAGGTTATGTTACTGGACTAGTAATTCAGAAGCCTGGAGACTTGAGTGCAAATCCCACCACGGCAGCTGAGGAATTTAAATTCAGTTAATTAAATAAATCTGGAAATAAAAAAAAGCTAATATCAGTAATGGTGACTATGAAATTACTGGCTTGTTGTAAAAACCCATCTGGTTCACTAATGTCCTTCAGGGAAGGAAATCTGCCATCCTTACCCAGTCTGGCCTATATGTGACTCCTGACCCACAACAATGTGGTTGACTCTTAACTGCCCTCTGAAATGACGGCTGACCATCACCTTGTTCAGGGCAATTAGGGATGGGCAATAAATGCTGGCCTTGCCAGCGACGCCCACGTCCCGTGAATGAATTAAAAAAAAAAAAACATTTGTCTCTGCAAATGCGACTTTCGGATGAGACATTAAACCCGAGGCCCCGTCTGCTCTCTCAGGTGGATGTAAAAGATCCCCTGGCACTATTTGGAAGAAGAGCAGGGGAGCTCTCTCCGGTGTCCTCGACCAACACCAAAAACAGATTATCTGGTCCTGATCACATTGCTGTTGTGCGGGAGCTTGCTGTGCGTAAATTGGCAGGCCGCGTTTCCCACATTACAACAGTGACTGAGCTTCAAAAGTACTTCATTGGCTGTAAAGCGCTTTGGGACATCCTGAGCTCGTGAAAGGCGCTATATAAATACAAGTCTTTTCTTTCTACATCAGCATTGTCCCTGTTGATAATCTCATTGGAGCTGTTACATCAGCAGTGTTGTTTTGCGGATGTGTACGTTTTAATTGGCACCCAAATTTGACCTTTTCCAATATAGTTCAATCTTTACAGAAACTTAAATTTTGTTAGCTTCCCCGCCGTCCCCAGATACCAGGGCTTAATCTTTATAGGCACTGATAGCACGCAGAGACCACAGTTCATTTACTAGAGCTAGTTTGGTTTCAATAATCCTTGCCCTTTTTTCCAGGTTTTTGCAGGAAAATAGACATGACGACTGCAAGCTCTTGCCGTTCTTTCGCTGTCAGTACACGTGTGCTATATAATTGATCACCTCGAATGTGTGGCGTTCTGTAAAATTGCTTAACTAGTAAACTGGCTCAAACTGGCTGGCCAGTAGATCCTAATCTCCCATTGGGTCCCACTTTTTGAATGTTAAGGCAGTATCTCAAGTGATCGCCAACATCCAGTTAGCTCTGTAAAAGGTATCTTGAATAATGCTTGAAGTTGTTCTCTGTTAGTACAACTAACCATCGTTCTTAATTACACTTTTCCTAGATCTACAAATTTTCACTGTACGTATTAAAGATTCACAAAACTGTGACATTTTTGAGCGTCAGAACCTCCAAGTAGCAGTTATAAAGCCGAGCTACTTCTTGTCCCAATACAATTCATATAAGGAAACAAAAATATGTCTTCTTCTTAGGCAGTCCCTCGGAGCCGAGGATGACTTGCTTCCACATTAAAAATGAGTTCTCAGGTGACTGATGAGTCCAATGCGGGACCTACAGTCTCTGTCACAGGTGGGGCAGACGGTGGTTGAAGGGGCGGGTGGGTGGGGTGCTTGGGTTGACGTGCGCTCCTTCCGCTGTTTGCGCTTGGCTTCCGCTTGCTCCCGGCGAAAAGACTCGAGGTGCTCGGCGCCTTCCCGGATGCTTCTCCTCCACTTTGTGCGGTCTTGGGCCAGGGATTCCCAGGTGTCGGTGGGGATGTTGCACTTTTTCAAGGAGGCCTTGAGGGTGTCCTTGAAGCGTTTCCTCTGCCCACCTGGGGCTCTCTTGCCGTGCCGGAGCTCCGAGTAGAGCGCTTGTTTTGGGTGTCTCGTATCGGGCATGCGGACGATGTGACCCGTCCACCGGAGCTGATCGAGCATGGTCAAAGCTTTGATGCTGGGGATGTTGGCCTGAGCGAGAACAGTAACGATTCACACGATGGAAATGTTGAAAGCCTGCAAGTGAGGTGCCTGGTTCCCCCCTCTCGTAAAGAACAGCGCGCAGTTAAAAGGAAATCAAGAAGGTGAGATGAAGAGAGGGTGGGAGGAAGCTCGTGTGGAGCATAAAGGCCGGCATGGACTAGCTGGGATGAATGGCCTGTTTCTGGGCTGTAAAATTCTATATTCAGAAGGGTACTTTGCACCTTGATTCGGGCTAGCGGACGATGTGACCCGTCCACCGGAGCTGATCGAGCGTGGTCAAAGCTTCGATGCTGGGGATGTTGGCCTGAACTACATTACAAATATGTAATGTAGTTCTTCCTCAATATATCTGTTTTGACTTGTGCCTCCTGACATTTTACTATTCATTCTATGAAAACTGCACTCTACTTGGCACTACGCTGTATGAATTATTACCTTGGCAAGTTGTTAACTACCCCTCAGCCATGTCTTGAAGCCCGTGTCCTAACTCGCACCAAACCCTGTTCGCCCATCACCCCTGTGCTCGTTGACCTACATTGGCTCCCGGTTAAGCAGCGCCTCGACTTTAAAATTCTCATCCTTGTTTTCAAATCCCTCCATGGCCCTCGCCCCCTCCCTATCTCTGTAATCTCCTCCAGCCCCACAAACCCCCCCCCGCCCCGAGATATCTGCGCTCCTCTAATTCTGGCCTCTTGAGCACCCCCGATTTTAATCGCTCCACCATTGGTGGCCGTGCCTTCAGCTGCCTAGGCCGTAAGCTCTGGAATTCCCTGCCTAAACCTCTCCGCTTCTCTTCCCTCCTTTAAGACGCTCATTAAAACCTACCTCACCAGCCCTAATACGTGGCTCGGTGTCACATTTTGTTTGGTAACGCTTCTGTGAAGCACTTTGGTACGTTTTACTACGTTAAAGGCGCTAAATAAATGCAAATTGTTATAATTGTTGTTGTTTCGACGTGTGACTGATATTTCAAAATCTACAGCTGTGATGCGCTTCTTTTCAAGCTCTTTAACCTGCCTGGTCGCTGAACTTTAGGAAGTATGATGATGGAAGTCAGAGAACTCGTAAGGCCAGAGAGTCAGAAAGGATCCAACTCTTCCACCACGTAGTCCTCCCGAAGACAGCTCCACTGTGGGGAGAGCGCCAGGTGTACTCAGTGTTAATGCAAGAGCATAAGTTTTCCTTCACTGTTCCAGAACAGATACCAAGAACTGAGAGGATGTACTTATCAGGAAAGATTGAACAGGCTGGGGCTCTTTTCTCTAGAAAAGAGAAGGCTGAGGGGTGACCTGATCGAGGTCTTTGAAATCTTGTAGGGGTTTGACAGAGTAGACGTAGAGAAGATGTTTACACTTTTGGGGAGACCAGAACTGGGGGCCATAAATATAAGATAGTCACCAATAAATCCAGTAGGGAATTCAGCAGAAACCTCTTTATCCAGAGAGTAGTGAGAATGTGGAACTCGCTACCATAAGGAGTAGTTGAGGTGAATAGCATCGATGCTTTTAGGGGGTAGCTAGATAAGCACGTGAGGGAGAAGGGAATAGAAGGCTATGCTGATAGGGTGAGATGAAGCAGGGTGGGAGGAGGCTCGTGTGGAGCAGAAACACCGGCACGGACCATTTGGGCCGAATGGCCTGTGTCTGTGCTGTACATTCTATGTAGTTCTATGTAATTCTTCCCTACCCACTCCCCATCAATCACCATAGTTCAGGTCAGGTCCCAACGTGGTTGACTCTTAATGCCCTCAGGGCAGGCAATAAATATTATCTCTGGTGTTGACTCTTAATGCCCTCAGGGCAGGCAATAAATATTATCTCTGGTGTTGACTCTTAATGCCCTCAGGGCAGGCAATAAATATTATCTCTGGTGTTGCTCACATCCCAAGAAAAATAAAGAAAATAAATTACAGCACAGAGGGAAGCCATTGTGCCTGTGTCAGCCCTCTGAAAGAGCTTAGGGATCATTTTTGGATTACTCTAGTTCTAAGTTCTGCAATAATCAGAGCCTCTTGTTTTAGTCCCTCAAAAGACCTCTCTTACTATATCCATTATTCATTTAATACACCTTTTATAAATTACCCCTATATATTTGTACACCTCACATAACCTATATCCTAATAAATGGTCATGGTTGCAACCCTACCCTTGGTTTGGGGAGTTTAAGTATGTGCTTGTCTCTGCAAAAACGATTGTACACAGTGGCTCAAGAACAACAGCACCGGCAAGGTGTGGGGATATTTATACAGCAGTTAAGCATGAAGAATGAGGGTGGAGGTATTTGTTCCTATTAGATCATGTGGAAAAAGAATGAGACTCCCACACAATGAGAGAGACTTGACGGACTTGGCAGAACTACATGTACCTTGTACAGCACACTCCCAGCCCCCAGGTCATCCATTATATTCTATGTAAATTTATAATTGCAGCCTTCTGAATATTCTTCATCCAGAAGTTACTCCCACTTCAGTGACTCACTAATTGGCAGGACCCTTTTAAAATATTTGGTCGTGGCCATCAAGTTCAATTGTTGATTCACCAAAGCATAATCAAGAAGCCCCACTGTTTCTCCCCCCCCCCCCCCCCCCCTCACTGCCTGGCTGAGAGACACTAAAACCAAACTTCTGAGGTTAAATGACTAGCCGTGGCTAAGTCTGCCAGGAAGACCATGAAATGTGAAATTTCTCCCCAGCCTACAGGGGAATCTGGCAAAACTCAAGGTTAGCAGCCTAACATTACGTTCTATATGGTTCAGCTATTCGCAAATGGCAGCGTAAGGAATTTGTTTATGGAGTGTTTGATTATTTCTTCCCTTATCGCCTCAATGTTGTTTCTCACCCTTGTTTTCAAATCACTCCATGGCCTCACCATTTCCCCGTCTCTGTAACTTCCTCCAGCCCGACAACCCACCAAGATCTCTGCGCTCCTCCAATTTTGGCATCTTGCGCATCCCCTGTTTTAATCGCTCCACCATTGGCGGCCGTGCCTTCAGCTGCCGAGACCCTAAGCTCTGGAGTTCACCCCCCCCACCCCCATAAACCTCTCCTCCCCTCTACCTCTCGCTCCTCCTTTAAGATGCTCCTTGAAACCTACCTCTTTGACCAAGCTTTTGGTCATCTGCCCTAATACAGTATACCCTTATGTGGCTTGGTGTCAAATTTTGTTTGATAATCGCTCCCGTGAAGCGCCACGGGACATTTTACTATGTTAAAGGCGCTATATAAATGCAAGTTGTTGTAGCAGTTATTTATCTAACCTCTTTTTATAGAGAAAGAGTTAATTGACCTACAATGAACTGTTTTTTGGCAAAGTCTGTTTGACAAACCCTTAGCCTATGTGGGTAGTCAGAAATAATTTTGTTCTCATTGGAGGCTTGTTAATGTTGTACTTGACATGAATCAGCGATTCATGAAAGAAAGACTTATGAAATAATACTGAGCGGCCTGCAGGTGGTGCTGTCCAGGGAGAGTATAAATACTCGGGCACGGGCCCAGCTTGCGCAGGACATTCTTAACAGGAACTAGTGAAGGACACAACTAGACCTCCATGTTGTAAAACAGTTGATTAAAGCTTTGTTTAATGCTTAGACCAAGTGCCTAGTAGTTTTCTTACATCAGTACTTGTTAATGGTTCGGGCTTTAACGTAACTCTCTTCTTTTGCTTTCACTGGAGAAAGATAATGCTTTCCCTAAACAGATCAAATCTCCTATGATCTGAAACTTGCCGACTTATGGGTTAGCGTGCTCGGTTTAACGCCTAATCTCTAATTGTATATTGTTCACTGGAGATCCTCTGTGACACCACCATGCTCTCTTATCATCATCAGCCCAATGCATACAGGCTAAAACTATTAATTAGAATTTATTTGTACGCAGAAATAAAATGATGCAACAAGGCACTAAGTCAACACAATACTTAAAAGCAGTAAAATTAGAATCAGTACATAAGTAGGTTTTTAGAATGTATTTCTTTCAAGTCTGATGAGCCACAAGATTTTTTAGATGCCTTGTCTGTTGGTAACCCTTCCAGATGTGATGTACGTAGATGGTGTGAAGTTTCGATCTCCAACCAGAATTAAAAGTCTGTGGAAGAATTTCCAAGTACCTATTCACGCTAAAGGCCTGCGAAATTAGAGCTGTAAATCCTCCATGATTGAAGACAAATTGTAGGAGTTGTTGCATAGAATGCTAATGATCTACCATGACACATTGTCTGGGTTCCAAGTACTGTACCTGTTAATGCTTTGACCATGTACAATTTAGTTAGCATCTGGTACATAGCCCCTGCTTCCTGGTTAATTTCTAATGCAATCAATTTTATAGAATCATAGAATGACACCGCACAGAAGGAGGCCATTCGGCCCATCATGCCTGTGCCGGCTCTTTGAAAGAACTCTCCAATTAGTCCCACTCCCCGGCTCTTTCCCCACAGCCCAGCAAATATTTCCTTTTCAAGTATTTATCCCATTCCCTTTTGAAAGTTATTATTGAATCTGCTTCCACCGCCCTTTCAGGCAGTGCATTCCAGATCATCATAACTCGCTGAGTAAAAAATGTTTCCTCATGTCACCTCTGGTTCTTTTGCCAGTTACCTTAAATCTGGTTAAGAGTTACCAACCTTTCTGCCACTGGTTTCTGCGACGTCAGGAAGCCCGCACTTCTGTTGGGAAAAATGGGGATAATCCTCTTAACTGCCTGTTTACTACCTGTTAACAGGCAGTTAAGTGGCTGTAATCCCCTTCCCGCCTTCAGGAGACGGGACCCGGCACGGGTTGGGTACCCGCCTCCTGGGAAGATGGCACGGAGACAGGTTGGGGGCGGGATGGGAACCCGCTCCCAGTTTCTGCCATTTTCCCGGCAGTCCCGCCTCCCCAGGGCTGGGGAAATCGCCCCATGAGTCTAGCCTATGTATATAATGGCCCAGAAATTCGGGTCGGAGGCTTCCTGCAGGTGCAAGCCCCCGACCTGCACTTACCTTGCGCGCGCCGGCCGTTGAGCTGTGGGCCCCCGTGGGATTCCGATCCTGGGCCTCCTCCAACTGCCGGCGCGCCGTGCTTGCGTATCCCAGGGGCGCAGTTAGTTCGATGCGTCCCCTGGGATCACGTGGGCCACGAAGAGCCAATGGTAGCAGGGAATGCTTCATTCATAAGTTTGACAGGAAGAGCTGTCAAAACTATAAATACTATAAGCCCCAAAACATCACTAAAACCTCAAACAAATTTTAAAAAAACATCACATTTTTAAAATAAATTATAAATTACATGAAATAACTATTTTACACAATAATTTAAATTTTTGAAAAAATTAATTACATTTTCTAACAGGGCTAAAAATAAACTTACCTTTCTTTAAAGTATTTAAAAATAATAAATCTGTGGAAAAAATGTTTTAATTTTAATTAATTCACCACTTACCTTGTTAAAAGCAGGCCTTGCGCCTGCTTTTTATACGTCTAACTTCTGGAGACTTACCCTCCCGGAGAAACCTGGAAAAAAAACGTAAGTTCGATGCGCACGCGCTGCCTCTCTGGCGCACGCATTCCACCTCTTACCCCCTTCTTTCAGGGGAACGGAAGTGCCGGTTTCCCGCGCATGCGCAGTGCATGCACAAAACCGGCACTTCCATTGGGCCTACGTGTGAGTACCCCGTGCATACTCACCCATGGGGACCCAAATTTCTGGGCCATTATCTCCGCCTTTCGGTATTCTAAAACTATGGATCGTCTTTCCTTCATCAACCTTTCAGCATCGAACACCAGCTCAGTTCTTTCAGTCTTTCTTCATAACATAGAGTTTTAAGTTCCAGAATCATCCCTCTCTGTGAATCTCATCAATACTCTTTTGGAAAAGGCTTCCCCAAAATTAAGCACAGCATTTTAAATGTACCCTTACCAGCCCCCAGCCTCCCGCTATTTTTTAATCTCTCATTTAGTTTTGCTTTTTTTTTCTCTCTGTAATCTATAAGCTCTCACCCCACAAGGAGGTGCTGTTGTCATTCTATCATATGATTAAATATTGGACTGTACGGGCGCACTTCGAACCAGCCCTACTTATCTAAATTTCTATCTCTGTCTTTCATTGGCTTTATAAATAAATGTTCAAATCGGCAGTTTGGAAAGGAAGTGAAGCAGGAAGTGTCTCTCTGGCACTCATCCTTAGTGGCACTACATATTGACAGCATCCATTTATAGTCTCAATACCTACAGTGTAAAACAAGGCCAAAAAAAAACAGGGTAAGAGGTAAACAGAAGACAGCCCCATCCCAGAAACTAGTTCCAACAACTGATTATCTGCCCGATCGTTCACTTGCTGTTTGTGGGAGCTTTTTTGTTTGCCAATGGCCTGCTCCGTCTGCCGACAAAAACAACACTAACGACACTTCAAAATGTCATTCATTGGCTGTGCAGCGTTTCGGGATTTTCCTAGGATGCAGCAAGGCGCTATATAAATTTTAAAAAAAATTCTTGTGGTCTGTTTTGCAAAATATTATGGTTAAGGGTTGCACCTGCCTGTTGTAGCCTTATAACTTTTAACAATGGCAGACAAAATCTTGCGGTGATAATTCACACAAAGCCTTAGGCGGTAATGAAGCACCTTCCTTCATAATGCAGGGCGGTTTAAACAGAATACTTGACGGTAATCCTCTCAAAATGGGCCAGTGCAAGTTATAAGCACACAAAATAAGTTCCATGTTTACATAGAAAAATAGGAGCAGGAGTAGGCCATTCGGCCCTTCGAGCCTGCTCCGCCATTCAATGAGATCACGGCTGATCCTCTATCTCAATACCATATTCCCACTCTCTCCCCATACCCCTTGATGCCTTTTGTGTCTAGAAATCTATCTATCTCCTTCTTAAATATATTCAGTGACTTGGCCTCCACAGCCTTCTGTGGTAGAGAATTCCACAGGTTCACCACCCTCTGAGTGAAGAAATTTCATCTCGGTCCTAAATGTCCTACCCCGTATCCTGAGACTGTGACCCCTTATTCTAGACCCCCCAGCCAGGGGAAACATCCTCCCTGCATCCAGTCTGTCTAGCCAATTTATTGACGCTGATTTATGGCGTGAAAATATTTGCTGTGTATTGTATTGTTATTTTCCGCTAGATGATGTAATTGATCTGGTCCATATTACCTTGTGTATATTTACTGATCTACCAATCAAGTCTCGCTTATTGAGAACATCAATATAGGCAGCCTCCTACATTAAATGTTAACGCGTATTGTTCCGTCCCCTTGGGCTGGCTGCTGCAGTGTGACCAGGATTGATGTGACAATACGCTTTTGCTTATCGTTTGAAACGTGTCATTTTGACCATTGAGGTACTAGTCAAATCTGGTGCTGAGATATTGTCACCAAGTCCAACATTACAGTTGGACGTTGTGCAATATGAAGGACACTTCTTATTAATCAACTCCTTGACACAAGCTGATTAGAAAAGTGCAACTGAGTGCAGCTCCAACAACACTCGAGAAGCTCGACACCATCCAGGACAAAGCAGCCCGCTTGATTGGCACCCCATCCACCATCTTAACATTCACTCCCTCCACCACCGACGCACCATGGCTGCAGTGTGTACCAGCTACAAGATGCACTGCAGCAACTCGCCAAGGCTTCTTCGGCAGCACTTCCCAAACCCGCGACCTCTTCCACCTAGAAGGACAAGGGCAGCAGGCGCATGGGAACACCACCACCTCCAAGTTCCCCTCCAAGTCGCACACCACCCTGACTTGGAAATATATCGGCCGTTCCTTCATCATCGCTGGGTCAAAATCCTGGCACTCCCTCCCTAACAGCACACCTTCACCACACGGACTGCAGAGGTTCAAGAAGGCGGCTCACCACCACCATCTCGAGGGCAATTAGGGATGGGCAATAAATGCTGGGCCTTGCCAGAGATGCCCACATCCCATGACCAAATAAAAAAATCTAAGTCTATTAGTTTTAGTTGGAGATTATGGGAGGTGGCAAATTGTAGATGACATCAACGTTCCCTCTAAGCTGCGCGGTCTTGCAGTTCTCTGCTGGTCTCGCGCAGCCCTGGACCGGCTTTTCCAATCTTAAATTTTGCGCGCAAAACTGAATGCGCGGCCAAAAAACAAATTGGGGGAACATCGAATGTCATGTTTTGCCGATTTAATCCTGCATCTATATAATAGTTTAAGTTCCTACATGTAGTGGTAGTGTCAGTGAGACATGACTGAAGTTGTAAGAACATGGAATTCAGGATAATAAGCTGTTGTGGTATGGAATTGCACTAAAGTGAGTGCTGCAGAGCGACAGAAACATTGTAAATGAGGCCCATGGAGGGAAGCTAGAAGTACTCCCTCATGCCTTAAGTTTGAAATCTGTTGACAGGAATTGGGATTATCTCCCAGTGCTTCTCCTAGCATCTAGCAGCAGTATCAGAAGCAGCTTGTACGTTGCATAGATCTTGTTTGAGTGGGAGTTGGGTTGTTATGGCAGATGTTGTCTTAAAGTGAATCAATGGAATTCGGGTCTGAAACTCCCTTTACTTATCAGAGTGGAACTCCTGAGTGTGTAACCCAGATAATAAGTATATCAAAGCTTGTGAAAAATCACTTAAGAGGAACAAAGTTTAATGAAGGAGGGGGTGGCAGAAGACTGTATCCTTCTGACAGAGCGGGATGCTAATTGTTTCGTACCAAGCCCCATGTGTGTCCAGTAAGTTCATACTGTACTGCATCTCAGCTTGTGGGTCCTGGACAAGTCAAAAGGTGACTCGTGAAGCTGAGCTCCATGACTTTCCATCTGGCCATTATCCATTGAAAGAAATATTCTTTTCACTAATACTGAGTACGATGCACAAGGAAGGATTCTGAAGGGTCGATAACGAGAGGGCACAGATTTAAGGCAATTGGCAAAAGAACCAGAGGCAACATGAGGAAAAACTTTTTTACACAAGTGGTTAGGATTTGGAATGCGCTGCCTGATCGGGTGGTGGATACAGATTCAGTAGTAGCCTTCAAAAGGGAATTGGATAAATACTTGAAGGAGAAAAGATTGCAGGGAAATGGGGAAAGAGCAGGGGGAGTGGGACTAACTGGATTGCTCGTCGAAAGAGCCAGCGCAGACTCGATGGGCCAAATGGCCTCCTTCTGTGGTAGATTATTCTATGATTCTCTAAGGATATTGAATGAATATATGATTTTGATTGCTAATTTATGCAATAGTATTACCCTGAATAAGTATCTGTGCAGCATATTGTGTGCGCTACGTAACTAGTCTAATAATAATGGTGAAAATAAGGGACTACTCACTGAATTAAATGTTTACTATTTGGAATTATTTTTCAATACATTTTTCCACCTTGTCTGATTCCCTTACCCCCTTTTGTGCTATACACAATTCTGCAACAACTTACACTTTTACATAGCACCTGTTATGAATCTTATGATCCACGAAGAAAGACTCATGAAATAACACTGGACGGCCAGCTGGTGGCGCCGTCCAAGGAGTATAAATACTCGGGCGTGGGCCCAGCTTGCCCAGGACATTTTGTAAACAGGAACTAGTGAAAGATAACTAGACCTCCATGTTTTGAAACAAGTTGATTAAAGCCTTGCTTTATACTCGAACCAAGTGCGTAGTGAGTTTTATTACGTCAGCACCTTAATGTAGCAAAAAAGTCCAAGACAGATTTGATACCAAAAAGAAAGACTTTCATTTCTATAAGCTTTTCACGACGGCTCAAAGCGCTTTACAACCAATGAAGTACTTTTGAAGTGTGGTCACTGTTGTAATTTAGGAAACGTGGCAGCCAATTTGCTCACAGCAAGCTCCCACAAATGTGATAATGACCAAATAATCTGTTTTTAGTGATGTTGGTTGAGGGATAAATATTGGCCCAGGACACGGGGGAGAACTCCCCTGCTCTTCTTCGAAATAGTGCCGTGGGATCTTTTACGTCCACCTGAGAGAGCAGACGGGGGCCTCGGTTTAACGTCGCATCCGAAAGACGGCACCTCTGACAGTGCAGCACTCCCTCAGCACTGCACTGGAGTGCCAGCCTAGATTCTATGCACAAGTCTCTGGAGTGGGACTTGAACGCAAGAAGAAAAAGTCTAAATGATAAGAGTAGAATGGAAAATAAATAGTAAATGTGAGTAATGTTCTCTATTGTGGATGCACGTCACATAAGGATCTGCTTCGGTCATTTTGCGCAAGGGTGAAGGCGAGTTTTTTTTGCGTTCATGTTATCTTCGTGGTAAGCACTATAATTGGCCCTACGGTTAATTGTTCTTTTCAGTTATTTAATTTCTCTTTGTGGCAGACCTGCATTGTTCGAGCCTGGGATCTTAAGAGGCCGCTGCTGTTCTGCCCGGCCATGAACACCGCAATGTGGGAGCATCCCATTACAGCAACGCAGATCCAGACGCTGAAGAGCTTCGGGTATATTGAGGTCCCGTGCATTGCAAAGAAGCTGGTGTGTGGCGACGAAGGTAAGAGAATCCTCTCCTCCTTCCTGCATAAGACGCTCCGTACATCGTAGTTATGCTCGCTTCACATTGCTATAATAAAGAAAGGATGAATTTGCACCTTTCATGATCTCATCCCGTTGCCACTCACTTTTGCCCTGCACCATCATCCCTTTTGTCATTTAATCACTCCTGCCCTATCACAGACCCCTATTTCATCTCTCCCCCCCCGCCCCTTTTTCCTTGGCTCGGCACTTGCTTATAAACTGTTAAGAAATCCAATAGGGAATTCAGAAGAAACTTCTTTACCCAGCGAGTGGTGAGAATGTGGAACTCGCTACCACAGGGAGTAGTTGAAGCGAATGGTATAGATGCATTTAAGGGGCGATTAGATAAGCATTTGAGGGAGAAGGGAATAATAATAATAATAATCAACTTTATTGTCATTGTTAGTGCACAAGTGCAGTACAACGAAATGTAAGCTTGCGGCTCCTGAGAGTGTACACTTTGACTAAGACATTTAACATACATTTGGCTTGTAACATAAACATAAACATAATAAAGTGCATTGGCAGATGTGCAGGCTTTAGAGTTTATTTGCAGAGTTCAATAGAGTTAGATGAGGATGGGCGGGAGGAGGCTCGAATGGAGCATAAATGCCGGCATGGACTGGTTGGGCCTGTTTCTGTGCTGGATATCCTCTGTAGTCCTATGTAAGGGTGTCCAATTAAGTACTTTTTTGAAGTGTAGTAATGTAGGAAACGTGGCAGCCAATTTGCACACAGCAATCTCCCATAAACGGCAACGTGATAATGACCCGATCATCAGTTTTAGTGATCTTGGTTGAGGGATAAGTATTGGCCCAGGACACCGGGGAGAACTCCCTCTGCTCTTCTTTGAAATAGTGCCGCGGGATCTTTTACATTTACCTGAGATAACCTCGGTTTAATGTCTCATGCAAAAGACGTTTAGGTAAGTTCTTACTTGAACAAATGCAAATGTTGCCACATAAGGACTGACAAGACACCAAGGCAAATACACGGCCCATCGTCTGTGTATCAAGGTGCTGCACCACTTCAGCAGAGTGTTTAGGTAGCCTGCCTTGTGCCAAAATAATCCGTGGCAGGATGAAACCCCTGATATGAACGTACTTTGTTATTGCCATAATATTATGAAGTAGATTTAACCGCGGGCTAGCACACAGTTCCACGCTGATGCAATGGGGGCGATTTTAACCCGACTCGCTCAGCAGAAAGCTGGCGGGTGGGTAGTTAAAATCGCCCCTGGCTCTTACCTGTCCGAAAGCCGCCATGATCGCAACATCTGCAATTTTAACCTGCTCTCCTGAGCAGGCAGCAAGGACACACGCCCGGAGCCAAGAGGGGTCCTTCTTTACATGTGCATGTTGCGGCCCGATGACATCATTGAGACCTGACTGTAATTTTAACTCGAGCCTGAGTGGGGAATCCACCTGGAGTTAAAATCGGGGCTTTTGTTGGCCCTACGTGGAATTATTTTTACAGCCAACCCAGTTCCTATTGGGCACGGGTCTGTATCCTCATCCCTTGCCATTACACCATTTCCCTGGCCGTTGCTGTTAGATTTCCACCGCAGCACATGGAAGTTTACTCTTGCTGGTCCAATGAGGAATGCTGGCAGGGAGGAAGAGGCCAGCGAAGCAGGAAGGGCAGCAGACACAGGAACGGAGCAGGTACTGGAGGAAGAAAGCTGCCGGGGCCAGGAGACAGAGGAGAAAATATGAGCTTTATTGAATATTTGTAATCATTAACAATTTTAGAAAGTTCAGGATAAGGGAGCAGGGCACAAGTCAGGTAAAAGGAATTCATTTAAGGTTGGTTTAAAATCATAAGCACTGGCTTACTTCTTCTTAGGCAGTCCCTCGGAACCGAGGATGACTTGCTTCCACATTAAAAATGAGTTCGCAGGTGACTGATGAGTCCAGTGCGGGACCTACAGCTCTGTCACAGGTGGGGCAGATGGTGGTTGAAGGGGCGGGCGGGTGGGGTGCTTGGGTTGACGTGCGCTCCTTGTGCTGCCTGCGCTTGGCTTCCGCTTGCTCCCGGCGAAGAGACTCGAGGTGTTCGGCGCCTTCCCGGTGTTCGGCGCCTTCCCGGATGCTTCTCCTTCACTTTGTGCGGTCTTGGGCCAGGGATTCCCAGGCGTCAGTGGGGATGTTACACTTAGACTGGCTTACTTACGATGGCTATAAGTCAAATTCTGCTCTTGCTGTATCTGTTCTTTGGGAATTGCCTATTTTCCATGAAAACCATGAACTGACCTTGATGAAGGGCATCGCAATTGGGAATGTTTTTAGAATTCTAATTTAATGTGTTTTGGGTTCGCTAAATCTGCAGCGGTTGATGCGGAGAGGTTTCAAGTCGCTTACAACTTGAGGAAGGGTTTGGGTTTCCCTTAGAACGGCACTGCAGCCTCAGCCCAACAATCCTGCCCCTTTTTGAACAATTCCTTCTCGCCTTCCTTCCAAATCTTTTCCTCTCCAGCCACACACCTCTAAGAATGTAATCTGCACTCGAGGAATAGTGAAGCCTCAGTATTTGTTAGAAGTGGGCTTTCAACTATAGGATCTAACTATCGATATCGGTGCGTGCCAGAGTAATCTTATCGCAGGTGAGATTACTCTGGCAATTTTGGCCCGTAATTTCCGATAGGAGACCTTCCCTGCGTGCGGAGGGCCTCCTATCGGGGGAAAAAAAATCTACGAACTTACCCGAGGGCTCCCGAGGTCCGGACACTTCCGCTCCTGGGCCTCTCCATGGTCGAAATGCGCAGGGCCCAGGTATCCCAGGGGCGCAGGCGGTTCCTGGGATCACGTGGGCCATGGGGAGCCAATAGGAGAAGAGAATCTCCCTTCATACTTTTGACAGATAGACCTGTCAAATATATGAATGGAGATCACCCCAAAAACATTAAATACATTTTTTTTAAATCATGTTTAAAAATGTGTTAAAACTACAATAAATATAAGATTTTAAACAAAAATTTAATTTTTTGTAAAAAATAATTTGTTTTTTACGGGTCTAAAAATAAACTTACCTTTTAAAAAGTATTTTTACATTATAAATGAGTGAAAACATTTAAAAAACTTTTTTCAACTCTTATGCTGGTAAAAGCAGGTCTTACTCCTGCTTTTACCAGGCGTAAGATTTCTAAAGGTTTTCTGCGGGCGGAGGTTCCCAGAAAGCGGAACTTCCCCCCCGCAGAGGCCCTTCTCCAGGGCAGGTGTCCGATCTGTCGAGAGCTTTCTTGACAGATCGGAAATGCCGGTTTTCAGCATAAGCGCTGTGCATGCCTGAAACCAGCATTTCCGATGCCCCTTCGGGTGGGTGCACAGCGCGTACACACCCGTAGGGATCGGAAAATACAGGCCGTTATTTTGCTCCAGTAAAACAATAGTTGGCTGCTTCTTGTGTGGCTTATAATAGGCACCAAACTACAGCAGCCGAGCATGCAAAGCAAACGTCCAATGCAAATTGTAGTTTGCATTTTGATAAGAAAAAGAGGTAAACAGTTAAGTCTGACTAAATAAGGCCAGAAGATGTCTCCTGAACTACAATAAAATAATCTGTCAGCCATGGCTCATTGGGTAGCACACTCACCTCTGAGTCAGAGGACTGGATTTTGTCGTTGGGGGCAAGCTGGGGGCAGGTCAGGTTGTCGGCGGGTCCCGACCCCGCCTCCGATGTGAGGCGGGACAATTGAGCGTTTTTTTTTTCCCCCTAATTGTGCACTTGATTCCCAGAGTGTGGGAACCCCTGGCCCAATGAGTCTTTTGATCCTGAAACTCGCCTCTGATGATGTCATCTATGCAGCTGCATTTAAGGACTGCAAGCAGCCTTGGTTCATTTTCTGCCTTACAACTTGTGGATTATACTTCTGAGGGAATCGTTGTCCAACCATGGCAAGCACCGGACCAAAGTGTGCACCCCGTTTTGATGAGGACTCCCTCCAAGCTCTGGTGGAGGGAGCAAGATCTAATAAGGAAGTGCTGTTTCCTCCTTCTGGGAGGAAAAAAGCCTCCCCAACAGAACAAAGCTGTGTGGCTGAAAGTGGCACAGGAGGTGAATGCGATCTCAATGTGCAGCAGAACCTGACTGCAGTGCAGAAAGAGGTTTCATGACCTCTGCACAGGAAAAGTGAGTATTCCATCCCCATGACCTTCATTCTGATCCCCATCACCTCTCATCACCAGAACTCTGCTTTGTCAACCTCCTCCTCCACATCCCACTTGACCCTTCCATCCCTGCACCCTTAACCATTCCCTCTCTCTGTATGTTCACATTCACTTAACTATTCAACTATGCAGCCCTCACACCCCCTATCAATGTGATGCTATGACAACAACTTAAAACACACAGGGAGGGCCCTTGGTATTGGCACCTCACTCCAATTTTGTGTCCTAGACATCTATGCTATGGATTCTCTACACTCACTCCTTCATTCTCACTGAAACTCCACATGTGTCCCTCATTGCAGGAAAAGAGAGCCCACAATAAGAGGGAGAGGGCGAGGACAGGAGGAGGGCCACCCTCAATAGCCCAGCTCACCACTGCAGAGGAAGCGGCCCTGGAGATCGTGGGAGTCAAGGAGGATGCACAAGTAGGGAACGGACAGACGGGCGCATCACAGCAAGCTGGTGACAGAATAGTTTATCATCTCTCTCATTGACATTGACTGATCTTGATTCTAATGCTCTAACAGATTGACTTATGATCATCTGCACAATTCAATGTGCATGCAACTTTTATCTCAGATGCCTAACTCTTTCCTTTACTCCCCCACAGGACCATCGACAGCCCCCCTCCCCACTGTACAGGAGGAACATCCTGAGCTCCCAGACTCCTCAGAGGAAGCTGCAACCTCTGAGGGCGCAGCATCAGCAGAATTAAGCGCACCCAGCACCAGCGCAGACACACCTCGGTGGGACCTTCGGGACATAGAGTAGTGTTGTCTCCTGGTGTATCACAGCTCACAAGTGAGCATCAGCAGATGGTGGAGACAGGGACAGCAGTGAAGAGTCCTCGTCAGAGGGCGCAGGACTCTCCCAGCTCGGCTCAGCTGTATGTCGACCCTGTGCCTCCAGGTCCATCCAGAAGGAGAGTGGTGCTGGAACTCCAGGAACAGGTGCAGGAGTCTTTGGCAGGTTTTGTCTCCAGGGTCGCTGCGAGTGTGGAGCGAATGGAGGAGCCCATTGCTAACACGAGCAGAGCCTTTGTGGAGGCATTGGCGCATGAACGCATCACCACGGAAAGGATGGCAACCTCTGTGGAAAGGATGGCTACCTCCGTGGTGTGGTGTATGTGCCTTTAAGTGCAATTGTGGTGTATGTGCCTTTAAGAGCCCCAGGTGTGCGTAATGCCGGTAATTGCCACTTGGGCTATATAAGCCTGTGTATTGTGTATATCCTTTAGAACCCCCCCCAGACTTGCTTAGTAAATACCTATGAACCAACTCCTGTCTTCAGTGTCTTTATCTACACACGGACACTACAGTGGCGACGAAGTGGAAACGGACTTACCTGCAATTCGGCAGCACCTCAAGGACATCGATTCCTCCAGCGTCCAGAAGACTCAAGGAAGTAATAGAAACTGTGGTTTCACCAGCTGGCCAAGCTGGTGGCAGGTACTGCGCTAATCCTTCCTGGGCGTCAGGCTGGAGCTCCAGCGGCGGGCTCTACAGCTGAGACAGGCAGCGAAATCGGAGGCAAGCAATAACGGACTGGGAGGGTGCACTCGGGAGACGGCCGGCGCGGCAAGCAGGTCAGCGTTTAGACCTCCGTCGGGAACAAGTCTCCAACAGTGAATAAACGGAAACCACAGTAAAACAGCGTTGTTATCGGTAGCAGTGGCGGGAAAGCGCAGGAAGCGCCATATCGTTGCTACAGAGAGGAAAAAAAAGCGCGGGAAGCGCCATATCTTTTTTGAAATGCCTAAGTCTGGCAATATTGATGCTTTTGATAACGAAACAGAGCCTAACTTTGGCAATATTGATGTTTTTGATAACAAGATAGAGGATTGGACCACATATGTAGAAAGAGTGGAGGTGTTTTGCACCGCAAATGGAATAGAAGATGAAAAAAAAGCTTCAGTGCTTCTGGATCTAATGGGCGCAGAAACATACAAGCTGTTACGCAACTTAATCACTCCAGCCGAACCGATGGACAAGAATTTTGAGGAGATTGTTGATACCCTACACTGCCAATTCGAGGCAGGACTGGCAGATTCTCTGCAAGACAAATTCATCTGCGATCCCCTAAGTGTAGAAACACAAAAAAAGGTATCTTCTGGAAAAGATTTAACACTGGACAAGGCTTTCAGTGCAATAGGAGCGGCAAAGATACAGCAAAGGCCACAGGACTTCGGCACCCATGAAATGACACGGGGTTTCGAGAGATGTTATCGCTGCGGCAGATCCAACCATGACCAGAGGGATTGTTGGTTCAAAGAAAAAGCATGCAGGCGATGCAGAAAGATGGGACACATTCCACGTGTATGCCGATCTGAAAATAAAAAATCCACTAACGGGAAAAGAATCAATAAGGAAAAGCACAGAAAGGTACAAATGATGACGGACAGTAGCTCCAAAGACCAGAAGAGCGATAGCGACTCCGGAAACAAGAGACTAAGCTCTCTCAAATTACATAATGTAATTGCCAATGAAGATTACCAGACCATTTGGGTTACCCTCATAATAGCAGGGTCCCCAGTTAAAATGGAGCTAGATACAGGATCAGCTCTAACCGTAATAAATCGATGAGATTACGAGAGGCTATTTTCGCATATACCTCTAAAAGACACATCCATTATCTTAAAAACATATACGGGGCAGAAAGTATACCCCAAAGGAAAAATAAAGGTGCCTGTGGTATACAACGGCAAAGAAATACAAAAGTTGTATTTATACATTCTACAAGATGGTGGTCCACCGTTGTTGGGACGTGAATGGATAAGGAAGATACGTTTAGACTGGCACTCCATTCAGGCACTGACGGTGACCAGTAAGGAAAAAAACAATGATGACATCATACCTGAACGATTAAAAGACATCTTGGCCAACGCCAAAGAAGTGTTTCAAGAGAAACTAGGAACCTTGAAAGGCATCACCGCCTCAATAAAAGTGGAAGATGCAGCAATTCCAAAATTTTTTAAGGCAAGACCGGTGCCATACGCAATACGTCCGGCAGTCGAGGCAGAGCTGGAGAATTTGGAAAAGGCAGGCGTATTATCCAAAATAGATTGGAGCGAATGGGCAACACCCATCGTTCCAGTCATGAAAAAAGCATTGAAAAATAACTCTGAGGAACAGAGAAAAATTCGCATCTGTGGGGACTTTAAGGTGACTGTAAACCCGGTCCTTCACACGGTACAGTATCCTCTTCCGAGGATAGAAGATATTTTCGCCTCACTATCCGGAGGGAAACGTTTCACAAAAATTGACTTGGCACAGGCATATCTACAGATGGAGGTTGAGGAGACCTCTAAAAAGTATCTCACAATAAACACACACAAAGGCCTGTACCAGTACAATCGACTGGTTTTTGGAGTAGCATCAGCTCCAGCTATCTGGCAAAGAGCTATGGAGCAAGTCCTGCAAGGGATTCCGGGGACTCAGTGTTACCTAGACGACATCCTTATAACAGGAGAAAACGACAACGAGCACCTTGCCAATTTGGAGCAGGTGCTCACTAGGCTGAAAGAACGGGGCCTACAAGCAAATCGCCCCAAGTGCGAATTTTTCCAAAATCAGATATCATATTGTGGCCACATAATTAATAAGGAAGGGTTGCATAAGTCACCTGAAAAAATTGAAGCAGTTATAAAAGCCCCAGCACCTGAAAATGTTTCACAATTGAGGTCATTCCTGGGATTAATAAATTACTATCATAAATTTTTACCGAACTTATCAACTATTCTACACCCTCTTAATGATCTTCTACACACAGGAGTGATTTGGAAATGGAACGAAGACTGTAAACGTGCCTTCCATAAATGTAAAGACTTAATCACATCCGAGAAAGTTTTGGCTCATTACAACCCATCACTACCAATCAGACTGGCGTGCGATGCATCCCCTTATGGCATAGGAGCGGTATTGTCCCATAGATTCCCTGATGGCTCGGAACGGCCGATAGCTTTTGCGTCACGCTCATTGAACTCAGCTGAGCGTAACTATTCCCAGATAGACAGGTAAGCACTCAGCCTGGTATGGGGAGTGAAGAAATTCAACCATTACCTACACGGACAAAAATTTACCTTGCTGACTGACCATCAACCCCTCATCTCCATATTCAACCCTAAGAAAGGCGTCCCCATTATGACGGCACAAAGACTACAGAGGTGGTCCCTTTTTCTAGGGGCACACCAATACAACATTGAATACAAAGGGTCAAAACAGCATGGGAATGCTGACGGTTTATCGCGCCTGCCATTGCCAACGATAGAAGAGGCACCTACAGTAGACCCAGTAGAGATATTCCACTCTACCATAGTGGAATGTCTACCGGTGACAAATTCTGCCATTGAAAGGGAGACCAGAAATGACCCTACTCTCTCACGGGTCTACGATTTAACAATGAAGGGATGGCCAGCACATGGCGAACCACTGTTGCCAGCATTCTCGCAAAGAAGAGAACAGCTGTCAGTGTGCCGAGGAACCTTGATGTGTGGATCCAGAGTGGTGATTCCACCCAAACTCCAGGATAAAGTGCTAAAGGAGCTTCACGAGGGGCATCTGGGTGGAGTGAAAATGAAGAACCTAGCTAGGGCGTTTGTATGGTGGCCAGGTATCGATGGAGACATCAAATCATGACCAAGAGCTGCCTAGGATGCCAGAAGGTCCAAAATGCTCCACCACAGGCCCCTCTACATCCATGGGAGTGGCCCTCATCTCCCTGGCAAAGGGTGCACATCGACTTTGCTGGTCCATTTATGGATTCAATGTTCTTAATCGCAGTTGATGCACACTCCAAGTGGCCGGAGGTAATAAAGATGTCCTCCACCACCACGGAAAAAACCATCACAGTATTAAGGACCATATTTGCCAGGAATGGGCTGCCGGAACAGATATGTTCTGATAATGGACCGCAATTTGTGTCCGAAGAATTCAGAAAGTTCTTAAAGAACAATGGGGTAAAGCACTACACGTCCGCCCCATACCATCCCGCCACCAATGGATTGGCTGAAAGGTTTGTCCAGACCTTTAAGAAGGCCATAAAGGCCATGGGTAATGAAGACATAAAACTTCAGCACAAGGTGGATAACTTCTTATTTGCATATAGGAATGCAACACATATGGTTACAAACCAAACTCCCGCCATGATGTTCTACAATAGAAACCTAAGATGCCGGCTGGATTTGGTCAAGCCCAACATCCGAAGGGACGTGGAGAACCGGCAGTTTCAGGGCATGAATGAAAGGCCAACTAGGGCCTTCCAGATAGGCCAACCGGTTTTGGCCCGGGACTACCGTACCGAGAAATGGCAGCCTGGAACTATCTGCACACGACTAGGACCACTGATGTATACCGTGGACATCGGAGAAAGCATAATAAGGCGCCATGCTGACCAAATCATCAAGTCATCCGAAAAGGGACAACCTACACCACCACGCTATACATCTAACGATGAAGTAGAGATACCCATATCTACCTCCGATCCGGTGATACTGGAACCCGATGAACCCGACACTGGCCTTCAAGCCGAATCAGCCTTGCCAGAAGAACCTACTACACCGCCAGAAACTACTACACCCCCGAGGCGTTATCCGGACCGAGTCAGGAAGCCTCCTGAGAGACTAACTTATAATTAATTAATACAGCAATGTATATTATTTTGCATATAACATGTAATTAATAATTACTTAAAATATGATGTACTAGTTAGCTAGAAGGGGAGGAATTGTGGTGTATGTGCCTTTAAGAGCCCAGGTGTGCGTAATGCCGGTAATTGCCACTTGGGCTATATAAGCCTGTGTATTGTGTATATCCTTTAGAACCCCCCCCAGACTTGCTTAGTAAGTACCTATGAACCAACTCCTGTCTTCAGTGTCTTTATCTACACACGAACACTACACGTGGTAAGGCTGGCGACCGTAGAGGAGAGGATGGCTACGGTAGAGGAGAGGATAGCTACGGCCATGGAGGATCTAAGTCGCCAGGGTATTGAAAACATGGTCATTGTTCAGAATAGAATGACATCTCTTGAGGAGCGATGGTCAGCTATTGAGCAGAGAAACCAGACCTTCATGGAAGTCCTCTGGAGTAGGACTTCCAGTGCAGAAACGGGTCCTCATGGCCCCCCTGAAGTGCAACAAGGTGCTGTCAAGCCACTTGCTAGCTCTGAAGTGGGGCTGACCCATGAGAGGGATGTTGGTGGCAGACAACAAGGAAGTGGGGGCTCCTCTCCTTGCGCTCACACGACCATGCCACTGCAGAGCCCTCGGTCAGAGCTCCACCAGAGTCCTCACCCAACTGAGATCGGCGTCTCAACCCCTGCACAGCCACAGGAGCAGCAGACTGTTAGCGAGCCCTCACAGGCTCGCCACCCCAGAAGACGCCGCCAAAGGTGTTGAGACAGGAGCAGCAAGTAAGTGAGCAAGGGGCCTCCACATCTGCTGAAGCCACAGGGGAAGCACCACGTAGGAGCACGCGTAAGAGGAAGATAAAGCACAAGTAGTCACAAGGGTAGTCACTTGGGTGTTCTGTTGTATTTATTTTTGAAAAGCCATCCGTGAATTTATGTGATAAAAAAACTTGATGGCAAACTGCTGATGTGGGCTGTGTCATTTCGCAAATGGGACTTCCACATTGAGGGCTTAGGGCGACTTGGAATTGTCAGTATGGTGGTCAGAGTGATAGGAATCCACAGGTTCTTGTCCACTGTCAATGGTGTGGTAAGAAGGTGCGAGGCAAAAGTGTTTGATTGGGCTTGGTATTGTGACTCTCTAACCAATATTAATTTCACCTGTGGAACTTAAAGTGTAGAATTATTTTTCCCATTGGTGGTACCATAGTCTTCGTGCGGACCTAGCGACAATGAGTTCAAATCCCCACCTTGGCAAGTTGTAGGGGTAGATTTTGCCGAACCTGTCGGGAAGAAGGCGGGACTTCCCCTTTCGGGTTTTTGACCCGCCTACTTCGACGTCTGGCCAATCCGCGCGATTTTCCCTTGATTGACCTTGTTGAGCCCGCCCAGCGGGCTCAGCAGGCCAATTAAGGGCCACCCGGCAACAGGTGACGTCACAGACTGAAATTTCATCTGTCAAGACGTGTTTGACAGATGAAATATCAGCATCTGACAGCTGTTTGAAGCTGTGAAACACTGACAGTCTGAGTTCTGACATGAGTCATTCTGCACAGACTCGGTTGCACTCAAAGCTGAAGGCTGTCACTTTTGACAGATCACAGCCGTTCAGCTTTAAGTTCCGGCTGAGTGATGCGCTCCCGACGGCTACAGGAAGAAAGGCTGTTAAGGTAAGTACAGGTAAGTAAAAGTTCTTTACACACTTTAGACACACCAAACACACTTACCTTTGCACTCATGCGCCCATCACTCACCTGAGCGCCGACATCGCGACCCCTCCAACCCCTTCAGCCCGCCTGCTCTAACCTGGCGTGGTTTGGAGCCGTCGGGAAACCCCTCAAAATAGGGATTAGGCTAAAAACTGCCTGTTAACTACCTGTTAACAGGCAGTTAATTGGCACTAATCCCTGCCTGGTTTCGGCAGGTCCCAGTGCAGGGCAGGTACCCGCCGTCCCTGAAACTTACGTGGGGCGGGATGGTGTCGGGACCCCCAAATTCGGGATTTCCCCCCACACGCCTGAAACCCCGCCTGACGGCTCCCTGAAAATCTAGCCCGTAAAATCTGAATTCAATTGATCTGGTAATTAGTGAATTGGCACCAACTATCACTGAAAGCTGCTAGTTTGCTGTAAAAACTCAACTGGTTCACTAATGCTTTGGAGACATGCCAACCCTGCCCACTCTGGCCTGTATATGACTTCAGTTCTGTATTAATTTGGATTCAACTCTATGTAAAGTAGAAAACTGGCCAACTACATTAAAATAAATGTACTTTTTCAGAATTGGAGAGCATTGTGCAATGTACTTATATCTGTACATAGTGTCGCGTTAATCATGAGTGGCAGAAGATGGATTTCTTCTTGGCAAATGAGGTCTGGGTAGTTGGCACATATCTAGCACTTTACATAGAGTATTGATGCAAAGGGATTTAATGTTAGCTTTTGTATTTTGGAAAAGATGGCCAAACCATCAATTAATTCTGTTATGTGAAGTCACATTGCGGGTAAAATGACTCCTCTTGATAAACTTTACCAAAATAAAGCGATAAATACCATTTTGTTCTCACACCGACATTTTTGCTACAGTTATTGACGGAAGGGATTTCACCTTCCGATACCCCCCCAGTCCCACCTCCCAAGTTGGCTGAGATTCTTAACTTAGCTTTGAATATAGTTGGGTTGCAAGCAGTGAGAGTCTCGTTCTTTTCATTCATCAAAAAAAAGTGCTGGGCCCCATATTAACATACATTTAAAAAGTCTCTTTGTTTCGCTGGTTCCTGAATCACTCCCATTTCCTTATGCCATGCCATCTATTATGCTGTTTCCTGTACTTTGTTCATTGACTCCTACACTGTCTGTGATGGGGCAGTTAATCAGCCATTCTCTCCATCCTTCGCCTCATGCACAGCCCCTATATCTTTGTTTCCTTCCATTTTTCATTCAGCTCACTTGACCTTTGCAGGGAGCTGTTCCACTGTGTGTGTGTGTTGGGGGGGGGGGGGGGGGGGCGGTGGGGAGAGAGGCTTTGATATTCATAAAGAGACCATTTATATCTCATGTGTATTCTGACACCTTTTAGCTCAGTCCTAATAAGTGCGTGACTAGTTTGCCAAGAAATGCTGTGCGTGAACCAGACTAGCATTTGAAATTGCCAGTCGGTAAATCTTTCTGTCAGAGCCGATGTGATCACTCGCTCAGTAATTTGGTCTGAGAGGAAGAACACAAAGCAGTGACATTGTGACGAGGGCAGCAAGACTGATTATTGATGTCGCTACAGGATGACCTCGAGGAGTCTCACAGGGGAGAATTCTATTCTACATTAGCTCAAAGGCAAAGCCAGCAATTTAACACGGGAACCCGGGTGACTGAAAGGGTAGGTCATGCTGTAACATGGAGAGATTCGAGGATAGTTCGATAGAAAAATGAAAAGCCCGCCCAAATGTAACAAGACTTGCAATTGGCCAAACCAAGTCTGCCAAGCCTTTCTCCTCCCTATACACACACTGTCAGTGGCTGTGGTAACATTATCCCCTCTGTGTGAGAAAACCATAGGTTCAAGACCCACTCCAGGACTTGAACGCATAATCTACGCTGACGCTCCCAGTGCAGTACTGAAGGAGTGCAGCAGGGTCTTTCAGATGGGACATTAAACCGAGGCCACATATGCCCTCACGGGTAGATGTGAATAATCCCATGCTGCTATTTGAAGAAGAGCAGGAAAGTTCCCTGGTGTCAAGGGGTTTGGGGAGAGAGCGGGAATATGGTATTGAGAGAGAGGATCAGCCACGATCATATTGAATGGTGGAGCAGGCTTGAAGGGCCGAATGGCCTACTCCTGCTCCTATTTTTCTATGTGTCCTGACCAGCATTTATTCCTCAACAAACACCATCATAAGAGCGATTATCTGGTCACTATCTCATTGTTGCTTGAGGCCGCTTGCTGTGCGCAAATTGGCTACCGTGTTTCCTACATTACAACAGTGACTACATTTCAAAAATACTTCATTGGCTGTAAAGTGCTTTGGGATGTCCTGAGGTTGTGAAATGCACTATATAAATGCAAGTCTTTCCTTCTTTCTTTCTTGCTCCTCCAATCCTAGCCCCAATTGTAATCACTCCACCAATGGCGGCCGTGCTTTCAGCTGCCTAAACCGTAAGCTCTGGAATACCCTCCCTAAACCTCTCCGCCTCTCTCTCCTCATTTAAGAAAATCGTAAATATGATTGGACAGAATCAGCACGGATTTATGAAAGGGAAATCGTGTTTGACAAATCTGTTAGAGTTTTTTGAGGTTGTAACTAGCAGGGTAGATAAGGGGGAACCAGTGGATGTGGTGTATTTGGATTTTCAGAGAGCATTCGATAAAGTGCCACACAAGAGGTTATTAGACAAAATTAGGGCTCATGGATTGAGGATTGGTTTAGGGACAGAAAACATAAGTTAAGAATAAACAGGTCATTTTCGGGTTGGTAGGCTGTAACTAGTGGGGTACCGCAAGAATCAGTGCTTGGGCCTCATCTATTTATAATCTCTATTAATGACTTAGATGAGGGAACCAAGTGTAATGTTTGCTGACAATACAAAGCTAGGTGGGAAAGTAAGTTGTGAGGAGGATGCAGAGAGGCTGCAAAGGGATATAGACAGTTTAAAGCAGTGAGCATGAACATGGCAGATGGAATATAACATGAGAAATGTGAAGTTAACCATTTTGGTAGGAAAAATAGAAAAGCAAAATATTTTTTAAACGGTGAAAGATTGGGAAATGTTGGTATCCTGGGTGTCTCTGAAAGTTAACATGCAGGTACAGCAAGCAATTAGGAAAGCAAATGGTATGTTAGCCTTTATTACTAAAGGATTAGAGTATAAGAGTAATGGGGGGGAAAATTTGGTTGCTTTGTGCCTCCCGTTAGCGCCCTAAGAGGGCGCCGCCGGCAATGACGTCATCGCCGTGCGCTGTGCCCCGGCCGCGATCTTCGGTGGCGCCCCCCGACTTACCGCCAAACGCTATGTCAGACGGGATCAGGGGGGCCTACCTGCGGCTAGGGGAGGTGGTGGGCGGCCATTTTTGTTGTTGGCCGCCTGCCAACACCTGCCCTCGTTGCCGTCCCCAGCCCCCATGAAGTCCCCCCATGGGGGTGCCGGCTGCTCTCCGTGAGCCCGGCACTCCTCTTGAGGGCTGAGCTCGTTTGCCGGCACGCCAGATCCCTGGTGGCCCAGCTGGGTGCCGGGAAGCACTGCGCCAGGCCCCTCCCCTTTAATAAGGGGAGGAAGGCCTGCAGTACCGCGATATTGGCTCGCAGCACCCCAATAGGGAGGCAGGGCACTTCCAGTAGTGCCCCGCTTCCCTCTTGAGGCGCTACCATTTAATTTCGGCTGCGGGGTTGCTAATTATTTCAGGGCGCTAAAAGTAGCGCCCCAGCGAAGTTAGCGCCCCAAAGGGGGTGCGACTCAATTTTTCCCCCAAGAAGTCTTACTGCAATTATATAGGGCCTTGGTGAGACCACACCTGGAGTACTGTGTCCAGTTTTGGTCTCCTTACCTAAGGAAGGATATACTTGCCTTAGAGAGAGTGCAACGAAGGTTCACCAGACTGATTTCTGGGATGGGGGGATTGTCCTATGAGGAGAGATTGAGTAGACTAGGCCTGTATTACCTAGAATTTAGAAGCATGAGAGGTGATCTCATTGAAACATATACAATTCTTAAGGGCCTTGACAGGGTAGATGCTGGGAGGATATTTCTCCTGGCTAGGGAGTCTAGAACCAGGGGTCACAGTCTCAGAAGAAGGGTGACGTAAGAAAACTTGGTCTAAGCGTTAAACAAAGCTTTAATCAACTGTTTTACAACATGGAGGTCTAGTTGTGTCCTTCACTAGTTCCTGTTAAGAATGTCCTGCGCAAGCTGGGCCCGTGCCCGAGTATTTATACTCTCCCTGGACCGCGCCACCCACAGGCCGCTCAGTATTATTTCATAAGTCTTTCTTTCATGAATGACTGATTCATGTCAAAGGGGTCAGCCAGTTAGGACTGAGATGAGGAGAAATTTCTTCATTCAAAGGGTTGTGAATCTTGGAATTCGCTACCTCAGAGGGTTGTGGAGGCTCAGTCATTGAGTATATTCAAGACAGAGATCAATAGATATTTGGATATTAAGGGAAACAAGGGATATGGGGATCGTGCTGGAAAATGGAGTTGAGGTCGAAGATCAGCCATGATCTTATTGAATGGCGGAGCAGGCTCGAGGGGCCGAATGGCTTACTCCTGCTCCTAATTCTTATGTTCTTACATACGACGCTCCTTAAAAACGACCTCTTTGGCCAAGCTTTTGGTCATCTGTCCTAATGTCTCCTTGTGTGGCTCGGTGTCAAATTTTGTTTGATAATGTTCTTGTGAAATGCAAGTTATTGATGTTTGTTGAAAGAAAGACTTGCATTTGTATAGCGCCTTTCACGACCACCGGATGTCCCATAGCACTTTACAGCCAATGAAGTATTTTTTGGAGTGTAATCACTGTTGTAATGTGGGAAACGCGGCAGCCAATTTGCACACAGCAAGCTCCCACAAACAGCAATGTGATAATGACCGAATGATCTAGTTTTTTTTAGTGATGTTGATTGAGGGATAAATATCGACCAGGACACCGGGGAGAACTCCCCTACTGTTCTTCGAAATAGCCCCATGGGATCTTTTACGTCCACCTGAGAGAGCAGATGGGGCCTCGGTTTAACGTCTCATCCAAAAGACGGCACCTCTGACAGTGCAGCGCTCCCTCAGTACCGCATCAGCCTAGATTTTTGTGCTCAAGTCTCTGGAGTGGGACTTGGACCCACTACCTACTGACTCAGAGGCGAGAGTGCGGCCCACTGTGGTTGTGTCAAAAGGGCAGGACCCGGAGCCAATTGGGATGGATGTGGGGATTTCTGTAGAGCAAATCTTGCCAGCCATGAAATTCCTCCCAAGCTGCAAGTGAAGCAATAGGATAACTTAAAGGCTGCAGCTGATTTTATTCTGGGAAACTGCAGGAAAGGTGAGGTTGAAGGAAGTGGATTCAATAATAACTTTCAAAAGGGAATTGGATAAATACTTGAAGGGGAAAATTTTACACGGCTATGGGGAAAGAGCAAGGGCAGTGGGACTAATTGGAGAGCTCTTTCAAAGAGCCAGCACAGGCACGATGGGCCGAATGGCCTCCTGTGCTGTATGATTCGATGTTATTCCACAGGCATCAGGTACCCTCTAGTAACTCATGCGAGTAGTCATTCTTCATTTATGAACTGAGGCACTCAATGGCAATGGGCTTTTCCACCATGGTGGGGGAAATCACGCCCCTGCCCTGATCCTGTCCTGCCCGGCCATTCCATTCTCGCCCACCCTTTCACTCCATACTACTGCAACAGACTGGAGAATTAAACCCGGGACCTTCTGGTCTGTGTGGCTCAGTGCTGCACAGGGCAGTGCTTTCGAACAGTAGGCCATTAGGGGAAGCTTGATAGATTAGGGTTTTAAATGCGTTCCTATTATATGACTAAGCCGAAAGTGGTTTTCAAACCTGTTACCCCAGTTTCTATTTGGAGTTGCCTCAATCTCTCTCTGCTTTGGGATGAGAGCACTAATCCATACTGTCACGGTCCCAGCGAGAATGGTATTTGGAAGTGTCACTGGGTTAATAAAACAGAAAATGCTGGAAACACTCAGCAGGTCAGGCAGCATCTGTGGAGAGAGAAACAGAGTTAACGTTTCAGGTCGCTGATCTTTCGTCAGAATTGGAAAATGTTAGCGATATAACAGGCTTTAAGCAAGTACAGAGGCAGGGAAAGGGGAGTGCAGGGGCGGAAAGAACAAAAGGGAAGGTCTGTGATAGGGTGGAAGACAGGAGAGATTAAATGACAAAAGGGATGATGGTGTGAGGCAAAAGGAGATGGTAATGGGACAAGTAAAGAAACAAGAGATGGGTCTAGAAGAGGTGTAAATGGGAATAGCAGAATCATCAACAGCTGCCATCGGCAAAAATGGGGGCAGAGGTTATGGTCTGAAACTGTTGAACTCGATGTTGAGTCCAGAAGACTGTAAAGTGCCAAATCTAAAGATGAGGTGCTGTTCCTCGAGCTTACTTTGGGCTTCATTGGAACAGCGTAAGAGGCCGAGGTCGGAGCGGGAGAGGAGCGGAGGATTAAAGTGACAGGCGACCGGAAGCTCGGGGTCACGCTTACAAAGTGAAGGGAGGTGTTCCGCAAAGTGGTCACCCAATCTGCGTTTGGTCTCCCCACTGTAGAGGAGACCGCATCGTGAGCAGCGAATACAGTATACTAGATTGCATGAAGTACAAGTAAATCGCTTGTTTCACCTGGAAAGGAGTGTTTGGGGCCCTGGACAGTGGGAAGGGAGGTGGTGAAAGGGCAGGTGTTGCACTATCCCAACTTCCCTTGCACTTCAGTGTCACTGTAGAAAAATCATTGTTTCAAAGCACTAGAGAGGCTGGCTTGGCCCTCCCTCCTAATACTGTTCTACAATGGCCCTGAAGTTAGGAACGGGAGCTTGCCGCGCGTGCAAGCCCCTGATGTGCACTTACCCGGCGCGCTGACATTTTAATCCTGGCCCGCATTGCATTTCCTCTCACTGGCCCACTCACTAAGTACGTGCGTGACCCAGCGGCGTACTTAGTGCGATGAACCGGCTGGGATCACGTGAGCACAGGGCAACCAATGGGAGGTTGCAAAAGTTCATTCATGAGTTTGACAGTAAGAGCTGTCAAACTCATGAAAACTCCGGGCCCCAAAACACTACTTAAACTTGAAAGAAAATTTAAAAAAACATTGCACTACTTAAATGAACCATAAAGAACTCTGAAAAACTATTTTAAACAATAATTTTAAAATTTGAAAAAAAAAATTATATAAAAAATCGGGGCTAAAACTAAACTTACTGTAAATTCTTTAAAAATAACAAACCTGTGGGGAAAAAAAATTCTCAATTGTATTAATAGACCACTTACCTGTAAAACTAAGTCCTTACGTGTGGTTTTTCAATACGTAAATACTGGAGGCCTTTACACATGCGCAACTCTCTAAAAATAGAGGAAATCCAAGTCGCACGCGCTGCCCGATACCGCGCACGCGTTCAGCCTCTTAACCCCTTGGGTCAGAGGACAGGAAATGCCGGTTTTCAGCGCATGCGCTGTGCATGCTGAAAACCGGCAATTCCTCCGGGCCCACACGTGAGTACCCCGTCCTTACTCACGCGTTGGGCCCGGAATTACTGGGCCAATGTCTACTGTCTCAGGGAAGGGTAAGGGGGAGTACTGCTAATTTCTAGAAGGAGCAGGGTTGGGGAAGACTCTTGTATAGTAACATCAGATGGTATTATTGTTCCATTCTTTCAATTGTGCAATCTTTCAAACAGAAAATGCCCAGCAGGTGGGTCACATCTGTAACATTAGCCCCCATGTCGGACGTTGATCGATTTTCAATGCATTTCCAGCATTTGGCATTTTTATTTCAGATTTCCAGCATTCTCTTTCTTTTCTTAATCTCGACCATCGTACGGTGCAGGTTTTCTGCCTTTCAGACTGTTGAAATTGAATTTTTTATTGATGTACAAGATGTGGGGTGTTATTTGCCCTGTAGCTTAGTGACAGCACATAGCCAGAGTTCTGACACTGGATAAATTCGAGCCCTAGGTGTCAGCCTGGGCTCAGTGGGTAGCACTCTCGCCTCTGAGTCAGAAGACTTGAGCCACAAGGCTGACACGCCCAGTGCAGTACTGACGGAGCGCTGCACTGTTGGAGGTGCCGTCTTTCAGATGAGACGCTAAACAACCGAGGCCCCGTCTTCCCCCTCAGGTGGACATAAAAGATGGCACTATTTCGAAGAAGGGCAGGGGGAGTTCTCCCCAGTGTCCTGGGCCAATATTTATCCCTCAACCAACATTGCTAAAAAAGCAGATTATCTGGTCATTATCACATTGTTGTTTGTGGGAGTTTGCTGTGGGAAAATTGGCTGCCGTGTTTCCTACATTACAACAGTGACTACATTTCAAAAAGTGCTTCATTGGCTGTAAAGCGCTTTGGGACGTCCTGAGGTCATGAAAGGCGCTATATAAATGCAAGTCTTTCTTACTGACAACTGATAGCAAAGAATTCACAAATACAAAGATATATTTTTATCCGGTCCTTAAATTTCCCTATTTGACTGAGATATTACAGAGGATCACAGTGAATATTGCAGCGATCCTAGTACACAGTATATGCACCTCTCTTTTAATACAGGAAACTTTGTGATATCCGGCACCGACGAGACCGGCGTGTTGCCGATCTATCAAAACTGCCGGACATACACAGTTAATGTTGAAGCATACGGAGGTTTTCATCTCCGTATCTGACAACAAACACTGTTGCTTAGCAACAGCTTCTACAGAGTCGGCTGCAGCTGCAAGCGTCTCTAGCTGAAGCTGTTGCTATAGCTACAGACCTTGCAGTGCCTGACTGGGGGAAAAAAAAGAACGAGATCTAAAAAAAACTTACAGAAAACGGCTCCTGATTTTTTGCCGTTAGATCGAGCATTCCAGACATACAACCTGCGGATAAACCAAAGTTTTCTGTAATGAGGAAAGAAAGCAAGGTTGGCGCGCTTGAGAACAAGGTTTCATTTATATTACAGTACTGAGGCACTGTATATGGGGAGTCGACACAAATGTAGTCTTCAGGTGAAGCAGGCTAGAGTGTGTGGACAATTGGACTTGCATACAAACTTAAGATTTTAATGAGTTACAGGTAAATATCTATATATATAAAGCGGTCGATCTGTCTGTCTGTCCTTCTGTCTGTCTGTCCTCGGGTGTGCGTCTGTCCGGCTATGCGCTCGAAACTTATACCGCGTACCTACGCGCGCGTTACCTCCGAAGAAAGCTTACGCTTCCGGGACGCTGGTAAGCGTATTTACTTTTCGGTCGGACGAAAATTGTTCGCGCCTTATGCAAAAAACCTTCAAAATTAAACTCATTATCTGCTAGCATTGATTGACTGACGTCAAGGTTCGACCAATCCTGTGCCATCACGATTGACCAATCCTACAGTACGGTCCCCTGATGGTTGGCCAATCGGTGTGTGTGTGTGTGGGCGGGACTAATCGTTTTCATCTCGGGGATCTGGCAGCCATTGTTTCACTGCCATTACTTCAGCTTCCAGCTCAAACTACTTTGAAAGTTAGTATCTCTTTTAAAAATAACATAAGATTTACCAAAAACGTTTTATAAGTACTTTCACTTTCATCTTTCAAGGTATTAAGTATGTGTGTGGGCGGGACTAATCATTTTCATCTCAGGGATCTGCCAGCCATTCTTTCACTGCTTGCAGCTCAAACTACTCTCCTTATCCAGCTTTGAAAAAGTTAGTTTCTCTTTTAAAAATAACATAAGATTTACCAAAAACGTTTTATAAGTACTTTCACTTTCATCTTTCAAGGTATTAAAAGGTAGAAATGTTGCCCGGCAGCACATTCACAAAGGGACACAGACAGGGCCCTAAAGCCTGGGACTCGATTTAAACCGCCCGCCCCAAAACAGCCCTGGCAAAGCCAGGCTCCCCCCAGCTAGTATAATATAAAACATGCCCATATTCAGTTCCCATTTTGAAGGCATATTTTATCTTTGTTTTAATATAATACTTGATTAGATTTTTAATAGCTAAACAGCAAACGTATGGTAATTTGGGAAGTGGAGTACAGGTGTTTTTCTGCAGTACATGCTGAGAAGCTGGCGCGGTGAGACTGCACCACCACTGGTGGGAGGGTGTAATTACAGCATGATGCGTTTACATAGGCAGTTTTTCTTTATTCGTTCCTGGGATGTGGGTGTCGTTGGCAAGGCCAGCATTTATTGCCCATTCCCAATTGCCCTTGAGAAGGTGGTGGTGAGCCGACTTCTTGAACTGCTGCAGTCCGCGTGGTGAAGGTACTCCCACAGTGCTGTTCGGGAGGGAGTTCCAGGATTTTGACCCAGTGACTATGAAGGAACGGCGATATATTTCCAAGTCAGGATGGTGTGTGACTTGGAGGGGAACTTGGAGGTGGTGGCATTTCCATGCGTCTGCTGCCCTTGCCCTTCTAGGTGGCGGAGGTCGTGGGTTTGGGAGGTGCTGTCGAAGAAGCCTTGGCAAGTTGCTGCAGTGCATCTTGTAGATGGTGCACACTGCAGCCATTTGGGTTAGTGCTGAAGCACTTTTACCATTTTTTTTTACGTGCAGAAGGCAGTTCAGCTTTAAGAGCTGAAGACTGCCATTTTTGAATTATTTTAACTTTTTTTTCCAGAAGGCAGTTGAGCTCTCAGGGCTAAAAAAAACTGCCTATTTTTAAATGATTTTTTAAAATTTTAGAAGGCCGTTCCCCTTTAAGGGCCCGAGACTGCTATCTAAAATGACAGCCTTCTTGCCTCGCTCCAGGGACGCTACGGCCACACTACCTTGGGCCTCCTGCTGCGCTCGCAGCCTGAAGCAGCGGATTCCACGCTAGGCTGTGCGCTCCAATCATTCAAATCAGCAGGCAGCACCAAAATAACGGTGCCGCCTGCGATCTTTTTACGGGCGTAACCAAACCTCCCCACCCCCCCCCCCCCCCGCAGTGGCACCGCCCATTTTCGGGCCTGATCGGATTTCTAGGCCCCTATTTGGCAGTGCCAGCACCTCGGGTACAGGCATGCATTAATGTGCGCAAACAAGGAAGAAATTCCATTTTTTTTTCTCCGACCGTTTTTCCTTGCCACTTTTCTCCATCTGTTCCCTCACCCGAGACATCTTTGCTGTGGTACCCATCCACGAGATCCAGGTGACCTCCACTGCCTTGCCCCCAGCTAGTCTTCATTCAGAGGTTGGCCGTAATGGAGAGTGCCAGCCGTCTATTGGACCCGAGGACTGGGCCGTAGCTTGAGCCCTGTCAGGTCTCCATTTGACATCCACAGCGAGGGATTGCTGGAGTGCAACCCAGAACTGCGAGCCTGGCTGATTTATTTCCCTCTCTAACCCAATTATAGGCCCCCTACCACTGCCCCTTGCTGAGAGCAGCTAACTCAACACAGCCCAGGGATCAAACGTGTGACCTTCCATGGCCAGGTACTCTCTGTGTAAACCAAGCAGGTATGCAGTAAATAAATATGACACACAAAAGAAAAGAAAGAACTTGCACTTATATAGCACTTTTCACAACCTCAGGACGTCCCAAAATGCATTACAACCAATTGCACTACTTCTGAAGTGTAGTCACTGTTGTAAGGTAGGAAAGACAGCAGCCAATATACGCACAGCAAGGTCCCACAAACAGCAATGAAATAAATGAGCAGATAATCTGTTTTAGGTGTTGGCTGAGGGATAAATATTGGTCAGGACAGCGGGAGAACACCCCCCTGCTCTTCTTTGAAATGGTGCCATGGGACCTTTTAGAAACATAGAAGATAGGAGCAGGAGTAGGCCATTCGGCCCCTCGAGCCTGTTCCGCCATTTAATCAGATCATGGCTGATCATCCAAATCCAGTACCCTGTCCCTGCTTTCTCCCCATATCCCTTGATCCCGTTAACCTTAAGAAATATATCTAACTCCTTCTTGAATATATTTAATGAATTGGCCTCAACTGCCTTCTGTGGTAGAGAATTCCACAGGTTCACCACTCTCTGGGTGAAGAAATTTCTCCTCATCTCTGACCTAAATGGCTTACCCCTTATCCTTAGACTGTGACCCCTGGTTCTGGACTCCCCCGCCATCAGGAACATCCTTCCTGCATCTAGTCTGTCTCGTCCTGTTAGAATTTTATAAGTTTCAATGAGATCCCCTCTCATTCTTCTAAACTGCCTACTATTCTGCCTGGTGGTCACCCATTCCCTTCCTGCCTGTGCAGCCTTTACCTGTGGTGTGACCAACTCCCTAAACGTGTTATCCATGATGTGCTCAGCATCGTGAATGCTCCAGTATTTATCCATTTGCAGCTCCAGCGCCGCAATGCGGTCTGTCAGTAGCTGCAGCTGGATACACTTCCCGCACACATGGTCAGCAGGGTCCCTGATTTCCCACATAGTGCAGGAGGAGCATGCCACGGAGCCTCCTCTCGCTGGCTTTACATTCCACCTGAGAGGGCAGATCTTTACCGTCAAGTTTAACGTCTCATCCGACAGACGGCACCCCCGACAGTGAAGCGCTCCCTCAGTACTGGGCTGGAATGGCAGCCCGGATTGTGTGTTCAAGCCTCTGGAGTGGGACTTGAACCCACAACCTTCTGACTCAGAGGCGAGAGAGTGCTACCCACTGAGCCACGACTGACACTAAGATATTACAAAAGACGCTTAGGAGCAAGAGTAGAGCACTGCCATCGCATTCAGGGGATATCATCTCCCACCCCAACTGTTTGTCAAACTGAAAACCCATTTGGAAATGAAGTTCAATTTTGAAGATAACATTTCTGATGTTGCATGGACTGATATAATAATCTAAAACTGTCATCAGCATGCATTATTCTTGGTACATGTTGATAGCAAGTGATTAATACACTGCATAGATAAGAAAAAGTAACTGCCCATTCAGTCAGGACAATTAATTCCAAGATCTCTGAGGAGAAACATAAAATCAATCCATTCAGTAAGATTTGTAGTACAAAACTGCTCACTGGTTTCCTAGTTTGAGATGAATGCTACCCTATGATTGATTGTGTAAAAGGCTGTCTTAATATATGCTAAAGTAAGAAAGAAAGACATGTATTTATATAGCGCTGGGATGTTCTAGCACGCTTTACGGCCAATTAAGCACTTTCTGAAGTGTAGTCCCTGTTGTGTTGCAGCAAATATGCACACAGCAAGATCCCACAAACAGCAGTGTGATAATGACCAGGTGTTGGTTGAAGGATAAATATTGGCCAGGACATCGGAAAGAACTCCCCTGCTTTCCGAATAGGGCAATGGGATCTTTTATGGCCACCTGAGAGGGCAGACGGGGCCTCGGTTTAACGTCTCATCTGAAAGACGGCACCTCTGACAGTGCTGCACTCCTTCAGCACTGCACTGGAGTGTCAGCCCTTGATTTGGTGCCCTGAAGTGTGACTTAAACCCACGACCTTCTGACTCGGAGGCGAGCATGCTGCCACAGCTACATAAGAACATAGGAAATAGGAGCAAGAATAGGCCACTTGGCCTCTCGAGCCTGCTCCGCCATTCAATAAGATCATGGCTGGTCTTGGGCTCAAAGCCACTTCCCTGTCCACTCCCCACAACCGTTCACTCCCTTATCTTGCAAAAATCTGTCTCTCTCCACCTTAAATGTATTTAATGACCCAGCTGACACATAAATAAGACTCCTGTCAAATTCTGTTACAATATCATCCCAGATTTCTTTCTGCGCTAGCCATAAAGTGAGTAGTAAAACCCCAAACGCTAAAGCCAAACATGTCTAGCATTATTATAGGAGCGCATTTAGTGTGAAATTCAGGCTCTTACTGATTCAATTTGCCATCAAATCTGCCTTTTTATCACTCGGTAGCCCACTAACAACAATGTCACGCATCCATCCTTGAACTACTTTAGCAGGATTTTGGAAGCTGTAAGGGGTCGTTTTAACGAGCTTATGGTGTGCTAAATCGGTTTTGATTTTCGCACTACTCGTGAGCGGTTTCGAAGCGCTCCCCCCTCACGGTTCTAGACACTGGGCTTATTGCCAGACAACCTTTGTGTGTTGGCCCAACTCGTGACTCGGAAGACAAATGGTCAGATGAGACAGATTGAGTTTTAAATCAAAACGATCTTTATTTTTGAAAGAGAATGTACACAGAGAAAAATGGCAAGAATAAATGCAGACGAAAAGTAACGTTTCTCACAGAGGACTAAATTATACACTGAGAAAAATAACTTTAAAGCATATAAACAGTTCTAAAATAGCGATAAGCTAAAAGCGGGGGTGAGGGAAGCGCACGGACACATCGAGGGATAAATCACACTCCTAACTTACAAATACCCTTAACATTACAAACCCTCCCGTTACTGAATATACCTCAATTATGTCAGTTAGGTAGAGTTGGGCCTTTATGCTCACCAGAATTTCAAAACCCTTCTGGACCTTGGTACTTCTTGTTACGTCTGGAATTTCCGACCTTCCTTATGGGACCGGCTCCTGGACTCGCTCTCCTGTACAAACTTTGGAAGTCCTCCGAAATCCTCGAGCCGTTTTCTGTTCCGCACGGTCCTCGAACTCCTGATGGTAACTGGACTTGGACTTCACGGTGTGAACCGTCTCCGGAGGAGTCTTCCTTACTCTGGTCGAATCTTAGACTGACTTGCTGACGATTTACCTGAACGGTTATAATCTTTTCTGGCCCTAATCTTGGCGCCAAATCAACCGTTTTCCTTTGTTAAGGTTGCTTTAACAAAAGCAAGCACATTAATTTTAACTGCTCGCAAATCGAACTAATGGGAATCCGATTAGTGTCCCTCCGTTTGTGTGTGCTCAGCGGTTTCTGAGATCGGTTACCGCTTTGCCATAATGGGAATCCGTTTAGTGTCCCTTCGTTTGTGTGTGCTCAGCAGTTTCTGAGATCGGTTACCGCTTTGCCATAATGGGAATCCGTTTAGTGTCCCTCCGTTTGTGTGTGCTCAGCGGTTTCTGAGATCGGTTACCGCTCTGCCAGCGATTAGTGCACCTTCAGGTGCTAATAGTTTTGTTTACTGCTGTAACCACATTACAATATCAAAAACAGTAAGGTTCTGGATTCTTCTAATCGATGATGACTCAGACTGCTGTTAGGTACTGTGTGTGTGTCCTTTTGAACTGGGCCATGAGAACTGTCAACTCCATTCTGTGTTCTCACAATGTGGCCACTTCAGGGGCCCTACCCGTATACTGTATTTCATGGATTTTTGTGAATCCTACAAAGCTGATGGCAGTTTGTTGGACAGGAACTATCTCATGCCCCTTATAGAGAGAGGGAGTGCCGTGTAAACCTTGGGCAGTATTCAAGCAAATACTGATCAAGATTCAGGCACGGAACAAGTCTAAATGTGATACAAGATTGTTTTGCTCGTCTTTGCTTTTCATTATCGGTATTGAATGCTTTCTAATTGGAAAATTGATTTATTTGCTGCCGTGCCTGGGCAGGATTGAGCTAATTTTAAAAAAAAGTTGGAATAAGAAAAGGTTGCATATTTGTTACACAGTTGGATGCAAGCTTTACATTAGCTATTTATATAGAATTGTAAATTTTAAATTGGTTTCTCCCTTGTTTAATCTCCCTAATCTAATAACTGCTTGTGATCTGCACAAGTCTACAGTAGATAGGTACGTACAGCAGACACTGTAAGAGTGGACTATCTTGCTCTGGGGTTGTTGTATGATGCACACAAATTTCTAACGTTATGGGCTCGATTTTCATTGGGCCGTGGAGTCAGGTTTGGAGGCGTGCGGGGGGTTAAATTCCTGAAATCGGGGGTCCCGACCCCATCCCGCCCCCAACCCGCCTCCATGCCAATTTCAAAGGAGGCGAGTACCCGCCCCGCACTGGGACCCGCCTACCCGAGGCGGGAAGGGATTAGTGCCAATTAACTGCCTGTTAACAGGTAGTTAACAGGCAGTTTTTAGCCTAATCCCTATTTTAAAGCTTGAACTGTGGGAATCCCGATGGCTCCAAACCACGCCAAGGGAGGAGTCGGGCCGTCGGGTTGAAGGACTTGGAGAGGTCGAGATGTCGATGTTCAGGTGAGTGATGTGTGCATGAGTGCAAAGGTAAGTGTGTTTGGTGTGTCTAAAGTGATTAAATAAGTTTTACATACATTTTCTTACCTTTTCAACCTTCCTTCCTTTAGCTTCGGGGAGTCCCTCATCTCACCGGCACAGAAAGCAGAATGGCTGCGAACTGTCAAAAGTGACAGCCTTCAGCTTTCTGTGCAGGAGAGATTTCTAACTGAGTCTGTGGAGAAGGACTCATGTTAGAAGTAAGACTGTCAGTGTTTGACAGCTTCAAACAGCTGTGAAACGCTGATATTTCATCTGTCAAAGCGTCTTGACAGATGAAATTTCAGTCTGTGACGTCACCTGTTGCCGGGTGGCCCTTAATTGACCTGCTGAGCCCGCTGGGTGGGCTCAACAAGGTCAATCAAGTGAAAATCGCGTGGATTGGCCGCATTTCGATGGAGGTGGGACTACAACCCCGAAAGTTGTAGTCACGCCTCCAACCTGACTTCTGAATGAAAATCCAGCCCTATAACTCTATTGACCAGTGCTCACTTGCATTATTAATGACTCTCTCTTTTCGGGAACTGTCTCTCTTCCTTTCAAAACTGCCATCATTAGCCCCCCTCCCCGCCCCCCCACCCCCCTTAAAAATCCAACCTTGACCCATCCATCTCCTGCAAGTACCACCTAGTCTCCAGCCATCCCTCTTTGCCCATGGTCCTTGAACATGTCGTCTCCCAGCTGCGTGCTCACCTCTCCCACAGCTCCCCTTTCAAGTTTGGATTATGGCCTGCCTACAGCATCGAGTCTGTCTTGAACAGAGTCGCCAATGATGCTGTCCATGACTGTGGCTGTGGCACTTTATCAGCCCTTCACCCTGCTGCATCGCGCGCGCCATGGTGAATCATGCCATCACCTCCTCCTCTTCGCTGTGATCCACCTCAGTGGAACTCCCCTGCCATGGCTCCACTCCTACCTATCCCAACACAACCAGGGCATCTCCAGCTCCCATGTGGTCACCTCCTGGACTGTCAGCTGTGGCTCAGCGGGTAGTGTCGAAGTCTCGACTCCCGAGTAAGACTCTTTAAACACAAAGTATCGTCAAAGGAAGACTTTATTAGTTCTTGTATACAAGGGAAGCGGACATGTAGACAATGGCTACGCTGACCACTTCTAAGATCATAGGCAAAAGGTAACATATTTATAGTTAAAGCAAGCCTGCAGAATCACATGATCGAAGTCTGAGATCATAATTAGTTACAAGAAAAATATAGTGTTAGTAAAAATGTAATCAAGGACAAAAAGGGCTGGAACAAAAAGAAATGCCTAGAGATAGGGTTATCTAATCTATAAGTCCTGTTCTTCTTTGACTCCCTATCCTGGTTTATTCATGACTCAAGGACTCTCTTCATCTAGCTATGTGAAAGAGATAGGGAGGCTTACAGTATGTACCTCTGAAGGTCTTTGTTCTAATTAACAGATGAGGTCATCTGTTAATTTGGAGAGTTCTGCTTTTTCAGCAGAACTAGTAATTACTAATCTATGGAAGCCATTTTGTGTTTTCTATTCTGTACCTTGTGAAGCCATTTTGTAAAAACCTAGGCTGACACGCCGGTGCAGTACTGAGGGAGCGCTGCACTGTCGGAGGTGCTGTTTTTCGGATGAGACGTTAAACCGTGGCCCCCTCTGCTATCTCGGGTGGCCGTAAAAGATCCCATGGCCTCTATTTCGATGCAGAGCAGGGGAGTTCTCCCTGGCCAATATTTACCCCTCAATCAACAACAATAAAACAGATTACCTGATCTTAAGGCTAAAGGGATCAAGGGATATGGGGAGAAGGCAGGGATAGGGTACTGAATTTGGATGATCAGCCATGATCTCATTGAATGGCGGAGCAGGCTCGAGGGGCCGAATGGCCTACTCCTGCTCCTATCTTCTATGTTTTTCTATTATCACATTGCTGTTTGTGGGAGCTTGCTGTGCACAAGTTGGCTGCCAACATTGCAACAGTGACTACACTTCAAAAGTACTTCATTGGGCTGTAAAGCGTTTTGATATGTCCAGTGGTCGTGAAGGTTGCTATATAAATGCAAGTCTTTCTTTTCCCCCCAAGGACCCATCCTTGACCCCTCCTCCTCTGTAGTGACACACAGCCCAACGGTGACATAATCCGCAGGCATGAGGTCAGCCTCCACGCAATGTGCTATGCCCAATTCTACCACTTTCCTTAATCCCATGAGCATCTCATCCCACTATCCAGGGCCCCAAACACTCCTTCCAGGTGAAACAGCGATTTACTTGTACTTCTTGCAATTTAGTATACTGTATTCGCTGCTCACGATGCGGTCTCCTCTACACTGGGGAGACCAAACGCAGATTGGGTGACCGCTCTGCGGAACACCTCTGTTCAGTCCGTAAGGGTGACCCCGAGCTTCCGGTCGCCCGTCACTTTACTTCTCCGCTCCACTCCCGCTCTGTCTTCGTCTTCTTACACTGTTCCGATGAAGCTCAACGTAAGCTCGAGGAACAGCACCTCATCTTTCGATTAGGCACTTTACAGCCTTCTGGACTCAACATCGAGTTCAACAATTCAAACCATAACCTCTGCCCCTATCTTTTTTTTCATTTTTTTTCTCTCTCTCTTACATGGCAGCTGTCGATCATTCTGCCAGTGCCATTTACACTTCATCTAGAGCCATCTTTTGTTTTTTAACTTGTCCCATTACCATCTCCTTTTACCTCGCACCACAGAATCACAGAATCACAGAAACCCCACAGTGCAGATAGAGGCCATTTCGGCCCATCGAGCCTGCACCGACACATATCCCACCCGATCCCCGTAACCCCTACACCAACACATATCCCACCCTATCCCCATAACCCCATGTATTTAATCCCCCTAACACTAAGGGTCAATTTATCATAGCCAATCATCCTAACCCGCACATCTTTGGACTGTGGGAGGAAACCGGAGCAACCGGAGGAAACCCACGCAAACACGGGGAGAATGTGCAAACTCCACACAGACAGTCGCCCGAGGCCGGATTCGAACCCGGGTCCCTGGCGCTGTGAGGCAACAGTGCTAACCACTATGCCAATATGCCAATCATCCCTTTTGTCTCTTAATCTCTCCTGCCTTCCACCCTATCACAGACCTTCCCTTTTGTTCTTTCCTCCCCTCCCCCCTTTCCCTGCTCCTACACTTGCTTAAAAACCTGTTCCATCTCCAACTTTGTCCAGTTCTGACGAAGGGTCACCGACCTGAAACGTTAACTCTGTTTCTCTCTCTACAAATGCTGCCTGACCCGCTGAGTATTTCCAGCATTTTGTTTTTATTTCAGCATCTCTATACTGTCAGACTTCCTGTTTTACATTAGGTTATGGAGGAGCTGGACTTTCCTGCAATGGAACTTCGGAAGACCGAAGCCTTCACTTTCAGCCCCGGTCAAAAACATCACGTTATTGATTCCATCTCTCTGGTAACACGCATTCTCTGCATTCTGTTTAACCTGGAGCTGAGCCTTATCTGAGGAAGGATGTTCTTGCCATGGAAGGAGTTCAGCAAAGATTCACCAGGCTGATACCTGGGATGGCAGGAATGACGTATGAGGAGAGATTGGGTCGATTGGGCTTGTACTCGCTGGAGTTTAGAAGAATGAGAGGGGATCTCATCGAAACTTATAAAATTCTAACAGGACTAGACAGACTAGACGCAGGAAGGATGTTCCCGATGGTCGGGGAGTCCAGAACCAGGGGTCACAGTCTAAGGATAAAGGGTAAGCCATTTAGGACAGAGATGAGGAGGAATTTCTTCACCCAGAGAGTGGTGAACCTGTGGAATTCTCTACCACAGAAGGCAGTAGAGGCCAATTCATTAAATATATTCAAGAAGGAGTTGGATATATTTCTTAAGGCTAAAGGGATCAAGGGGAATGGGGAGAAAGCAGGGACAGGGTACTGAGTTTGAATGATCAGCCATGATCTCATTGAATGGCGGAGCGGGCTCGAGGGGCCGAATGGCCTACTCCTGCTCCTATCTTCGATGTTTCTATGAGCTTCGAATCCTATATCTGTCCCATCACCAAGACCTTCCACCTCCCTAACATTGCTACCTCCCCCAACTCCGCCCACTACCACCAAAACCCTTATCCACACCTTTATTACCTGCAGATTTGACTTCTCCAATGCCCCCCTTGTGGAAGTTCTCTACATTTAAAATTTACCAGCTCTGCACAGAATTCATTGCTGGACGGGAGTGTCTGTATCACAACCAAGGCATTGCAAACAAGATGAACCCGACTTAAAACCTGACCCTGTCACTACCAATCTGACAGCTACAGTATAACCACAGCCTTAATATCTCTCCTTTTTATGGCAGTAATCTCTCGAGCCAGTAGATCATTTGATTATATGTAACCGTATCACTAACTGAAGCAACATTTGAATTTGTCGTTTGATCGCTCGCTGCGGTTAGGCAGCACCCCTCCCCCTCAATGAAACTGTACCAGAGATAGTGTTCTGGATGAGGCAGAACATTTTTTTCATACATTCTGGGGTAGACATTGGTCCTTGTTGCGGAAAACAGGGGCAAAAAGGGTCAGTTTTGGGGGGGGCTATGTCCTGCGTCCCAAGGATGTCTGAAATACATCCACGCTATATTGGTCTCGGACAATACTCAGGCACCCCAGGCGTTCATCTTGGATGGGCGTTAGGCCCCTTGAAAACGTTAATGAAGGAGCCTGAAGCCTGTTTAACGTCTCTCTGAAGAAATGTGTCCTCGCTGAGCGGCTCCACCGCACTACGGCGGGTCATTGCTGGCCTGCGCTCAGCCACCCCTCCCGTTCTCCTCTCTCCCCTCCCCTCAGCCCAATCCCCCTCCCTACTCCAAGGATTTAGCTTCAGGCTACTGCTGGTGTGAGGCAAGTGGCCCGAATTGGATTGGGCCACACGGGCGAGCTGCTGCCTCTGGAGGTGCTGGCAGCTCACCCCGATTATTAAAATGAGGCCCAAGGCCCCATTTCGAAGGGGACTTGGGCCTACCTGTTCAGGCTCATGGGATCGTCTCTTGCGCCCCTAGCGTTGCGAACGAGTATCTACCCCTAACCATTGGGATCCTTTGTGTGTTGGGCACTGTTTTCTTTTTATTATTAAGACGGTTTTCTACCATCAGTTAATTTGACAATCCACCCACCAGTTTTCTCCTTCCGATGGTGTTGATGCCTTGCTACAATATAGTTCCACAGTTGCGAGCTGTCCTCTGTATTTTCTCATTCTTTATCCACAAGCTTCCAGTCGCCTGTCATTTTAATTCACCGCTCCATTCCCACTCGGACCTCACCGTCCTTGGCCTCTTGTATTGTTCCACAGAAGCTCAACGTAAACTCGAGGAACAGCAAATCATATTCCGATTAGGCACTTTGCAGCCTTCCGGACTCAATATCGAGTTCAATAATTTCAGATCATAACCTCGGCCTCTATTACTTTTTTCCTTTTAATTTTTTCCACCCCTTTGTTTTGGGTCCTCCTTTTCCCCCTCTCCTTTCCTTTTGTTTCTCTCTCTCACCTGGCAGCTGTCCTTATCCTGCCAGTACACTTCACACCTAATCTCAGCTGCCTTTTGTCTCCACGGGCCCATCACCATCTCATCTGGCTTCTAATACCTTTTATTGTCTCCTTTTCTTCTTTTGTTCGATCGCAGCTTTGCCTTCGATCTTTTTATTTTCTTTCCAGTTTTGAAGAAGGGTTTCAACCCGAAACGTCAACTCAAATTTCTCTCCACGGATGTTGCCTGACCTGCTGAGTTTTTCCAACATTCTCTGTTGTTATTTTTAACCTAGATGTGATGTTGGCATGTTACTTGACTAGTGGAAGCATTGTTCAATCCTGTCCACACAGTCACTCTTGATCACTGTATAGCAAATAGGAAGCTTGGCCAATTTGTATCTCTTCCTTAACCCAGGGACACAAAAGGCTAATTATAGCTTTAACCACAGGATACAGCAAACTTGACAGATTGGCTATTGATGAGTCAATGTGGCTCAGTAACTGTTCCTTAACTAACTGAGTCTAGTTACCCCATCTAGTTGCACACCAAAATCTACTTTCCTTGACTGGGGCACTTTTACATAGAAATACATAAATATACAGCACAAACAGGCCATTCAGTCCACGTCCGCGTTTATGCTCCCCTCGAGCTTCCCCGCATAACTCTCTCTTCCCTTCTCCCAACCACCCTGACGTTAATTGGACAGAAGTGGTGGATAAAGGGGTAAGGGAATTAAGTTCTGCAATGTGTACAGGACTCCTTTCTAACCCATTATAACTCTTAAAAAAATAATGTTATGGTCACAAATTACTATGGTGACCAGTAACTTCATTATTTAGCATTGATCTTTTAGATTTATTCCTGTTTATTGTTACTCAGTTAAGTGGCAATAATGTTGTCAGGAGAACACTTGGAGGAGTTGCAGTGCTTGCCTGTGCAAGGGAGCTGAGTCTCCGCCACACACCAGTAGTTACATTCCTAGCCTGCGGCTTTTCAGATCTGATCACTTCAACAATGAGCAGTAATTCATCTCCCTCGCACTGTCTGGCACAGTAACTCCTTCCAACGAATTCTTTAGCTATGGCATCACCGCTCACTGTTTGTGAAACAAATTAGTACTTAAAGGGCAGGACTTTCATTGGGCCGTGGAGGCGGGATTGGAGGCGTGTGGGGGGTTAAAATCCTGAAATCGGGGGGCACGACCCCATCCCGCACCCAACCCGCCTCCATGCCAGTTTCAAAGGAGGCGGGTACCCGCCCCGCACTGGGACCCGCCTCCCCGAGGCGGGAAGGGGATTAGTAGTTAACAGGCAGTTTTTAGCCTAATCCCTATTTTCATTCTTGAAGTGTGGGATTCCTGACGGCTCCAAACCACGCCAAGTTAGCGAGGCGGGCAGTCGGGCTGAAGGACTTGGAGGGGTCGAGATGACCGGTGTTCAGGTGAGTGATGGGTGCATGAGTGCAGAGGTAAGTGTGTTTGGTGTGTTTAAAGAAGTTTTACTTACCTTTACAGCCTTCCTTCCTTCAGGTCTCGGGAGTCCCTCATCTCACCGGCACAGAAAGCAGAATGGCCGCGAGCTGTCAAAATCTGCAGCATTCAGCTTTCTGTTCCGGAGAGATCTCTAAATCACCCTGAGAGGAAGGAATTAACTTAGAATACAGATTGTCAGTGTTTGACAGCTTCAAACAGCTGTGAAACGCTGATATTTCATCTGTCAAAAGGTCTTGACAGATGAAATATCAATCTGTGACGTCACCTGTTGCCGGGTGGCCCTTAATTGGCCTGCTGAGCCCGCTGGGTGGGCTCAACAAGGTCAATCAAGTCAAAATCGCGTGGGTTGGCTATAACTCGATGGAGGTGGGACTACAACCCCGAAAGTTGTAGTCCTGCCTCCTACCCGCCTCCTCAATGAAAATCCAGCCCAAAGTGTACAAAAGTGAGAAAAATGTTAAAACTGTGATTTGACGAAACAGGGCCTGAAAAGTCCATGGATGTCCACAGGATAAGGGGTCGGACGTTTAGGACTGAGATGAGAAGAAATTTCTTCACTCAGAGGGTTGTGGGGATCTTTGGAATTCTCTGCCCCAGAGGCCTCTGTGGAGGTTCAGCCAATGAGTATATTCAAGGCTAAGATAGATGGATTTTTGGACTCCAGGGGAATCAAGGGATATGGAGATCGGGTGAGAAAGTGGAGTTGAGGTGGAAGATCAGCCACGATCTTATGAATGGCGGAGCAGGCTTGAGGGGCCGAATGGCCGACTCCTGCTCCTAATTCTTATGTTCTTATGTTCTTGTGTTCTTCTGTTCACTTGGCTGAGTGAACATTTGTGTGCAAACACTTAACATGATTGTATGAAGTTCCTTGGTCTATTAGTTAAACAGAGCCGTTAACCCATTTATTTAAAGTTCATTAAATGCCTCAGTTTAGGAGGAGACGAGGAAATTTCATGGGACTGTCATAAGTGTTCGCACTTGAATGCCCTGACATGGACCATGTACAGCAGGCACCTCAAAGCACTGGAGAGGTACCACCAACGTTGCCTCCGCAAGATCCTGCAAATCCATTGGCAGGATAGGCGCACCAATGTCAGTGTTCTCGCTCAGGCCAACATCCCCAGCATTGAAGCTTTCACCACGCTCGATCAGCTCCGATAGACGGGTCACATCGTCCGCATGCCCAATACGAGACTCCCAAAACAAGGGCTCTACTCGGAGCTCCGGCACGGCAAGAGAGCCCCAGGTGGGCAGAGGAAACGCTTCAAGGACACCCTCAAAGCCTCCTTGAAAAAGTGTAATATCCCCACCAACACCTGGGAATCCCTGGCCCAAGATCGCACAAAGTGGAGGAGAAGCATCCGAGAAGGCGCCGAACACCTCGAGTCTCTTCGCCAGGAGCAAGCGGAAGCCAAGCGCAGGCAGGACAAGGAGCGCACGTCAACCCAAGCACCCCACCCACCCGCCCCTTCAACCACCGTCTGCCCCACCTGTGACAGAGACTGTAGGTCCTGCATTGAACTCATCATTCACCTGAGAACTCATTTTTAATGTGGAAGCAAGTCATCCTCGGTTCTGAGGGACTGCCTAAGAAGAAGAAGAAGATTTCCCTGGGAGATGAGGAGAATTTCTTTTTACGCAGCTAGCTATTATGACCAAGAATGCATTGCCTAAAGGGGCGGTGGAAGCAGATTCAGTAGTAACTTTCAAAAGGGAGTTGGATAAATACTTGAAAAGGAAGCATTTGCAGGGCCATGGGTGTAAAGTCTGTGGGTTGTTTAGTTAATTAATACACAGACTACCAGAGTAACTTAAAACAGGACTTTACTATTCGAAGGTCAGGGCGAATCTGCCCAATAAATCCTGACACAGCACTTATATACCGGTGTGGTCACCGTCGGTATTACAGTATACAGAAGCCAACAAAGTAGTGCAACACCTAAAGTAGTTCTCTTAAAGGTGGACGGTTACATACAATCGTTCTCTTAAAGGTAGACGGGTACATACACTACAATCCTCCCTTTTTAGCTTACAACATACTGATTCCCCATTAAACATACATTATAACATATATACAACTTTATGCAAGACAGTTCACAGATTCAGTCTCTCTGGAGGTCTCCGGACTCTGTCCGGATAACGCCTCGGTGGTGTCGTAACTCCCGGCGGGGTAGTAGGTGCTTCTGGCAAGGTCGATTCGGCTTGAAGGACAGTGTCAGGTTCATCTGATTCCAGTATTACCAGATCGGAGGTAGGTGTTCTGGGTATCTCTGTCTCAACATTAACCGTGTAAGGTGGTGGAGTAGGTTGGCCATTTGTGGCTGACCCTATGATCTGGTCAACATGGCGCCTTATTATACTGTCCCCAATGTCCACCGTATACATCAACGGCCCTAGCCTTTTTCCAGTAGTTCCAGGCTGCCATTTCTCGGTACGGTAGTCCCGGGCCAAAACTTGTTGACCTATCTGAAAAGATCTAGTTGGCCTTTCATTCATGCCCTGGAATTGCCGGTTCTCTACGTCCCTTCTGACGTTTGGCTTAAGCAAATCCAGCCGGCATCTTAGTCGTCTATTAAAAAACATCATGGCGGGAGTTTGATTTGTGACCGCATGTGTTGCATTCCTGTACGCCAACAAGAAGCTATCCACCTTATTTTGTAAGTTAATGGCTTCATTACCCATGGCCTTTATGGCCTTCTTGAAGGTCTGGACAAACCTTTCAGCCAATCCATTGGAGGCGGGATGGTATGGGGCTGACGTGTAGTGCTTAACCCCATTGCTCTTTAAGAATTTCTTGAATTCTTCGGACACAAATTGCGGTCCATTATCAGAACAGATCTGTTCCGGCAGCCCATTCCTAGCAAACATGGTCCTTAACACTGTGATGGTTTTTTCCGTGGTGGTGATGGACATTTTTATTACCTCCGGCCACTTGGAGTGTGCATCCACCGCTATTAGAAACATTGAGTCCATAAATGGACCAGCAAAGTCGATGTGTACCCTTTGCCAAGGAGATGAGGGCCACTCCCATGGATGCAGAGGAGCCTGTGGTGGCGCGTTTTGGACCTTCTGGCATCCTAGACAGCTCTTAGTGATTTCTTCGATGTCCCCATCAATGCCTGGCCACCACACAAACGCTCTTGCTAGGTTCTTCATTTTCACTCCACCCAGATGTCCCTCGTGCAGCTCCTTTAACACCTTCTGTTGAAGTTTGGGTGGAATCACCACTCTAGATCCACACATCAGGGTTCCTCGACACACTGACAGCTGTTCTTTTCTCTGCGAAAATGCTGGCAGCGTTGGTTCGCCCTGTGCTGGCCATCCCTCCACCGTTAAATCATAGACTCGTGAGAGAGTCGGGTCATTTCTTGTTTCGTTTTCGATCATCGAATTTGTTACTGGTAGACATTCCACTATGGATGAGTGGAACATCTCTACCGGGTCCACTGTAGTCGCTTCTTCTACTATCGGCAATGGCAAGCGCGATAACCCATCAGCATTTCCATGCTGTTTGGACCTTTTGTATTCGATGTCATATTGGTGTGCCCCAAGTAACACGGACCACCTCTGTAACCTTTGCGCTGTCATGGTGGAAACGGCCTTGTTAGGGTTGAATATGGACACCAACGGCTGGTGGTCTGTCAGTAATGTGAACTTCTTGCCCTGCAGGTAATGATTGAATTTCTTTACGCCCCACACATGGCTGAGGGCCTCCCTATCTATTTGAGCATAATTTCGCTCCGCGGAGGTCAATGATCGGGACGCGAATGCCACTGGCCTTTCCGAGCCATTTGGTAACTTGTGTGAAAGTACTGCTCCAATTCCATAGGGGGAAGCATCACAAGCTAGACGAAGAGGTAACGTTGGGTTGAAATGAGCCAACACTTCTTCAGAGGTAATCAACGCCTTGCTTCTGCGAAAAGCCTTTTTACATTCCTCACTCCACTTCCATGGTACTTCTTTCCGCAACAGAGCATTCAGCGGATGCAGCACCGTGGATAGATTCGGCAGAAACTTGTGATAATAATTAATCAACCCCAAGAATGATCTTAACTGTGATACGTTTTCCGGAGCGGGGGCCTTCACGACAGCTTCTATCTTGTCAGGTGACTTGTGCAGCCCCTCTCGGTCAATGACACGACCGCAGTACGAGATCCGTTTTTGGAAGAACTCACATTTCTTGCGATTAACTCGAAGGCCATATTCCTTCAACCTAGTGAGCACCAGTTTCAAATTTGTGAGGTGGTCTTCCTCGTCTTCTCCCGTAATCAGGATATCGTCTAAGTAACACTGCGTGCTTGGAATTCCTTGTCATACCTGCTCCATGGCCCTCTGCCAAATTGCTGGAGCCGAAGCTACCCCAAAAACCAGTCTATTATAACGATACAAGCCTCTGTGTGTGTTGATGGTGAGGTACTGACGCGACTCTTCCTCGACTTCCATTTGTAAGTATGCCTGTGCCAGGTCTATCTTGGTGAAGTGTTTCCCTCCAGCCAACGAAGCAAAGATATCTTCAATCCGCGGAAGCGGATATTGTACCGTGTGAAGCACCGGATTCGCTGTGATCTTGAAGTCTCCGCAGATGCGGACCTTCCCCGGTCCCCCTGGCTTGTTACTTGGTGAAGACTTCATGACGGGAACAATGGGCGTGGCCCACTCACTCCAGTCCACTTTTGACAGTACCCCTGATCGTTCAAGTTCTTCCAGTTCTGCCTCCACAGCAGGTCGTATTGCGTAAGGTACCGATCTGGCTTTGAAAAATTTTGGGCTTGCATGTTCTGCAATCTTAACCTTTGCTTTAATTCCTCGCAGTGTTCCCAGTCCTTGCTGGAATACCTCTTTAGCTTCGTCCAATATTCTGGACAACCGTTCAGGTTTGACATCTTCCTTTCCGGAATCTACCGTCATGGTGTTTAGTGAATGCCAGTCTATCTTTATTTTCCTGATCCACTCCCATCCCAGAAGTGGTGGACCTCCCTCAGGCAACACATACAGGTCCATCCTTTGGTGATCTTTGTCCTTGTATCTCACCTTGACTTCTATCTTTCCGATGGGGTATACTTTGTGCCCCGTGTATGTCTGCAATACTAGTTCCGTATCCCGTAGGGGAATATGCTTGAATAACTTTTTATAATCATGCTTATTCATGACCGTCAACGCCGATCCGGTGTCCACTTCCATTTTCACTTGGACTTTTGCAATCTGTAGTGTGATCCAGATAGCTTGTCGGTCAGCTTCATTACTCACATTGTGAATTCTCAGACTATCCAGTTCCTTGCAGTTGGAGTGTGAGTCCGAATTCTGTTCTTCCGGATTCTTCCTAGTTACCTCATGTACCTTTCTGTACCTCTTTTGTGGTGACTCATTATTGTTGGTCTTCTTTCCTGACCAGCATACCTTAGCTATGTGACCGAGCTTGCCACATTTCCTACATTCCTGGTTTTTAAACCAGCATTGGTTCTGGTCATGTGTTGTCTTCCCACAACGATAGCATTTCGTTGTACCCGAAGTAATTTGCTGCACACTGAGTGCCGCTGCCTTTAGCTGCATTTCCGCTGTTCCTTTCGCTGCGGCTTCGTTCGATGCAGCAATAAGGACAGCCTTATCAAGTGTAAGATCGTTCTCTTCGAGCAGTCGTTTTTGTGTTTCTTCCTTCGACATTCCACACACGAATTTGTCTCTGAGTGCCTCTGCCAGATTTTCCCTAAACTGACAGTGTTTCGCTAGCCTACGCAGTTCAATCAGGTACTCCGCGTTGCTTTCCTCTTTCTGTTGCGTTCTCGCGTAAAATTTGGATCGTTCCACTAACATCAGTGGTGCGGGGTTAAAATGATCCTTCAGGACAGCAACAATATCATCGAAAGTCTGATCCGCCGGTTTAGCTGGTGCTAGTAGATGCTTCAAGAGCCCGTATGTCTTCGCGCCCATCGAGTTTAGCAAGGTTATAGCTTTGTCATCTTCTTCTATTTTATTGGCCTCACCATAGATCTCAATGCGTTCCACATACGTGGCCCAGTCTTCTACCTCGGAATTAAAATCGTTGATGTTACCACGCTTAGGCATCTTCCTCTCTTCCTGATAACACCACGGATTATTTCTTTAAATTTTATTTATTTTTTTCTTCAAGATGGCGGTTCCCGCGAAAATGGCGGTTTCCCGCGCTTATCTTCTCTCCCCGCCCACTTCAATGGCGGTTCCCCGCTTCTGTCTTCTTCTCCGCCTAATGGCGGCTTCCCGCGTTTCTTCCCCTGGCGGGAGGGGTACACTTTCCCCACGGGCGATGGCCGCTGGCTTTCAGGTTCACAGCCTGCGCGTTGGCTTCAGTGCTTTCCCTTTTCTCGGCAGGGCAACCGGCGCTGGGTACACCCCGTTGACGGCGAACAGTTTCAGCCGCTGGGCTGGCTCTCGCTCAGTTCCCCTTGCTCGGGCTCTGTCTCTCTCCCGCTCGCTCGGCTCTACCGGCGCTGGGTACACCCCGTTGACGGCGAACAGTTTCAGCTGCTGGACTGGCTCTCACTCAGTCTCCCTTGGTCGGCTCTGCCTCTCCCGCTCGCTCGGCTCCCAATCGCGCGCCCAGCCCTCTCGCAGTCCGGTGCTTCCCTCCCCGGCTGCGGCTGAGTTTTTATATCTTCCCGCGCCTACGCTCCCGGTCGCAGCGCTTCGTGGCTTCGGTCGCTGCCCGGCCTTTTTCGCCGGTCGCGGTCTAGCTGTCTCACGACGCCGTTGCGTCCCCAGCCTGTCTGTACCGCGGCTTCCTTGCTCCACGCTGCCCCAGTCTCAGCGCCTCTGGGCCCGACTTCTGTCCGGCTCCTTTCCCCCTCGACCGTGGTCGAGTGCACCGCCCTTATCCTCCGGTTATTCTTTCTACTTTTCCCTTACTCACAGTCACCGTGGCCGGCTTGCTTCTCGTGCTGATCGGCTCACTCCTCACCGTGGCAGAAGGGACAGTCAGTGCCTGTTGCTGATGGAAGTCTTTGTCTCTGAATTCTTCCTCCTTTCCAGCTCTGCAGACTCGAGTTTTCTCCCAGCAGAATGACGAGGGCGGTTGCCTCTTCTCGACGCTCGTTAACTGCTTCGGAAGTATTGTTGCCGCAGGGTACGATCGGACTCGTCGCCACTGTAAAGTCTGTGGGTTGTTTAGTTAATTAATACACAGACTACCAGAGTAACTTAAAACAGGACTTTACTATTCGAAGGTCAGGGCGAATCTGCCCAATAAATCCTGACACAGCACTTATATACCGGTGTGGTCACCGTCGGTATTACAGTATACAGAAGCCAACAAAGTAGTGCAACACCTAAAGTAGTTCTCTTAAAGGTGGACGGTTACATACAATCGTTCTCTTAAAGGTAGACGGGTACATACACTACAATGGGGAAAGAGCAGGGGAGTGGGACTAATTGAGTAGCCCTTTTAAAGAGCTGGCACAGACACAATAGGCTGAAGTGCCTCCTTCTGTGCTGTATAATTCTGTGCTTTTAAAGGGAGTAGGGATGGTGAAACACCAGCTTGTAGGCCGTAAATTATAGTTTTACAATTGTGCCTCTGGCCTGACAGAACCGAAGATATTTTACAAGGATTTGATTGAAGAGGTGGCCATTGGAATTTGTTATTTTTTACTGCCACATTTATTCTCCGAGATTCCTCTATGTGGTGAAAGAAATCCAGAGACACCGATCAAGTCGTTAGGGATCTAGTCGCTGCAGATGCAAGCAAACCAGCAAAGCTCCAAATGATATGCTTTTTCTCCCTGAACATCCCTCTGTTATAATTTATGCGTTACAATTGGATTACGATTTTGAATTCTACACTCGTTTAGACTGAAATAAATTGATTTTGTAATAGAGCTGACAAGATTGTATTTCTGTTGGGGCCAGAGTGTCTTCCTCCCCACTGCTAGTCTTCATTTAGTTTTGAATAAGCAATTATACTTCGAGCAGTCCTGTGCCAGTGTATATCTAAATAATGTGGCTGTGTGGGATGTCATACAGTTTTTCCTGGATTTATTTGTCCTATAGCTTTTATTCAGTATTGAGTCTTAGAATGATGCTTAGTTTCATCGTCCCCTCCATTGCTGGCTGTGCCTTCGTGCCTAAGCTCTGGAATTCCCTCCCTAAACCTCTCCGCCTCTCTTCCTCTTTCTCCTCCTTTAAGATGCTCCTTAAAACCTACCTCTTTGACTACGTTTTTGGTCACCTGCCCTAATATTTGGGGAGGGTTATCAAGGAAAGGGAATAGACATTAAATGGTAGGACACTGAGTAGTGTAGAGGAACAAAGGGAGCTTGGAGTGCATGTCCACAGATCCCTGAAGGTAGCAGGCCAAGTAGATAAGGTGGTTAAGAAGGCATACGGAATGCTTGCCTTTATTAGCCGTGGCATAGAATACAAGAGCAGGGGGGGTTATGCTTCAACTGTATAAAACACTAGTTAGGCCTCACTAGAGTACTGTGTGCAGTTCTGGTCACCACATTACAGGAAAGATGTGATTGCACTAGAGAGGGTACAGAGGAGATTTACAAGGATGTTGCCGGGAGTAGAGAATCTTAGCTATGAGGAAAGACTGGATAGGCTGGGTCTGTTTTCCTTTGGAACAGAGGAGGCTGAGGGGAGACCTTATTGAGGTGTATAAAATTATGAGGGGCCCAGATAAAGTGGATAGGAAGGGCCTATTTCCCTTAGAAGAGGGGTCAAAAACCAGGGGGCACAGATTTAAAGTAATTGGTGGAAGGTTTAGAGGGGATTTGAGGGGAAATGTCTTCACCCAGAGGGTTGTGGGGGTCTGGAACTCACTGCCTGAAAGGGTGGTAGAGGCAGGAACCCTAACCACATTTAAAAAGTACTTGGATGTGCACTTGGGATGCTGTAACCTGCAGGGCTACGGACCAAGAGCTGGGAAGTGGGATTAGGCTGGATAGCTCTTTGTTGGCCGGCGCGGACACGATGGGCCAAAATGGCCTCCTTCGTGTCGTAACTTTCTATGATCTCCTCGTGTGGCTCGGTGGCAAATATTGTCTGCCACAATTGTATTGAGCCATCTTTGTATGAATTTGAGAATTGACAAGAAAGCTCACAGTGGCTTCGATTTGGTGGTTTAATAAGATTTGGAAAGGCAAATGAGGTTTTGATTAATAATCTGTTTCATTGCAAACCAATTAATGGCTGTGCTGTGCAGGGTTGCCTCTTACATTATGGGTTTCAGTCTGGTACCTGGGAATAGCGCAGGTTTGTAGACCCAAGTCATACTGTCGGCTCTGCATTGCTCTCTGGCCAGGGAAAATGAAGCTCAGCACATGCACCTAAATGGCATACATTTTAATATTAAAGAGCCAATGGGATAGGCAGCTCTTTACTAACGGTAAACAGTTAACATCATTAAACCTCACTTTGCCCCAGTTACATTTATCGTTATTGTTATGGTAAGATTGCTTAAACTATTTTAGCGGTTCAAATTAAAACTAAAATGATTTTGATTGTGTGGGGTAAAATGATTAATTTTTGAATTGTGCGTGGATGAAGCGGAAGGTAAGTAGATCAAGTACCTGGCATTAGATTTTCTATATCCTGCAATCATTGGAGCAGTAACAAAGCTCTAGGAACCACCATGTCACTATCTCTCGGGCACACTACCGAAGCTGTTTCTGCTTTAAATCAAGTCGATTTATTTACAAGCTGGTTTATCAGTCGTCTTCCTATTGGAGTATTAGCTATGTCCGTTGAAGACCGAGTTAGATATATTTCTTAAGACTAAAGGGATATGGGGAGAAAGCAAGGACCGGGTACTGAATTTGGATGATCAGCCATGATCTCATTGAATGGCGGAGCAGGCTCGAGGGGTCGAATGGCCGACTCCTGCTCCTATCTTCTATGTTTCTATGAAGACATACTTATTTATAATGACTGAGTCAAGAGGTGGTTAATAAACCAAAACCTGAATACTGTCCTGACATTGAAGTGTTGGGTTGCCTTGGCTATTAATACATTCTTTGTTTGGTGGCTGTCAGCTGTGGCTCAGTGGTAGCACTCTTGTCTTGGGGTCGGAAGATTGCGGGCTCAAGTCCCACGACTGAGACTTGAGCCCATAATCTAGAATGATTCTGCAGTGCAGTACTGAGGGAGGCGCCGTCTTCCGGGTGAGATGTTAAACCGAGGTCTCGTCTGCCCTCTCGGGTGGACTTAAAAGATCCCGCGGCACTGTTTCGAGGAAGAGCAGCCAAGTTCTGCCCAGTGTCCTGGCCAATATTTACCCCTCAAACACCATCACTAAAAACTGATCATCTGGTCATTATCACATTGCTGTTTGTGGGAGCTTGCTGTGCGCAAATTGACTGCCACGTTTCATACATTACAACAGTGACCACACTTCAAAAGTACTTCATTGGCTGTAAAGGGTTGTCCTGAAGATGTGAAAGGCGCTATATAAATGCAGGTCTTCTTTCTTTCTTCGGTTTTTTTTATGCTTCTTTTCATTGTCTACTATGAAAATCATCTCAGTCATCGAAAAATCTCCTGTTTTTCTTTTAAGCAGGTTACAGCTCATCCCATCGATACTTCCTCATTTTTTTTTTGAACCTCTTCCCCTGAATCTATTAAAATGCCTGTTGATCTTTCAGTTTTTCAGTTCCAACGAAGGGCTGTCCACCTGAAATGTTCATGGCCCAGAAATTCGGGTCGGAGGCTTCCCGCGGGTGCAAGCCCCCCCGACCTGCACTTACTTAGCGCGCCGGCCATTGAGCTGTGGGCCCGCGTGGAATTCCGATCCTGGGCCTGCTCCAGCTGCCGGTGCGCAGTGCTTGCGTATCCCAGGGGCGCAGTTAGTTCGAAGCGTCCCCTGGAATCACGTGGGCCTTGGGGAGCCAATCGGAGCAGGGAATACTTCATTCATAAAATTGACAGGAAGAGCTGTCAAAACTTATAAATACTATGGGCCCCAAAACATCAATAAATCGTCAAATATTTTTTTTTTAAATCACATTTTTAAATAAACTATAAATTACATGAAATAACTATTTTAAACAATAACTTAAATTTTTGAAAAAAATATTTTTATTTTCTAACAGGGCTAAAAATAAACTTACCTTGCTTTAAAGTATTTAAAAATAATAAATCTGTGGAAAAAATGTTTTAATTTTAATTAATTCACCACTTACCTTGTAAAAAGCAGGCCTTGCGTCTGCTTTTTATATGTGTAAATTCTGGAGACTTACCCTCCCGGGAAAACCTGTATATAAAAAAAAAAAACCTAACTTCGATGCGCACGCTCTGCCTCTCTCGCGCACGCGTTCGACTTCCGAACCCCTTCGTTAAGGGGAACGGAAGTGCCGGTTTCCCGCACATGCGCAGTGCATGCAGGAAACCGGCACTTCCATTGGGCCTACGGGTGAGTACCCCGTGCGTACTCACCCGTGGAGACCTGAATTTCTGGGCCAATCTGTTCTCTCCACAGGTGCTGATTGACCTTCTTGTGTAGTTCCAGCATTTCCTCTTTTTGAAATGTTGGCTTGGGTTTTTGGCCTTTGTTAAATCATATCTTAAAGTAACACTGGTTCAGATAGTCCTGTGTTAGCCAGGAGATCTTCACCAGACTTCACCGGTGCCATAAACAACTTTGTAACATTTGGGGGGAGAAATTCGGTATTGCCCCGTTTGGGGCGCAATCATCGGCCGGGCGCAAAGTTTAGCACCTGCCACTAATTATAGCCTTCGACTGCAAACTTGGCTTCTATTGCCCCTGGAGGTGATTGGAGCGCTAAATCAGGTGCTACACAACTCTCTTAAGGCGCTAATGCCGAGGAGCGAGGCGCTACCTCAGAGCGCTGGCGAAGCTCATGTGATGTCAGTCAGCAATGGAACACAGACACACTGGCGCCAGCCAGTTCTTAAAGGGGAGGGTCAATCTTGCTCTCCATCCACACCCTGCTCATTGCAGCCTTGAATCTCGGCCTGGAGAGACCTGTACATCAAATCTGCTGGAAAGAACATTGGAGAGACCCAGGGAAAGAGCTCAGAGTGCAGCCCCCATAGTCTCTTCTAAATCAATGCAAGGAAGGTCAAGTCAAAATGAACCTGCAAAGTGTTGCTCAGTACCCAAAACTCCTTCACACAGCGTTGAATCTTTCCAGAAGTCTCTCTCTCTCTCTCAGAATGCGTGGTGCAAAAATGTCGCTGACAAAAAAAGGCAGGAAGCGGTCACCTTTAAATAGCGCTTCCCCAGCCCCTTCCCGACTGCAAAGCGCTCCCCTCAACCTGCCATTGTTAGCGGCAAGCGGTAAGGCAGGGGGCGCCACTCAATATCCGGTCCGGGGCGTTGCACGCTTGACTGACGTCACGATCTGCGGGCACAGGAGATTGCGGCGGTAGTGTTTTGCGCCGCCACAAAATGTCTGGTCAATTTCGCAAGCGGTGCAAACATCGCCGCGCCCGGGCGCTAGTTGCTTTGCGCCCCATTAGCGCCCAATTACGGGAGGCGCAAACAACTGTATTTTTCCCCCTTGGTATATTGCCATTTTTCAAGTGGAAGGTTTGTGCTAAAAGCCAATATATATGAGCAGTTTTGGTATAAAACAACATTATTTATAAAGAGGAGGGGGGTTCAAGATGGAAACCCTTAAAATATGACATTTTCAAATGAGTTGAATTTGCCTCAGAACTGTCGCTGAAATTCCTCATTTCAATCAGACCTCATTTACATAATCATTCTTTATGCTCACTTACTGTGTATTTCATTCATTTCCACTGAAACGATTCAGATACACAGTAATTGAGCATAAAGAGCCAAAAGTACCCAACATAAATTAGATGGAACTTGTTCATTATTCCAGGCATTACTCATAACCACTTAAAGAGACAAGGCGCACTCACTCAACACGGGTGACATGACAATGATTACAGGTCGAAGAAACCATGAAGTTAATTTACCTAAAGATCAGCCAATCCCATCTGCATGCCATTTCTATCCTGATAGTTTACGATGTTGTGAAACGCTTTGATATGTGTTGTGATGTCGCATCCAAGAAAAAATGACTTACATAGAATATAGAGCGCAGAAACAGGTCATTCATGCCGGTGTTTATCCTCCACACTAGCCTCCTCCCACCACTCCTCACCTCACCCTATCAACATAACTTTCTGTTCCTTTCTCCCTCATGTGCTTATCTAGCTTCCCCTGAAGTGCATCAATGCTATTCACAGAATCATAGAAGTTTACGGCACAGAAGGAGGCCATTTGACCCATCATGACTGCGCCGACCAAAAAAGAGCTCTCCAGCCTAATCCCACTTTTCAGCTCTTGGCCCATAGCCTTGTAGTTTACATCACTTCAAGTACCTGTCCAAGTACTTTTTAAATGCGATGAGGGTTTCTGCCTCTACCGCCCTTTCAGGCAGTGCGTTCCAGATGCCCACCACCCTTTGGGTGAAAACATTTCTCCTCAACTCCTCTCTAATCGTTCTACCAATTACTTTAAATCTATGCCCCCTGCTTATTGACCGCTCTGCTACTCAGCTATTCCTTGTGGTAGTGAGTTCCACAATCTGGATAAAGAAGTTTCTGCTGAACTTCCCATTGGATTTATTAGTGACTATCTTATATTTATGGCCCTTAGTTTTGGTCTTCCCCACAAATGGAAACATCTTCTCTACATCTACCCAATCAAACCCTTTCATAATCTTGAAGACCTTGCCAAAACAAGTTTCTAAATAAACCTCACAATTAGTGGAATAGACGATTACTTAGCATCGGATTACAGTATGCAGATGACGCTTGCGTCTGCGCACACTCGGAGGTCGAACTCCAAACCATCGTCAACACCTTCACCAAAGTGTACGAGAGCATAGGCCTTACACTAAACATCCGTAAGACAAAAGTCCTCTACCAACCTGCCCCCGCCACACAGTACTGCCCCCCGATTATCAAAATCCACGACAAGGCCTTGGACAACGTGGACCACTTTCCATACCTCGGGAGCCTACTGTCAACAATGGCAGACATCGATGACGAAGTCCAACACCGCCTTCAGTGCAGCCTTCGGTCGCCTGAGGAAAAGAGTGTTTGAAGACCTCAAACCCGGCACCAAGCTCATGGTCTACAGAGCAGCAGTGATACCCGCCCTCCTGTATGCCTCAGAGACATGGACCAGGCACCTCAAAGCACTGGAGAGGTACCACCAACGCTGCCTCCACAAGATCCTGCAAATCCATTGGTAGAATAGGCGCACCAACGTCAGTGTTCTCGCTCAGGCCAACATCCCCAATTGCTTCACCATTGGTGGCTGTGCCTTCAGCTGCCAAGGCCCTAAGCTCTGGAATTCCCTCCCTAAACCTCTCCGCCTCTCTCTCCTTTAAGACGCTCCTTAAAACCTCATTGACCAAGCTTTTGCTCATCTGCCCTAATTTCTCCTTATGTGGCTCGGTGTCAAATTATTTTGTCTTATAACACTCCTGTGCGGCGCCTTGGGACATTTTACTACATTAAAGGCGCTATATAAATACAAGTTGTTGTTGTTTTGTAATTAATCCAGTCCTTTAAAAAAAAAGTCATAGTTTTTTGTTTCACCATCCCAGCCGATAATAGTTTCACAATTCTATCACTTTCTAACTTAAAAAATGCCAAAATTGTTTATTCTCCTTTGACGCCATTAACTTTAAACTGTGCCTCAAATTTTGTGCCCAAGAGTGTCCCTGGATCTAAATTCTCCACAGCGATTAAAATCTTACAGACCTTTATCGAGCCCCCAGTATCTTTCTCTTTCCAAGATAGACAATCTGCCCTCATAGCCGATTCAAACGTACATTCGATGCAGAGTTGAATTTCTTTTGTCTCGGTTAAACTTTGAGCGTATTTTTCTTGTTTGGGTAGTCCATCATCAGAGAGAGACTCAGGAACATCAGTAGGGAGCTGCCATATCAGACCGATTTTAAAGAACTTTGTTCCCGTTCGCATTGTGGTATTGTGCAGCAGCTGCAATTGTTATTTTATGTCTCTTGAGATATTAATGATCTAGACAAGGGAACTAGATGTAATATCTCCAAATTTGCAGACGACACAAAGCTGGGTGGGTGTGTGTACTGTGAGGAGGATGTCGAGAAACTCCAAGATGATTTGGACAGGTTGGGTGATTGGGCAGAAACATGGCAGATGCAATATAACGTGGATAAATGTGAGGTTATCCACTTTGGTGGCAAAAACGGGAAGGCAGATTATTATCTAAATGGCAATAGATTGGGAGAAGGGGAAGTGCAACGAGACCTGGGTGTCCTTGTGCACCAGTCGCTGAAGGTAAGCATGCAGATGCAGCAGGCGGTTAAGAAGGCAAATGGTATGTTGGCCTTCGTAGCGAGAGGGTTTGAGTACAGGAACAAGGATGTCTTGCTGCAGTTGTACAGGGCCTTGGTGAGACCACATCTTGAGTATTGTGTGCAGTTTTGGTCGCCTTATCTGAGGAAGGATGTTCTTGCCATGGAAGGAGTTCAGCGAAGATTCACCAGGCTGATACCTGGGATGGCAGGAATGGCGTATGAGGAGAGATTGGGTCGATTGGGCTTGTACTCGCTGGAGTTTAGAAGAATGAGAGGTGATCTCATTGAAACTTATAAACTTCTGACAGGACTGGACAGGCTAGATGCTGGAAGGATGTTCCCGATGGTCGGGGAGTCCAGAACCAGGGGACACAGTCTAAGGATAAAGGGTAGGCCATTTAGGACAGAAATGAGGAGGAATTTCTTCACCCAGAGAGTGGTGAACCTGTGGAACTCTCTACCACAGAAGGCGGTGGAGGCCAGTTCATTAAATATATTCAAGAAGGCTAAAGGGATCAAGGGGTATGGGGAGAAAGCAGGGACCGGGTACCGAATTTGGATGATCAGCCATGATCGCATTGAATGGCGGAGCAGGCTCGAGGGGCCGAATGGCCTACTCCTGCTCCTATCTTCTATGTTAGGAGAGGTAATTAAGCCTTTAACTGTTGTAAGTCTACAGTGTGTCATTGCTGCTTAGTGCTTGTACCTCCTGATTTAGTTGTACTAAGTATCGCCTTAATCTATCTTGTACTGTTCCTGGTTCTCCCCCTCCTCCAGCCAAATCCTCTGGTAGTCTCATAGCTCGTCCTGTCATTAATTCATAGGGGGTCAGTCCGGTCGTTCGTCCTGGGGTGGCTCGCAGCCTCATTAGTATGCTGGGTAATAATTCCAACCATCGCTTCCCTGTTTCTTGGATGGCTTTTGTCAGCGTGTTTTTCAGTGTCCTATTCATTCTTTCTACCATCCCCGAGGTCTGGGGGTGATATGTTATGTGGTATTTTTGTATTACGTGTAGCAGCTTACAGATTTCTCTCATTTTGCCGGTGAAATGAGTGCCGTTGTCTGAGTCAATTTGCAGAGGCACTCCCCAACGGGGTATAACCTCGGTAGCCAATATTAGTGCAACTGTTTTTGCAGAGCAATCTCAGGTGACAAAGGCTTTCACCCACCTGGTAAATTGGTCAATTATTACCAGGCAATATTTCTTCCCCCGGTCCTGCGCTAAGGGGCCGGTAAAGTCAATTTGTAGGTTTTCCCAGGGTCCTTGGGGCCTGGGTTGGTTTGCTACTCTAACTCTACATCTCTGTCCTACATTATTCTTAGCGCATATTATACAGCGGTGGCAATATTTCGCTACTTCCCGATCCATCTTTGGCCACCACCAGTACTGTGTCAGTAGGTGCAACGTGTTACTTCTGCCAGTATGTGTTACACCATGGTATAGCGCCATCAGTTGTTGTCTGCAACATTCCGGTGCCACCACCTGGTTACGGGGGCCCCATTTCCAAATTCCATCTTGCGGTCGGGCGCCAGCTTGTTTCCATCTCTCCTTCTCTTTACTAGTATTTTCTTGTACCTCCATTATATTCACTTCCTGTACCCCACTGACTGTCATGACTATATTTATTTCGCTTTTGAATGCGTCCTTTGGTTGCATTTCTTCCGCAGCTAGTTTGGCGACTAGATCTGCATACCTATTCCCGATAGGGGCCTGGTCCTGGGGTTCCTGTGAGTCCATATCCTCTATCTTTGTGTGGGCTTTTATTTATACCGCTGCCTCTAAAGGTGCCTGTGCAGCCTTAACTAACCTTTCTATTAATTTTCCGTGTTTTACTACCTATCCCGTAGAGGTCATGTACCCCCTTCTGGCCCATAGTGTCATATAATCATGCACCACTCCGAAGGCATAACGGCTGTCGGTATAAACATTTATCTGTTTGTTTTTTGCTATTTCCAACGCTTTTATTAAAGCCACTAGTTCCGCTACCTGTGCTGACTTATCCCCATAAAGGGCTCCTTTTAACAGGGTCTTTCCTTCTTGATTTACTACTGCCCACCCTGTTCTGGCTTCTCTGTTGATATACTTTCAGGATCCATCTACCTAGATTATCATATGGGGATTTTCTAGTGGGTCTTCCTTTATTCCACTACCTATTTCTTCCTCCATTTTCATCTGACAACTGTGCCCTTCTCCTTCCGTTAATATGCCCGTGGCTGGATTAACCCCGGTATGTTTTTGTATTATCACAGTTCCAGCCCTGGGGACTAATATAGCTTCCCATTTAGCTTTCCTGCTATCCGATATAGTCCGCAATTTTCCTGTGTTGAGTAGTTCCACTAATGTATGTTGAGTATGCAAAATTACCTTTCCCATCATCAATATTGGTTCGCTTACTCGCACCGCCCGGGTGGCGCAATCTATTGCAGCCACACATCGTGGCATCGCCTTCGCTACTGGGTCTTTTTTTTTTTTGCAGAGTAATACGCAACGGGTCTCTGTTCCCCTCCGTGATCTTGCATTACCACGGCTGAATAACTCTCATGATCTAAATCACAATATAGGTGGAAGGGTCGAGTGGGATCTGACAATCCTAGGGCAGGGGCTGTTATTAATTCCTGTTTAAGGGCCCTATCTGCTTCCTCCTGCTCCGTCTCCCATTCTATCTTATCAGTGACGGGTCTCCCCCCTTTAACTAACCGTTGAATCGGCTCTGCTTTCCCTGCAAAGTCTGATATAAAATTCCTGCAGTAATTAAATAGTCCCAACACTTTCCTCACTCCCCGGATGGTCACTGGCCTTGGCAGGTCTTTTATGGCTGCCTTTTGTTCCTGCGGGAGTGCCTTACACCCCCGGCTAATCTCGTGTCCTAGATACTTTACTTTGGACAGTCCAAGCTGTGCCTTTTTGGGTTCAATTTAAAGCCAGCTTTCTTAAGTGTCTGGAGGGTGGCTAGTAATGCTCCCATGTGTCCTTTGGCATCCTCTGATGCAATCATTATGTCATCAACATATTAGAGTAGGGCACTCTGGTACTTTAATAGGTCTAACTCGTCTAAGGCTTGACTCAGTACACGGTGGAATATATTTGGACTATTGTGGAACCCCTGCGGGACCCTGGTCCATGTATACTGTCTATCCCTGACAGTAAAGGCGAATTTCCCTTGTGATTCCTCTGCCAATGGTACGGACCAGAACCCGTTCGCTATATCCAAGACTGTAAATATTTCAATGTCTGGTTTCAGATCATTAAATATCTTATTCAATACGGTCTGCACAAATTTACACCAACCAGAATTTCACCGTGGCCACAATGAAAGTCTGGTTTTAATAGGTTAATTAACCTCAATAACTCCAATTCAATCCAGATCAATATTTTTTTTAAAAACTAACCAGTATCACTTGGAAAAGAAAGAATCGATAGCCGCATTAACAAAGAAATAATTACCCATGCCTTGTAAACATTCAAATTCATTTTCTTCCAGGCACATTGGCAACTGTGACTTCAAGGCTGAAGCTTATCTTTTGTAAAACAATTAACAAACTTAAAACAACACACGGTTGTCCATCCTTCAAGACAAGTCTTCAAAGGGTTAAACAGCTTTTAGCTCTCTGTACAAAAGAGTGGGTGGAGCTAAAACACACCGGACATTTTTTTTTAAGGACAGACTTTCAGACAAACGGAATACTGTAACTTCTTAAATATCCATAGTCAGGAAAACTTTCACACTTTAACACACACTTTCACACAAACTGAGATCCCAGCATTTTTTAAGGTTCCTTTCACTCAGCAATCGTGTTTTATTTGTTTCAGCACAGATGTTAATAACATCCATGTCAGTAAACTTTAGGTTTCTCTTTCTGAATCATCCCAATCAACCTCCTCACTATCATTTCTTCCACTTTGCACTGACCTTGTCTTCATTACAGCGGCACACTTGGCGCCTACCTTTTTTAACTGTTCCACTAACTCCTCTTTTTCCCTCTCCCATGTGGCCCCAATCTTACACATTTTTCAGGTGGCTCTGACAAAGAACCATTACGGTTTTCTCCTCCTTATTCTTGCTCTCCTTACTCCACCATTCTTTCTGTCGGTCGGGAACCCATTCAGGATCCCACCTTCCTTTCCCATTCTTTTTATTAACTTGTCATTATATCCCTTTTTTTTTAACCATCTTTTCCTTAACTTTCTCATACTTATCGCGCACAAATTCATACGGCAAGTTACATTACGCCATCCTGTTTGTCCGTCGATTTCTTTCCCGGCCATTTTCTAGCCGCTCAGGAATTTCCGTGAGGTTTTCTCACTTTCCCGGGGTCTTTTTACCCTATCCCAATCGGAATTTCCATTATCCGATACTATCGCGTACAAACTAGTACAGGCGTTTAGATCTTTTGGCGTCCTTTTTATTCGCCATCCTTTTAGGGTGGATTTGCTAGTTCCCCCCCTCGTTTGTTACCTCCGGGACTCCTCCGGGACTCCCCCGGACCTGTTACCTCCGGGACTCCACTGGACCTGTTACCTCCAGGACTCCCCCGGACCTTCAGGGACCTTTCCCTGCTTATGCGGTTTTAACTCCGCCTAGATTGGATTCTCCCTATATCCAATCCTATATAACCCGAGCTCCTCAACTTATTCAGACATTTTCATTTCTAGTGTCCTAGCATGCACGCAAGTTGCTTTACTTACGTATCCGGACACCGCCTAGATTCATTGGATCTCCGGCCCTGGGCTTCGATACGAGGAGACAATGTCTCTACTCAGCCCGTCCGGTAGATCCTGCCGACTACGCCAAGTTGTAAGGGTAAACCGGGAGAGCTTCTTCTCCCCGAGACGGACCCTCTGATATAAAGGGTCGACGTCCGCCTTATTCCCAATCAATCACTCGGAGTCTGGAGGTTCGTTCAGTAAAGCAACTTCATTTACAAGTCGACAGGGGAGACACTCATGCTGGGATGAATGCTCTCCGATCGCTAAGATCCCCTGCCTTATATACAGTTTTTTTGTTCTAAGTCGTGGCTTACATCATGCAGTTGATTTCGGGTGCAAATTCCTGCGACCCGTGTACACATTTTGACCGTAACATAGTCCTGTGACCCCATATGTTATCTTTACCACATTCCTCAATTGGTAGCTAAAAGTTTGGGCACATTATTCAGGTAGCAGCTGACAGTTTGACCATTTGACCACATTATTCAATTATTAGCTGACGGTTTGTGCCCATTAGTCAGGTAGCAGCTGACAGTTTGACCATTTGGCCACATTCCACCATACTTCCCTTTGGGACATGTACAGTGGATATATGCTTGGTTCCTAAATTCCCTTATTTTAGTCCTTTCAACTCTTTCAAGGCCCAAGCCTCGGAGCTTCCTTTAAAGATGCCTGCTTGAGATGGCCAATATATGGAACTGGCAAGCAGTGTCCCCCCGCATAAGTTGCACCGCCTCCTGCGCAGCCCATTCAAATTTTTGCGCCCGCGCCGTGTCTAAAATGTAAAAAGGCCTGTGAGCGGCCTGCGCGGGAACTCCCAGACCGCTTGCGTGCGGCGCACCTTAGTGGGAACTCTGCTGTGCCATCTTACAGTTCCACGCATTGGGCAGGATTTTCATTGGGCCATGGAGGCGGGATTGGAGGCGTGCGGGGGTGTTAAAATCCCGAAATCGGGGGGGGCACGAACCCATCCCACCCCCAACCCTCCTCCATGCCAGTTTCAAAGGAGGCGGGTACCCGCCCCGCACTGGGACCCGCCTCCTCGAGGCGGGAAGGGGATTAGTGCCAATTAACTGCCTGTTAACAGGTAGTTAACAGGCAGTTTTTAGCCTAATCCCTATTTTTATTGTTGAAGTGTGGGATTCCCGACAGCTCCAAACCACGCCAAGTTAGCGAGGCGGGCCATCGGGCTGAAGGGCTTGGAGGGTTCAAGATGTCCGGTGTTCAGGTGAGTGATGTGTGCATGAGTGCAAAGGTAAGTGTGTTTGGTGTGTGTAAAGTGTTTAAAGAAGTTTTACTTACCTTTACTTACCTTTACAGCCTTTCTTCCTTCAGATCTCGGGAGTCCCTCATCTCACCGGCACAGAAAGCAGAATGGCTGCGAGCTGCCAAAAATTGCAGCATTCAGCTTTCTGTTCCGGGGAGATCTCTAAATCATCCTGAGAGGAAGGAATTAACTTGTAGTACAGATTGCCAGTGTTTGACAGCTTCAAACAGCTGTGAAACGCTGATATTTCATCTGTCAAAAGGTCTTGACAGATGAAATGTCAATCTGTGACGTCACCTGTTGCCGGTTGGCCCTTAATTGGCCTTCTGAGCCCGCTGGGCGGGCTCAACAAGGTCAATCAAGTGAAAATCGCGTGGTTTGGCTAGAACTCAGTGGAGGCGGGACTACAACCCCGAAAGTTGTAGTCCCGCCTCCAACCCGACTTCTCAATGAAAATCCAGCCCATTGTCTCAGCTGCTTGTATTTCTGCAGAAAAGTTCTCATTTGGGGCTACACGACACCAATGTGTAAAGTTGCTGTGTATTTGCAGGTTAATGGTATATGACGTCGTACTTGTGTAACTGGTGTGTTTTTGTTTCCGTTGCAGGTTACGGGGCAATGGCAGAGGTATCGACAATCGTAGACAAAGTACACGAGTGCCTGGAACAGTCTCCCCGGCTACTGCCTTAGCGAGCACCAGGGCCAACTTTGAAAAGAAACCCACCTCCTCAAAATTAAATGTAGTGCTCCCATTTTATGCAGCATCTCTATCTTAATGGACTCCGTTAACCGAGGCAAAATCGCAATCGGTTTGTAGTTTATTATCCTATTCAAGCATCATTATTCCTTCTCGGTTACTGAAACCCAAACGATTGAAAATCAGCCTGAGGGGTTGTGAAAGGGCTGCTGCCAAAAAAAATTTCTGCTGGTTGGAATATTTTCCCCGCAACCGTCTCAAAATCCAGCCGGAATTCTGCCGGAAGGCTACAAACCCCAAGCAGCCTCTATGAATCTTCCTCTCTGAGGTGAGATGTTGCCGCAGGTACATACATCAGACTGTGAGCATGTAGCACCGATGAGCGGCATAACTGTCGCACCCTTGGGCTGTTTAATGGCCATACCTGAGGACGTGCTGAATTCACCCAGGAATGACATATGAGGAGAGATTGGGTCGATTGGGCTTATACTCGCTGGAGTTTAGAAGAATGAGAGGGGATCTCATTGAAACTTATAAAATTCTAACAGGACTAGACAGACTAGATGCAGGAAGGATGTTCCCGATGGTCGGGGAGTCCAGAACCAGGGGTCACAGTCTAAGGATAAGGGGTAAGCCATTTAGGACAGAGATGAGGAGGAATTTCTTCACCCAGAGAGTGGTGAACCTGCGGAATTCTCTACCACAGAAGGCAGTAGAGGCCAATTCATTAAATATATTCAAGAAGGAGTTAGATATATTTCTTGAGGCTAAAGGGATCAAGGGATATGGGGAGAAGGCAGGGACAGGGTACTGAATTTGGATGATCAGCCATGATCTCATTGAATGGCGGAGCAGGCTCGACGGGCCGAATGGCCTACTCCTGCTCCTATCTTCTATGTTTCTATGTGCCCCTAGAAGTTGCAATTAGCAGTTTAAGATGACAGATTAGCACGTTGAGTCTGAAAGATATTAAGATTTTTTATATTTAATGGGGTTTTAAGAACAACAGCTGTTAACGTTTATGGTCCGAGGCGTTCACTGTGTTTGGAAAAACTGATAAGTCGTCATGTTGTACTACGACTTTATCTTGCATTTCCTCAAAACAAGTGCTCGGTTTTCCAATGGTCTCCTAGCGGCCCTGTATGTGATGTGAGACTGTACTCGAGGTGAAAGAATTTTTAAACTAGCCAAACATGCACCTGAAGTATAAGGGCAGATTTTCCAGCTGCCGGGATCAGTCCCATCAACGCAGACTGTAAGTGTGAGGGCTGGGGATAAGCGGGCAGAGGATCCCTTTTGCTGGACCCCTGCCTGGTTAGTGAAAGAAAGAACGAACTTGCATTCATAAGGCGCAGTTCACAACCTCGGGACGTCCCAAAGCGCTTTGCACCCATTGAAGTACTGTTGAAGTGGAGTCGCTGTTGTAATGTAGGAAACGCGGCAACCAATTTGCACACAGCAAGCTCCTGGCAGACCGCATTGCGGCGCTGGGGCTGCGATTGGATACAGACTGGACCATTCGCGATGCTGAGGACGTCATGGATATCACGTTTAAGCAGTTGGTCACACCGCAGGTAAAGGTTGCACAGGCAGAAAGAAAATGGGTGACCAACAGGCAGAGTAGTCGGCGCAGGCAGGTAGTGCAGGAGTCCCCTGTGGACATCCCCCTCTCAAACAGATATGCCATTTTGAATACTGTTGAGGGAGATGGCTTATCAGGGGAAAGCAGCAGCAGCCAACTTCCTGGCACCAGGGGTGGTTCTGCTGCACAGGACGGGAGGAAAAAGAGGGGTAGAGCTATAGTAATAGGGGATTCTATTGTAAGGGGAATAGATAGACATTTCTGCGGCCGCAAACGAGACTCCAGGATGGTGTGTTGCCTCCCTGGTGCAAGGGTCAGCAATGTGATAATGACCAGATAATCTGTTTTAGTGATGTTGGTTGAGGGATAAATGTTGGCCCCAGGTCACCGGGGTTAGCTCCCCCTGTTCTTCCTCGAAATACTGCTCGATGCCCACATCCCGAGATTGAATGCCCTCCGACAGTGCAGCGCTCCCTCAGCACTGCACTGAAGAGCCAGCCTGGATTTTTGTGCTCAAGTCTCTGGAGGGGTACAGTTTTCTTCCAGCCTAAATTTATGGGCAAGAGCTTTATTCTAATACTCAAATTTTCTCAAACTGCCCCTTGCACAGTCTCCTACCCTTATAGGACAGGATCATGCTGCATTCGCTCACCTGCAAAAAGGGAAGCTATATTTGTCCAAAGGAGCTCTTAAAGGGCAGGTGCTGTTTTATATGAATAGTGTATCAGTATTGTTTAAAGAGGGTGGAGGGAATTATAACGTAAAGCATTTAGGGACGGGAAAAAAAACGGAATATTGTCTGCAGAACTGCCAGAAAGTTAATTTTTGCAAGTTTGACAGAAGATCATCATCATAAAGCAACAGCGGATAGGAAAAGGGGCTATTACAATCCAACCTTTCACTGCTGCTCAGGGAGCAAGACATCTGTAAGATGCAGGGCCCCAGGCTGGTTGCCAAGTCCATAGAAAGTTAATGATGGGCTTGCTTTTAAAGCTTCCACATCACAATATTAAATCGATAGCAAAATCTTCCCGTGCAAGCGCAGGAGATGCAACACCTGCCCTTTTACCTCCCCCCTTCCCACTGTCCAGGGCCCCAAACACTCCTTCCAGGTGAAACAGCGATTTACTTGTACTTCTTGCAATCTAGTATACTGTATTCGCTGCTCACGATGTGGTCTCCTCTACATTGGGGAGACCAAACGCAGATTGGGTGACCGCTTTGCAGAACACCTCCGTTCAGTCCGTAAGGGTGACCCCGAGCTCCCGGTGGCCTGTCACTTTAATTCACCGCCCCATTCCCACTCAGACCTCACCGTCCTCGGCCTCTTGCATTGTTCCACGTAAGCTCGAGGAACAGCACCTCATCTTCCGATTAGGCACTTTACAACCTTCCGGACTCAATATCGAGTTCAACAATTTCAGATCATAACCTCGGCCCCTATTACATTTTTACTTATTTTTTATCCACACCTTTGTTTTGGCCCTTTCCCCCCCCCCTTTTTTTTCTCTCCCACGTGGCAGCTGTCTCCCATTCTGCCAGCGCATTTCACACCTAATCTAGAGCTGTCTTTTGTCTCCACTAGTCCTATCACCATCTCGTCTGGTTTTGAATACCTCTTAATGTCTCTTCACTTCTCTTTTGTTCTCTCCCAGCCTGGCCTTCAGTCTTGACAAAGGGTTTGACCCGAAACGTTGACTCTAATTTCTCTCCACGGATGTTGCCTGGCCTGCTGAGTTTTTCCAGCATTTTCTGTTGTTATTTCACAATATTAAATGGTTGATGTAGCACATGGTGAAAGCAAGCCAGGAATATCAGCTGGCACAACAGGAGGTTTATTTTTTATATGGGGGGGGGGGGGGGGGAAATTGAATTAAGGAACTAATTAGAATTGAGCAACTTTTCAATTGAGAGTAGACGACTGTATTTTTTTTTTTGGTTTTGTTTTCAGCTCGTCTTAGACTTCCAGCAGCGATCATATGGCTGAAAAGTTAAAGCTAATGCGACAAAAAACGGAAAATGGTGGAATGGCTCGTGGCCGTGCAGCTTTCACTGGGGCGGTCGCAGTGCTGTGTCAGGGGCGGATACCTGATCGCAGAGATTTCAATAGGGAGTGCGGGAAAGATGGGCACGGGTTTGGGAGACGGCAACTTGTTCAGGACCTTTAGAGAGAAAAGGGGGGGGGGTTTGAGCTGGGGTGGTAGTTTGCTCGGGCAGGGAAGCTGAAGGTGGGTTTTTTTTTGAGGAGGGGAGTGATGGTGGTGGTGGTTTTTGAGGGCGGGAGGGGGGACAGTACCTGAAGAGTGGGAACCATTTACAATGTCAGCTAGCGTAGGGGCCAGGAAGGGAAGTTGGGTGGTCAGGAGTTTAATGGGAGAGGAGTCGGCACAGCAGGAGGTGGGTCTCGTGATGAGATGAGCTCGGAGAGGGCATGAGAGAGACGCGGGTTCAGGTGGGGGGGGTTGGTGTTTGGCTAGGTGAGGGAAGGGGAGAAAGTAGCAGGGACAGCTGAATGGATAGTCTCAATCTTAGAAGAAATCCATGAGATCCTCACACTTGCTGGAGGTGAGGGCGGAAGGGCAATAGGTTTAAGAAGATGGTCGGTAGCGGTGAAAGGAAGCTAGGGATTATGTTTGCTCCCGAGGATGATCCTGGTGTAGTGGAAGGCTTTGATAGAGGAGAGCGAGGCCCAGTAGCGCTAAATACGGTCCAGACAGATCTGGTGATGGATGGCTAAACCAGTTGTCCGCCAGATAAGCTCAAGTCTTCACCCCTTGCAATTGAGGGAGCGAAGAAGGAGGCAAGAATGGGAGAGAGTAAAGGTTTTGCTGGAGGCAAGGGCATCAGAGGTAGAGATGAGGGAATAGTAAATATATCTTGTTGATCTGCTTCTCCTGGTCGTCTTCTTAGGCAGTCCCTCGGAACCGAGGATGACTTGCTTCCACACTAAAAATGAGTTCTCAGGTGACTGATGAGTCCAATGCGGGACCTACAGTCTCTGTCACAGGTGGGGCAGACGGTGGTTGAGGGACGGGTGGGTGAGGGTGCTTGGGTTGACGTGCACTCCTTGTGCTGCCTGTGCTTGGCTTCCGCTTGCTCCCGGCCGAAGAGACTCGAGGTATTCGGCGCCTTCCCGGATGCTTCTCCTAAAAGAGGCACTAAAAGGTCCATGTTACTGCATTTGGTATAGAGCTGTCAGTAAAGAGAAAGTTAACAGGGCCCGTCTCAGCCATGGGCATTCTATTTTAACCTGTTCTTTGTTGTCACTTTTGTGTCAAGTTTTTCTATTTAAAAATCCCATGTAAATATTTATAACGGGAACTGCCCAATGTTCCCTCTAATTTTTTTTTCCCGCCCTGCATGGCCCCTTTAAGGAGCTGCATGGTCCATTGAAAAATCTGTGCATGCGCTGTTTTTGCACTTAAAAACCGGCTCGCTGTCTGCGCGGGACTTCTACAGCACGACACGGACATGCAGCTTAAAGGGAACATTGGAACTGTCACTTATCATGTTACAATTACACCCTATTGCCAGTGGCAGGGCTGCAGTGTCTAAGTTTTGTATCCTCCCCTCTTCCGCAGCCTTGTACTGGCGAGAAACTTCAATGCTCCAACCGACTAAACTCTGCTTCCCAAGTTGCAGGAAGTTTTGCTACTTAACTATCCATAAATCTTACTAAAAACTTGCGTGGCCTGCTCCGATGATTCCCCCACCCTGTAACCCTGCTTCACCCGAAGCCTACACTAGGCCCTGACTCATAGAAACATAGAAGATAGGAGCAGGAGTAGGCCATTCGGCCCCTCGAGCCTGCTCCGCCATTCAATGCGATCATGGCTGATCATCCAAATTCAGTACCCTGTCCCTGCTTTCTCCCCATATCCCTTGATCCCTTTAGCCTTAAGAAATATATCCAACTCCTTCTTGAATATATTTAATGAATTGGCCTCTACTGCCTTCTGTGGTAGAGAATTCCACAGGTTCACCACTCTGCGTGAAGAAATTCCTCCTCATCTCTGTCCTAAATGGCTTACCCCTTATCCTGAGACTGTGACCCCTGGTTCTGGACTCCCCGACCATCGGGAACATCCTTCCTGCATCTAGTCTGTCTAATCCTGTTCGAATTTTATAAGTTTCAATGAGATCCCCTCTCATTCTTCTAAACTCCAGCGAGTACAAGCCCAATCGACCCAATCCAATCCCAGGTTAAGTAGGTTGGGCCTCTACTCATTGGAGTTCAGAAGAACGAGAGGCGATCTTATCGAAACATATAAGATTGTGAGGGGGCTTGATCGGGTGGATTCGGTGAGGATGTTTCCACTGATGGGTGAGACTAGAACTAGGGGGCATAATCTTAGACTAAGGGGCTGCCCTTTCAAAACTGAGATGAGGAGAAACTTCTTCACTCAGCGGGTAGTAAATCTATGGAATTTGCTACCCCAGGGAGCTGTGGAAGCTGCAACATTAAATAAATTTAAAACAGAGATAGACAGTTTCCTAGCAGACAAGGGAATGAGGGGTTACGGGGAGAGGGCAGGGAAGTGGACGTGAGTCTAGGTTCGGATCAGCCATGATCCTATTGAATGGCGGAGCAGGCCTGAGGGGCCGTATGGCCTACTCCTGCTCCTACTTCTTATGTTCTTAATCTCTCCTCATACGTCATTCCTGCCATCCCAGGTATCAGCCTGGTGCATTTTCGCTGCACTCCTTCCATGGCAAGAACATCCATCCTCAGATAAGGCGACCAAAACTGTACACAATACTCAAGATGTGGTCTCACCAAGGCCCTGTACAACTGCAGCAAGACATCCTTGTTCCTGTTCTCAAACCCTCTCGCTACAAAGGCCAACATATCTCTCTGCGTGCTTGGCCACAAGACTTCGACTGGTATAATAGAAGCGCCTAGTTTCAAATGGAGCAGGATCGAAACGCGTATTTGTGGCAGGGGGAAAAGGAAGATAAAAGGGGGATCTGGATCTTTTCAAAGGGAATAAGAAGATAAGGGCTCAGTCTGAAGAGCAGGGCAGTGCGTCGGAGCGTCGAAGCCACAGTAAAGAGGAATCATCCGCTACAGAGTATCCTCTATGTCGCTGGAAGAAAAGCACATTGCAGGTCTCCCTTCTGCATTAATGTGGGAGAAAGCACTCCAGGAGGATTATCTGATGCATGATGGAGTGTAAGGGAAACCAGAGTTTTTAAATAAATAGGCCAGATGGAGGACAGTGCACCGGGATCTTTGTGGTTATCACTGTTTACTTTAGATAGATCTTCCTGTGGTTCACTGCAACACTTAGACTTCAACCAAGGTCTGGTTAGAAGATAACAGAGCTGCCAGGATGTGGGGTGGCTTGTTGGGCGGGGGTATTGATAGCATGTTCTAAGATATGTGACCAAAACATGGGTCAGGAATTAGGAACAGGATTCACACTCTTCTGTCTTCTGCCATGTCCTCCCAGATTTCTGGCCTCTTGCGTATCCCCAGTTACCTCGCGCCCCTCCCCTTATTTGAGGCCGTGCCTTCAGCTGTCTACCTCCCTGAGCTCTGCAATTCCCTCCCTAAACCTCTCCGCCTCTCTTTCCTCCTTTAAGACGCTCTTTAAAACCTACCTCTTTGACCAAGCTTTTGGTCACCTGTCCTAATATCGCCTTAAGTGGCTCGGTGTCCATTTTTTGTCTGATTACTGTACGCTCCTCTGAAGAGCCTCGGAACGTTTCACTGCGTTAAAGGTGCTATATAAATGCAGTGTGGTCGTGTTCTCAGTGATGTGTAAAGATAGCTTGCCTCGGTGGTCGATTTTAAGCTCCGGATGGGGGAACGCAGCATAGCGAACATCCAGACTGTCTGGGAGGGACAGCGGGGTGGCCCAGCGGATTTTAACGGCCGGGCCTAATTAAGCCGATTTCCCGATGGAAAACGGTCTGGAAGTTGGTGGGAAGCGGCTCCTTGGCTGTGAAAATCGGCTGGCAGGAGACCACCGCCAGGGGCCAGAGGGAATGGTCCCTGGCACTAAAGCAAGTCTTCAGGAGGGGGGGCGGTCCGATGTGGATCACGGTCGGGGGGGAGAGGGAGAGAAGCCCGGAGCAAAGGAGGCCCAAATTTTCCATGTGGGGCCAGAGGGGCCACTCCTGCTCCTCCTGGCCCACAACGTACCTTAAAGTATTTTTGTAAGACCTTCCTGGGTCTCTTCTGGTCCTACATCCACTCGCCTTACAGGGAAGCCACGACCATTCCCCTGTTCAGGCTTAATATTGCTGTTGGACCCCAATGATGTCATTGGAACCTCATCTGCAAAATTAGAGAAGGACTCAAGCCAGCTTAGGGAGGGTGTTCTTTCCACCAGCAATTTAAAATGCAGTCGGGAAGCCAGAGACTCTGTCCTCTGCTCCATTTTAATTGCCCTCCCCACTCTGCCCGGATTCAATCGAGCGGGTGGGGGAGGGGGGGAGTTAAAATTCCCTCAACTGTGCCTAGTTCCTTAGTTGCTTTGAAATATATCTCCCAAGTTAAACAGATGGTTAGCCTGCCAGATGCAGGCCCCCACAGCTTTATATCAAGACCAAGACAGAAGAGGAAGTGTAAGCCTTCGGAGGGACATCACTTTCAACTGAAAGGCATATATAGACAGTCTTGCATCTAGTACACATCTGTTACACTTCAAAGAGTCAATAGTGTTATAAAACAAAAATGCAGTCATATTATACTGGTTTCTTTTAACCTCGAGCCAGAAAGTCAACCACCTCCCAATCTGCAAACTTCCCTCCTCATATGCAAAAAACATGAACCTCTAGTTGATCTCAGAATTTACAAGGGGTGAGACTTTCCGGCCTTGAAGGGTGAGGCCGACCTGAATACAGCTCCAACCCGAAAGCCGAATAATATATTGTCCATTAAATGGTACAACTCACGAGTCATTGTAAAAGCCTATCGCCTGGCTTTACCGTGAGCAGTGCCACGAGAGGTCCGCTGACCTACATAGTCACACAATCAATAGCCTTCAATCTAAGTACAAATCCATCTTTCAAAACCGTCACATTTTACAAGTGTCGCGGTCATAGGGCAACAATAATTTTGCCGAAATAACCACTTGACTAAGTTACCAGTCAAAAATCCAGTTGACTACATGAAAATGATAGATTTTTGAATATTAAGGGAATCAAGGGATATGGGGAGAGTGCAGGAAAGTGGAGATGAGGTAGAAGATCAGCCACGATCTTATTGAATGGCGGAGCAGGCTCGAGGGGCCGAATGGCCGACTCCTGCTCCTATTTCTTATGTTCTTATGAATCACTAAGATACAAACAAGAACCTCTTGATGTCTTCAGCCTGCAGCTCGAGTTAAGCAGCTAGAATTAACACAGGGTGGGGGAGGTTCTCGCCTTTGTGAAATCCTGCCACAGTTTGCTTGTGGTGGAGGCCCCAGTCACCTCAGTGCTGTGCTTCTGGCTGATTTTACAGGGTCAGGGTAACTTGCATATATCTCAGGTGGTCTCCCCAGCCTCCGGCGGGGCAGCTCAGTGGCTGGATTTACCTTTTCGCAATGTAGGCTGGCCAGTTGGGATTCCAGCTAATTGATCGAGAAATAACAACAGCAAACGCTGGAAAAACTCAGCAGGCCAGGCAACATCCATGGAGAGAGAAACAGAGTCAACGTTTCAGGTCGAAACCCTTCGTCAGGACTGAGAGAAAAGCACAGGAAATGAAACAGATTAAAAGGTCAGTTTGGGGGCTGGGAAATGGGGATGAAAGAACAAAAGAGAAGTGAAGAGACATTAAGAGGTATTCAAAACCAGACGAGATGGTGATAGGACTAGTGGAGACAAAAGACGGCTCTAGATGTTTATTAAATGGATGCAGTGTGAAATGCGCTGGCAGAATGAGAGACTGCTGCCGTGTGGGAGAGAGAAAAAGGGGGAAGGGCACAAAACAGGTGTGGATAAAAAATATATAAAAATGTAATAGGGGCCGAGGTTATGATCTGAAATTGTTGAACTCGATATTGAGTCCGGAAGGCTGTAAAGTGCCTAATTAATTGATCGAGAGACCTGTCAACGAAACACGCCGAGCAATCAGCAAGCTGAGGCATGATCACTGCAGCAGGGAGATACGATTGGGACAGAGGCAAAAGGAAACATATTAGATAAAAATCAGTAAGTGCCTTCGAGGCACAGCAAAGTGACGCGCTGAGTCATAGATGCTGCACCTTGCTGCGATTCCTCACATAGATCCAAAACAAGCGCTCTACTCGGAGCTCCGGCACGGCAAGAGAGCCCCAGGTGGGCAGAGGAAACGCTTCAAGGACACCCTCAAAGCCTCCTCGAAAAAGTGTAACATCCCCACTGACACCTGGGAATCCTTGGCCCAAGACCAGAGCACAAAGTGGAGGAGAAGCATCCGGGAAGGCGCCGAACACCGAGTCTCTTCGCTGGGAGCAAGCGGAAGCCAAGCGCAAGGAGCGCACGTCAACCCAAGCGCCCCGCCCACCCGCCCCTTCAACCACCGTCTGCCCCACCTGTGACAGAGACTGTAGGTCCCGCATTGGACTCATCAGTCACCTGCGAACTCATTTTTAATGTGGAAGCAAGTCATACCCGGTTCCGAGGGACTGCCTAAGAAGAAGAAGAGTCAGATCCTAAGCTCTTGTCAACTTTGGGGAAGCCATCAGGTTGAACTAAGGCACTTCTTCAGAGGGAGTGAAGAAGGTGAATCAACTTGCGACATCTTCAATACCTGCTAGTATGTTCATTCACTAAGCTCGAACAATATGTCCACCCTCTTAGTTAGGGAAGTAATGGTTAATAAGGGAGCACGGAGGCGGTACAGACATGAAAATATCAATTCATTATAGGAGAGTAAATAAACTTCACAGCATTAAGTAAGGTCTCAAGTATTTCATTTTCATTCAGCAGTTGTGCAAAAAAAAGCTGGAGATAGCCCTCTATAATAGAGGGCTCCAGACTACAGCCTGTGGAGCGCATTTGGCTAACGGTAATGAGTCCTGGCAATGGAGCCCAGGTAACGCAGTTGCAGTCATGTTCATATTCTTTACTCGCTGGTTGTTCCTATTTGAATTTCAAGGACTTGTAGGCTTGGAAAGTGCTGTTTGGACACTGTTGCTTCATTGGTGGTTTCATCCCAAGTGAGGACATCTGTTAGTATCAGTAGCTTCAGAGATATGACAATTACTGGAGCATGATATGCAGCTTAGTGGCCAGAAAGACAAAAAGCATGGACATGCCCCTTCCACAAGTACCGAATCAACCTTACCAAAAATAGGTTTCAGAGAACTTCCACCTTCTCTGACATGTTAAGATGTTTCCTTATTTTTCTAAAGCAAACAGAAGTGATCATGCACAACAATTGTGGCCTATGCAAGACTGGTTTTTTTTTAACTTCCCTTTTTCTCAGAATCTAAGCTCTAGTATCAAATGCCTCAGCCCATCTGCTGCTGAAATCCTCATCCATGCTTTTGCCATCTCAGGACTTGACTATTCCAGTGCTCTCCTGGCCGACCGCTCGTCTCCCACCCTCCATAAACTTGAGCGCAATCAAAACTTTGCTAACCGTATCCCAAATCGCATCAAGTTCTGTTCACTTCTCACCCCTGTGCTCGCTGACCTCCACTGGCTCCCGGTCCCCGAAAGCCTCGATTTTAAAATTCTCATCCTCGTTTTCAAATCCCTCCATGACCTCACCCTTCCCTATCCTGTCATCTCCAGCCTTACAACCCTCCAAGATCTGTGTTCATCCAATTCTGGCCTCCTGTACATCCCCGACTTCCTTCGCCCCACCATTGGTGGCCGTCCCTTCGACCGTCTAGGCCCTAAGTTATGGAATTCCCTCCCTAAATCTTTCTGCCTCTCCTCCTTTAAGACGCTTCTTAAAATGTCATCTTTGACCAAACTTTTGGTCACCTATCCATTATAATGTCTCCTTCTGTGGTTCGGTGTCTGCTTATGTTCCTGTGAAGCGCTTTGGGATGTTTTACTACATTAAAAGCACTATACAGATTCAGAAGTTGTTGTTTCTTATTGCTGTTATACATTCTTCACCAATGACTTATTTTCCCTTAATAATCTTCATATTAAAGGTTACCTTCAATAAAAGTAGTGACAAGTACTTTCAAGGATGATCACAAATTCCAGTGTAGTGTTAGCAAGATGTTGGGTAAATCTAGATTCCATCTCACCATTCACATTAGCCAACAATCTCAACATAAAATTAAATGCTGTGACTGGCATATCAACCCTTTCACTGCCCACAAGTCCAAGGAAATGCCCATTTCCCCGGGCCAAGTGGGTTTGTAAGTTTCAAAATGTCCCAAGAGCACAATCAGCCAAAACTTGACACCAAGCCAAAGAAAGAGACATTAGGGCCTAGAAATTCAGTTGGGCGCGCCAGCCGTTAGCGCCTTAGGAGGAGTAGATCTCGAGCGCTAGGCGCTTAGCGCCCGGGCGCAGCGCGATCTGCGCCTCGCCCCAACTTCAGTAGACATTTAGCGCCGGTGCAAAGTCTTAGCGCGCGCCCTGCTGTGCGCGCAGATCATGACGTCATTTCGTCGTGCAACGCCCTTTGTGCGCCCGGAACCGGAACTTCACTCGCGCCGCCCCATTGTGCGCCGGTCGGCCCTAACGACTGTGAAGTGGAACGGTACACAGCCGAGGCGGGCCACGGGGAGCGCAATTTAAAGGGCACTTACCCTGCACTATAAAGGCCAGCCATTTTGCAGCATTCACTCTTGTGCAACGGTTTTTTGGAGAGAGACCAAGGAGGAGAGCTTACTGCTTTGGCCCAACACTAGGACAGGTATTTTTGGCTCAGGCCAGAGCTTAGCAATTATCTTTGCCTTCATTGAGATCTCAGTGTTTGCCAGCATATAATGGGGGCTGCATTGGGTGCCAACGCTGAGTTTCAGCCTTATGCCGGAAGGGCTTACAGATGCCGTGAGAGAGTGGCAGCCCTGGCTAGACGCAGAGGGGGCAACAGGCGTCGCCAAGTGAGGCCTTACCCACCCAGGCTATACCGCCAGCAGTCCTCCTATCTGACCATGTCTGCCGCGCAGTGTGTTAGGAGGCTGCGATTCAGAAGGGAGGTGGTTGCAGACATCTGCCAGCTGCTTCACAGAGATCTGCAGCCACAGCTGATGCGCAGGACGTCTCTGTCGGTGGCAGTGAAGGTGACGGTGGCTCTCAACTTCTATGCCACCGGCTCCTTCCAATCCGCTGCTGGGGACATCGCTAACATCTCCCAGTTCGCCGTGCATTGCTGCATCCACCAGGTGACCAATGCCCTTTTCAGAAGGAGACATCAATTCATCTCCTTCCCCATGACCCTGGACAAGCAGCAGCAGCATGCAGTGGGATTTGCAAGAATAGTGGGCTTCCCCATGGTGCAGGGCGCCATTGACTGCACGCATGTGGCTTTGCGGGCACCTCTGGAGCATGCCGAGGATTACCGCAACCGGAAGGGCTGCCATTCCCTCAACGTACAGCTGGTGTGTGACCACAGGCAGCGCATCCTAGCTGTCAATGCCCCCTTTCCAGGCAGCAGCCACGATGCCTTTATCCTGTGACAGACAACTGTGGCTGACATGTTCCAGGCACAGCCTCCCCCAAGAGGATGGCTTATCGGGGACAAAGGCTATCCTTTGTGTACCTGGCTCATGACCCCGCTCCGCGCGCCCATGACCCCTGCTGAAGAGGCATACAACGAGAGCCATCAAGCAACTAGGAACATCATAGAACAAACAATCGGCGTCCTCAAGCAACGGTTCCGCTGTCTGGATCGCTCCGGGGGAGCCCTCCAGTATTCGCAGGAGCGAGTCTCCCAATTTGTCGTCGTTTGCTGCATGCTGCACAACCTGGCTATCCGCAGGACTCACACTGCCACCTCACGTTGGACCACCACCTCAGGAGGAGGAGCAGGAGGAGGAGGAGGATGAGGAGTACCAGCCCAGGAGGGAGGCAGAAGGTCCAAGGGCCGCCCGTCGGCGGCTTATTGACCGTCACTTCTTGGCCCCCTGTCAGGGAATGGCTTGTGCCAATGAAACAACATGATTGCAGCCGCTCCGCAAGCCCTCAGCCGGTTAAGGCAACAAACACTTCAAAGATCAAACATGGACAATGTGAATAAATAAAATGGTTTATTGTACAAACTCAGGGCCCTTCCCACATGAAAACCAAAAACAGACGAAACCCCCAAAAAACACTCACACACATTACTCGCTCCCACAACCTGGAGATGATTAACAAAACAGTGCAACAAAAATGGCCGTCATCCTCGGCCTTCGTAAAAAACAAACATCACATCCTCGGCCTTCAAAAAACAAACATCAAATTCTCGGCCTCAAAAAACAAACATCAAATTCTCGGCCTCAAAAAACAAACACAACTGCCCACACATTCTACTTTTTGGCCCGCGAGGGCGATGCCTTGGGCATCTTTGTGTGGCCCCTGCCCGCCCTGCTGCTCCTCCTCAAAGTGAGGCCATTGGCTGCTGCGAGGCTGGGGGCAGGCTCCTGAGGGGCACATGTCATGACGGCAGATGCCCTTGGGGGTCGGCCTAGGCGACGTCTGGCCGTCGAGGGGCCGGCTGGTGAATGCTGCAGCATCAGTCGCTGCAGCAGCTCCTGGCAGCTCCACTGGGGGAGTGGCAGTGGCGGCTGGAGGAATGGGGGCAAGCTGGCGGATGGCAGGCGCTCGCTGGTCGCCTGAGACACTGGCACTCGCCCGGGCCAGCACTGCAGCATGCGCACCAATCTGCCGAGGGACAGACCGCTGTGCTGCTGCAGCGTGCCGGGTGCCCTGGCGATGCCTGGCTGACACAGCGAGTGTGGCAGCAGTGAGTGCCCGTGTTGACCTGTTCAGTGACCGCATCAGAGCAGCCAGTGACTGCACGGCACCACTGATCACCTGGCCAGTCGCTGCCAGAGCTGCCCCGAATTCCGCCCGACTCGCTGCCTGATCTGCCCGGAATTCCGCCCGACTGGTGGCCTCTGAGGGCCCGAACTCGGACACACTCCGAGACAGGGACTCGATGGCCTCAGGCAACCGTGCCACTACCCCCATGAGCTCCATGTGCCGGCGCTCCGAGTCCGCGGACAAGTCCGCGATGCGGCGCATCTCCTCGGCGTTGGCCGTCTCCGGACTGGAGGCCGGACTCTCCCTCTGGGGAGAAGGCCGCCGAGCTGGCTGACCCTTCCTGCGTTGCTGGACGCCGCTGGGCCCAGCAATTGGACTCCCCTCCGACCCTTCCCCCCCTCTGGGGAGAAGGCCGCTGAGCTTCCACCCCCCTCCCGCGTTTCTGCAGGCCGCTGGTCCCAGGAGCTACCCTCCCCTCCGACACTTCCCCCACGCTCCCCTCCAGGGAAGACGTGTCCCCTACATTGGCATGGGTTGCCACGGCTGAGGGTTCCCCTGATGGGCCGCCTTCCTCTTGCTCCTCCTCCTCCTCCTCTTCTGAGGGGCTGTCACTGGCAACTTCAGGGACCTCCTCCTCACCATCTGAAAGCAGGAAGGCACAAGAGTAGCTTTAGAGTGAGGAGAGGGCGTCAGCGAGGGATGCATGAGTGGTGGCATTCAGCGCATTGGTCGGACAGTGGCAAAGGATGTAGATCTGATGCGCAAGTGGGACGAGAGAGGTCCAAAAGGTGATGTCCTTACCATTGGTGCCCAGAACAGGGTCGGCATCTCCAGATGCAACGGGGCCAATCACCCGGGCACCCATGATGCGCTCCACGCGATGTTGCAGCTCGGTGAGCGGCTGGATCTGGGGGCCGCCTCCCCCGGTCGCATTCCGGCTCCTCTTATTATTGGCCAGCTTGCCCTGCAAGAGAAAGGACGGCCTCTAAGTACAGTGTGTTGCCCAGATCTTGTGTGCACTGCCTCCCATGGTCGAATAGCCTGGCCAGTGTGTAGCCCTGATCTTGTGTGCACTGCCTCCCATGGTCGAATAACCTGGCCAGTGTGTTAAGTGCACAATGTGCAATTGATGTTCATGAGTGTCCCATAGCTGCTGCATGAGGGCTGGCCATTAGGGCTTTCAGGTCCCTTTGCCCATAATGTGAGGTGCACATGCAAGGATGAGGAGGACACTGGAAAGGGTACTCACCCTGACAATCCTGGCGAGGTCATTCAGCTTTTTGCGGCATTGGACACCGCTCCTGGGGACCTCGCTGTTGGATGACACCTTGGTGGCGACATGCCTCCAGGCTCTTCTGTAGACGCAGGCCGGCGGCTTCCTGCCATTGTCCGGAAACAAAATATGGCGTCTCTTCTCCACAGCACCAACCAGCACCCTCAGATCCATCTCTGAGAAGCGCTGTGCTCGTTCACGGGCCTTCTCCATGGTTTCAGGCGCTATTTGGGTCCAGCAGCAGTGTTCAGGCCTAGCTGCAGGGCTCCACTATCCAGGGCGTGGCAGCAGACCAAGTCGACCCTTCCCCCTTAAGAGCTGGCCGGCGCCAGGGTTTCTGCTGTCAATCAATAAATGGCCGCACCTGCGCTGCGCCCGGCCTCGGCGCTATCGCTCAGCACCTCCGGCTTAGCGCCTAAAGAGAGGCATGCATCGCCAGTTTTAGCGCTCGAGCAAACTCTTAAGGCGAAGCTAATGAATATCGGGGAAGTGGCCTCGAATTTGCGCCGGGCGCAAACTTTAGTGGCCGCCCGACTTTACCGCCCCAAAAGTGGCTATAATGAATTTCTAGGCCTAGGACCGGTGACCAAAACCTCGGTCAAAGAGCTCCTTAAAGGAGGATAGAGAGGAGGAGAGCTTTAGGAAGTGAATTCCAGAGCTTAGGGCCTGGACAGCTGAACGCATGGCTGCCAGTAGTGGGGAGAAGGATTTGGGGGAAACACCCAAGAGGCCAAAGTTTGGAGGAATGCAGAGTTCATGGAAGGTTGTAGCGCTGGAGGAGGTTCCAGAGATAGAGAGGAGCAAAGCCATCGAGGGATTTCAACATGAGAATGAGAATTTAAAAATTTGCTGTATTGGGAGTCAATGTAGGTCAAGGGTGATGGCTAAATGAGTGCAAATTAGGATACGGGAAGGAGAGTTTTCAAAGAGCTCAAGTTTATGGAAGATGGGAGGCTGGGCGGGAGAGCATTGGAGTAGTCGAGTCTGAAGCACCAAAAGCACGAATGAGGGTTTCAGCAGCAGATGGGCTGAGGCGGGGGCGGAGGTGGGCGATATTATGGAGGTGGAAGTAGGTGGCCTTGGTGATGGCACGGATATGGGGCCTGAAGCTCAGCTCAGGGCTGCCGATCTTGTGAACAATCTTGTTCAGCCTCGGGCAGTTGCCAGGGAAGGGGATGGAGTCAGTTGCTCGGGAACGGAGACGAAGGAAGTGGTGGCCGCACAGGAGGCCAGAGTTGGAGGAACGCAGAGTTCTCGGAGTGTTGTAGGGCTGGAGGAGGTTACAGAGATGGGTAGGGTGAGGCCATGGATGGATTTGAACAAAAGGATTGAAATGTTAATGGCATACAACAACAACTTATATTTATATAGCGCCTTTAACGTAGTAAATTGTCCCAAGGTGCTTCACAGCAGTATTATAAGACAAAAAAAAGTCAAAAAATTAGTAATGGGACAGATTCAAATTACTGTGTTTTCCTTTATGATTAATGTAAATCATTGCTACTGCACAGCAAATGAGATTGTGAAGAGTTGAAGGGAGTGTGGGACTGGGATTGGACACTGGACAACCTTCCAGTTCTGTGTGGCTCAGGACTGCTAATCAGTGAACTTACTCACTGAGCCATTAGGGGGGGCTGTAGTCTTACACATTTGCAGAGTGCGAGTTGTCACTGGTATATTTCGAAGTGCAATGCAGCCTTGATACAAAGTTCGATGTCACACCCAATAACAATCATCGTACAAGACTGGATACATACTCTACAATGAATAAGAAATATGCCAGATTTTTCATTGTGACTTAAAGTAGTGAAAATTTTGAAGGGCATTGTTGGGTGAAAATAAATTCACATCTAATCTGTGGTAAAGTAAAAGGTGCAGTTTATTGAAAACAGAGCTCTGGGAGAAGCGTCTCAGACCCCGCGGTCTGTGCGAGCACCTTCTCCCCGATCAACAAAATTCACAAGCTTATATACAGTACAAGACTGGAGCACACCGATAGCCATTATTACATTATTATTCCTTGGCCAATCCGGCCCAATTATATTCCTTCAAAAACAACCTAATTATAACTTTACACCGTTAGCTAAGTCCCTTCTTTCAGTTCTGTCTTTTATCTAAGTTTGTCCAGTTATCTGGATCGCAGGGTCCATTCTTGCTTCATCGTGGCGTCGGCCAATCTGAGTCAGTGACTCATGATTGGACATGGCTTAAAGGTTAATCAAATATACCTTACATACATCCACGTGACAGTTGTTACTTCGTAATCCGATTGTTCTGCAAATGTTAACCTTGTTATTGCAGCTTCTCATATCTCCACATGCTTAATCACAATTGTAGTTCAGTTTCTGACCATCTGTTCCATTTGTGGTTTCAACTAGTTTCAACCGAAACTAGGTTGTCATGCTGTGTCGCTTGACTGCAACATTCAACTGGCTCAAATCCCAACACTTCAGGCATTTCAAGACAACTAATGATAAATGAATCTCCCTGGAGGAAATTAAATATATTTGGAAACACAGAAAACATTATGTTGCAAGTATAATAAAATAAAAAAGCAGAGTATTTTTTAAATGGTGAGAGATTGGAAAATGTTGGTGCTCAGAGGGACCTGGGTGTCCTTGTACACGAATCACTGAAAGTTAACATGCAGGTACAGCAAGCAATTAGGAAAGCAAATGGTATGTTGGCCTTTATTGAAAGAGGATCTGAGTATAAGAGTGAAGACGTCTTACTGCAATTATATAGGGCCCTGGCGTGATCACACCTGGAGTATTGTGTACAGTGTTGGTCTCCTTACCTAAGGAAGGATATACTTGCCATAGAGGGAGTGCAACGAAGGCTCACCAGACTGGTTCCTGGGATGAAGGGATTGTCCTATGAGGACAGATTGAGTAGACTAGGCCTATATTCTCTAGAGTTTAGAAGAATGAGAGGTGATCTCATTGAAACATAAAAAATACTTACAGGGCTTGACAGGGTAGATGCAGGGAGGATGTTTCCCCTGGCTGGGGAGGCGAGAACCAGGGGTTACACTCAGAAAAAGGGGTCGGCCATTTAGGATTGAGATGAGGAGAAATTTCTTCACTCAGAGGGTGGTGAATCTTTGGAATTCTCTACCCCAGAGGGCTGTGGAGGCTCAGTCGTTGAGTATATTCAAAACAGAGGTCGATAGATTTTTGAATTTTAATGAAATCAAGGGATATGGGGATAGTGCAGGAAAGTGCAGTTGAGGTAGAAGATCAGCCATGATCTTATTGAATGGCGGAGCAGGCTCGAGGGGCCGAATTGCCTACTCCTGCTCCTAATTCTTATGTTCTTATATTTTGCCTTAAGGCACCTTCTTGGTTTAGTGATGTCAGTCGCTCTCATAAGTGGATCTCAAACCCCTTACATGCCAGAGTAGACTCGCACTGTCCAACATCTCGTACTTACGATAGTGTAAACTAATGATACAACAATGTGCCTCTTTGAGGTTGTGTGTCCTTGTGTTGCTTCAAACCTTTTGAAGGCAGACTGAGAAAATACTTGATAAAACGAGGATATATTCGAAACATGAAGCTGCTATGTAAAGCTCCTGTATCCGCTCCATCACCAAGACCGTCTACTTCCAACTCCGTAACATCGCCCGTCTCCACCTCCCCCTCAGCTCATCTGCTGCTGAAACCTTCAGCCATGTTACTTCTAGACTCGACTATTCCAATGCTCACCTGGCCGGCCTCCCACCTTGTACCCTCCATAAACTTAAGCACATCCAAAACTCTGTCGTCCATATCCAAATATGCACCAACTCCCATTCACCCGTCAACCCCAGTGCTCGCTGACCCACTTTGGCTCCCGGTCCGGCAACAGCTCAATTTAAAAAATGCTCATCTTTGTTTTCAAATCCCTCCGTGGCCTCGCCCCTCCTGCTTCTCTCTCAGAAGGCGGCTCACCACCACCTTCTCAAGGGCAATTAGGGATGGGCAATAAATGCTGGCCTCTCCAGCGGCACCCACATCCCATAAAAATGAATTAAAAAAAACATTTGTAGCCCTACAACCCTCCAAGACCTCAGCACTCCTCCAACTCAAACCTCTTGTGCATCCCTGGTTTCCTTCGCTCCACCATTGGCAGCCGTGCTTTCAGCTGCCTAGATCCTAAGCTCTGGAATTCCCTCCCCAAACCTCTCCGTCTCTCTACCTCTCCTCATTTAAGACACTCCTTAAAACATGTTGGTTTTATAAGGTGTTCAATTGTCTGGATTTGCCAGTGCTTATGTATTTTAAGATCAAGAATCCAAAGGATCTTCTGGGTTATAATTAATAAAGATTAAAACCTTTGTAAAAGTGAGAGTGGGTTTATGTTAGTATATAATTTAGACAATGAATGACAAGGCAAGTGTATAATTGTGAGTCTTAACACAAATTGCTGTTTTGGCAAGACATAAAGTTTAAATAGTTTCTGGCATGAGAAAACCTGTGATATAGAATCATATAGTACAGAAGGAGGCCATTCGGCCTATTGTGCCTGTGCCGGCTCTTTAAAGAGCTGTCCAATTAGACCCACTGCCCTGCTCTTTTTTTAAAATTCGTTTATGGGATGTGGGCGTTGCTGGCAAGGCCAGCATTTATTGCCCATCCCTAATTGCCCTTGAGAAAGTAGTGCTGAGCCGCCTTCTTGAACCGCTGCATTCCGTATGGTGAAGGTGCTCCCACAGTGCTGTTGGGTAGGGAGTTCCGGGATTTTTGACCCAGCGACGATGAAGGAACGGCGATATACAGGAAACTTTGTGATATCCGGCACCGACGGGACCGAGCTGTTGCGGTCCCATCAAAACTGCCGGACAAACCAGCGCTAAAGTTGAAACATACAGAGCTTTCCGTATCTGGCGACATACCCTGTTGCTTAGCAACAACTTCTAAATAGTCGGCCGTACCTTGCAAGCATCTCTGTAGCTTAGCAACAGCTTCAGCGAGACCTTGCAGAGCCTGACTGGTGAAAAAAAAGCAACGAGAAGAAAAAAAAACTAACGAAACGGCTCCTGATTTTTGCCGGTGGATCAAGCATTCCGGAGTTTCCAGTACTTCCAAGTCAGGATGGTGTGTGACTTGGAGGGAAACTTGGAGGTGGTGGTGTTCCCATGTGCTTGCTGCCCTTGTCCTTCTAGGTGGAAGAGGTCGCGGGTTTGGGAGGTGCTGCCGAAGAAGCCTTGGCGAGTTGCTGCAGTGCATCTTGTAGATGGTACACACTGCAGCCACGGTACGCCGGTGGTGGAGGGAGTGAATGTTTAAGGTGGTGGATGGGGTGCCAATCAAGCGGGCTGCTTTGTCCTGGATGGTGTAGAGCTTCTTGAGTGTTGGTGGAGATGCACTCATCCAGGCAAGTGGAGAGTATTCCATCACACTCCTTACTTGTGCCTTGTAGATGGTGGAAGGGCTTTGGGGAGTCAGGAGGTGAGACACTCGCCGCAGAATACCTAGTCTCTGACCTGCTCTTGTTACCACTGTATTTATGTGGCTGGTCCAGTTAAGTTTCTGGTCAATGGTAACCCCTCAGGATGTTGATGGTGGGGGATTCAGCGATTTTTTTCCCCATCGCCCTGCAATATTTCGCCTTCAAGTAATATATGCATTTCTTGGAATTCATTATCACCGTGGGAGGAAGGGTTTCCTCTACACTAGATAGAGCAAAGTCACAGCAGCATTCACAAGAAACCTAGACCATAAAGCTATCTCACCTAGATTAGCACCTTCTACATTAAGTTAGGCATTGTTAAATCTGTGAGTTGTTCAAGTAATTAATACTCAGACTTAATCAGTAACAATAAAACAGGTCTTTACTGGTTGGAGGTAGGGACTATACGTAGGTCTTTACTTCATGCCCACAGGCGGGAACTGAGGGGAGATCAGTACCCACAGTACTATTTATACCCCTATGGCCAGGAGTGGTACTGCATATCACTACGCCCAACAAGTAGTGCAGTCCTGTCCATAGGTTCAAAGTAGCACACATATTACATACACAACATTCCTCCCTTCCTAGCTTTACAGTCATCTCCCCATTTAACATAACGTAATAACATATATACATATATAACTTCAGGTTTACATAACAGAATAACATAGATACATAGATAACTTCATGTCAAAACAGATCACAGATTCAGTCTCTGCGGAAAACAGTTCACAGATTCAATCTCTGTGGTGGAGTCGGTTCACGTTGCTGGAGTGACTCATTCAATAGTCCTTCCATGGATTTAACAGTTTGAACTTCCGAACTGAATTGGCTCCGTTCGGAGGGACCACGTGTGTGATCTGGTAGAGGTGATAATGGTTCAGATGGGTCATCTTCTGTTTTTACTTTTCCTTTTCTGCTTCTTGGAGACTCTCTGGGCTCCATTGTCAGCTGCCACAGCTGCCAGCTGCATGCGCAGTTCCTCCTTCTCTTCCTCCTGTTTCCGTCGTAGAGCCAGCTTCTCCCGATGTTCCGTAGACTTTTGGTGCTCCTCCATGATTTCTGCACTTTGGGAGTCGAAGTTACAAGCTGGGCAGGACAGGACATCGTAATATTCGGTGTCGTCCACCAGGTCATAGTAATATTCGGTGTCGTCCTGAGCTAGACCAGTGAGAGGGTCGTCTATTTCCTCCATACCCAGCTGGACGTTAGCCAGCTCTTGTTCCAAATCCAGACATCTTTCCTGAAGAGACTTCTTCATGTGTACCTCTGCATCCAGCTTTTTCTGGGCTTTCAGCAAGTCGTTTACTAGTGACCTCATTTGTGATTTTAATACTTCAACTTCCTTTGGAGATTGATTGATCGGACTATGCAATCCCTCTACCGGAGCAGCTGTTTCAGCGGTCTGTTGTTCTACGTTGACGTGAGTCAGCGTACTTTTGGCATCCAAGGGCTGCTCTGTTGCAGTCATCTCAGTCTGTGTTGCCACCTCAGCTCTTCCAATAACCTTTGAGAGCTCCGAACCCCTTTCGTTTGAATATTGAAGTTCGTGTTCAAGTTTTTCCCATTTCAGAGTCCTGTCCTTCAGCATATGCAGGAGTTGGCTGACCGTTAACTCCTCTGACATCAGACGTTTTGTGTGCTCCTGTTCCATTTTCTCCATCAGCTGCTTCTGTTGTCTTTCCAGATTCTCCAACTCTATATCAAAGAACTCTTTCATTGCATTCAACTCTTGCTCACAACGGCGAAGCATTTGTTCTAATTGCTGTTGTAGTTTGAAATGGAGTTGAGTTCGAGCCCGGTGTCCCTCAGAAATGGGCACATCAGTAGACTTGCCAGACTCAGAATCCACAGTTAAACTATGTTGTTGTTGCTCAGTGGAATTCTGTGCTGAAACTTTGTCTTTTGCACCTGAGTTGGGCTTACCATCATCCGTTCCAGAGTCTGGGCCGACTATCTTCACCGAGTTCTCACTCGTTATTGTTTGTAGGAAATGCCAGTCCATATTCATTTTCCTAATCCACTCCCGTCCTAGTAGTGGAGGACCTCCTTCAGATATCACATATAAGTCCATTATTTGACTGTCTTCGCCCTTGTGGACCACTGCAACCTCTATTTTCCCGATGGGGTACACTCTTTGCCCCGTGTATGTTTCCAATATAATCCCCATATCCTGTAGGGGAATATGTTGGAATAACTTTCCGTAATCTTTCTTATTTATGACCGTCAATGCCGATCCAGTGTCCAATTCCAGTTTTACTTGGACTCCTTCTATCTGAAGAGTGACCCAAATTGTCTGGAGGTCTGCACCCTTACCAGCGTTGAGTACTCTTAAGCTAGCCAGTTCATTACTGCTAGCGTCTGAATCAGACTCCTGTTCGGTCACCTTGTGTACCTTTGCGTATTTTCCTTGCGGTGACTTCTTGTTGCTGGTCTTCTTCGCTGACCTGCATACTCTAGCTATATGTCCAAGCCTACCACAAGTTCTACATTCTTGGTTTTTAAACCAACACTGGTTCTGATCATGCGTTGTCTTTCCACAACGATAACATTTGCCAGAACTCACACCCAATTTGTGTGCACTGAGCTCCGGTGACCGTAGCTGCATTACTGCCGTGCCTCTCGCTGCGGCTTCGTGTGCTGCTGCCATAGTGACCGCCTTCTCAAGCGTCAGCTCATTCTCCTCGAGCAGTCGCTTTTGTGTATCCTGTTTAAATAAACCACACACAAATTTGTCTCGAAGTGCCTCTGTCAGTCCCGTTCCAAACTGGCAATATTTCGCTAATTTACGCAATTCCAGCAAATAATCAGCATTGCTTTCATGCTGTAGCTGCCTTCTGTCGTAAAATTTAAATCGTTCCGCTAGCATCAGCGGCGTGGGGTTTAGATGATCTTTCAGGACAGTAACAATCTCATCGAACGTCTTATCCGCCGGTTCATCTGGTGATAACAGGTGTTTCAATTGCCCGTATGTCTTCGCACCCATTAAATTTAATAATGTTAGAGCTTTATCTTGGTCACGAATTTTATTGGCCTTACAATAATTTTTTACTCTTTCAACATATATGGCCCAATCTTCGAGGTCACTATCAAAGGTGCTAATATTCCCGTGTTTAGGCATTGTAGATTTGCAATTTCTCAGATTTTTTTTTTTTTTTACTGCTATCCAAGATGGCGGCTTCCCGCTCTTGCCGTCGTCCTCCGCCCACAAAATGGCGGTTTTCCTGCGCTTGGCGGTCTTCACCCGTCCCCCAACGCCGTCTCCCTTCAGCCCCCGAGTGCGGCCCTTATCTTCGCCGCGATCGCCCGAGTGCGGCCCTTATCAGCGGATGCGATCGCTGGATCGCGAAGCGGCTCTCGGCTCTTATCAGGAGATGCGATCGCTCCGTTGAAACGCCTCCCGCTCGAAGCGGCTCTCGCGCCCTATTCCTCCAGCTCCCCCAGCCCCGTTCGTGCGGCCAACGCGGTCGACTGCCTGTCGCGTCGCTGCCCGGCTCAGACAACGGCTTACCCACCACCAAGCTGGAGAAGAAGCTGACGGTCGCCGATGGAGGCTCCGAGGTCAGGATGTCTTCCAGTGGGGTGGAGAGGGTGGAAACCTCTCTGCAACGTCCTGGCTGTGGACGAAGCTGCCGTGGAGTGACTGCCGCAGGGTCCGAATCAGACTCGTCGCCAGTGTTAAATCTGTGAGTTGTTCAAGTAATTAATACTCAGACTTAATCAGTAACAATAAAACAGGTCTTTACTGGTTGGAGGTAGGGACTATACGTAGGTCTTTACTTCATGCCCACAGGCGGGAACTGAGGGGAGATCAGTACCCACAGTACTATTTATACCCCTATGGCCAGGAGTGGTACTGCGTATCACTACGCCCAACAAGTAGTGCAGTCCTGTCCATAGGTTCAAAGTAGCACACATATTACATACACAACAGGCATCACTATTGGTGATAATAGTAGACAGACACTTCTGTCCGATATCATTTAAAATAAACAGCCATGTTAAAATAGTGGGCAGAGGAAGGTTAGCATGCACTTGCTAACATCAACAGTTATTTCTAGGCTATTCTGTTTAACACTTAGTTTTCTTTGTAAAAGAAAAGTTAGATTTACATTTATATAGCGCCTTTCACGACCCCAGGTCGTCCCAAAGCGCTTTACAGCCAATGAAGTACTTTTGAAGTGTAGTCACTGTTGTAAAGTAGGAAACGCGGCAGTCAGTTGATACAGCAAGCTCCCACAAACAGCAATGTGATAATGATGAGATAATCTGTTTTTGTTATGTTGGTTGAGGGATAACTATTGGCCCCAGGACACCGGGGAGAACTCCCCTGCTCTTCTTCAGTAAAGTGCCGTGGGATCTTTTACGTCCACCAGAGAGGGCATACGGGGCCTCGATTTAACATCTCATCTGAAAGACGGCACCTCTGACAGTGCAGCACTCCCTCAGCACTGCACTGGAGTGTCAGCCTAGATTTTTGTGCTCAAGTCTCTGGAGTGGGACTTGAACCCACAACCTTCTGACTCAGAGGCGAAGGTAAATAGAAGTAATGGTTAATAGCATCTGTAGTGATAACCAGACAGATGAATGAAATTCAATAGGAGCATTAGTTTTTTTTTATTACAAACTAATAGCCAATCACAGTGTAGGTATTTTTCTTATCCCTTTAATTTTCTCTCTTCCACACCCCCAAAGGAACGGACTTGTTCTGGGGTAGAATGACATGGGTGCTTGCTACCCTCTAATACCTTGTTAAAACAGCTATTCATGTGTGAACCCAGACATTGGCTGGCTATTTGACTGTGAAGGCATGTATTCATTATCTCTTAAGCCACCTGTGCCAACACACTTTGTTCTCAACTCCTTTCTTGTCCAGTGTCAGCGTTAATCAGCATGATGAAAACCAGCCCTTTGCTTCTTTCTCACTGAGTCTCTGTCTGCGTGCGTGTGGAAATATTCTATCTCCAGAACCCTATGGCTACATCTGTGGGAACTTGCAGCCCAGTGTGAGCGAACAATATTTCTCTTAATAGCGCTGTCATTATTGGGGAAAAGAACGAGTGTGAGAATCATAATCGGCAAGAAAGATAGAGATTCAAAAACCAGATCAACTGATTGCAGTGTACAGACAAAATTATTGACCTTTACAAACCCTCTGATTGACTCAGTAATAGGTTTATATCAGTTATAATTACCTGGATTTTCCTACTAAGTGCAGTGGCCTTAAAGGAACAGGCTAAGTTACTCGCTAAACATCCCAACTATGCTTCAGATCCCAGACTACCCACAAGCAATGCTACGCCTACTATTTTTTCTCCGGAGGTTGAACAGTTTCCCGTTTGTTCTGTAAATTAGCTCCACTCCAGTGGGGAGCTTACTGAGGGTGAGATGGAGCATTGCAACAAGGAAGATCGAGAAGAGCGTTGGTGCGATGACACTGCCTTGCTTGACCCCGGTCCGTACATGAATTAGGTCTGTGGTGGAACCGTTGGTCAGGATCACGGCTTGCATGTCGTTGTGAAGCAGGCGGAGGATGGTGACAAATTTTTGCTGGCAGCCGAATTAGAGGAGGACACTCCATAATCCCTCACGGTTGACAGTGTCGAAGGCCTTTGTGAGATCAAAGAAGGCCACGTACAGCGGTTGGTGCTGCTCCCTGCATTTCTCTTGTAAATGACGCGCGGTGAAGATCATGTCCATTGTGCCCCTTAGTGGGCGGAATCCGCATTGCGACTCTGGGAGGAGCTCTTCGGGACACAGGTCAAAATAGGTTGAATTTTTAAGCCAAAATAATGTGTGTCCTTTAGTAATGCCTACGTTATTTAACAAATCATAGGCCCTCCTAAATGTGAATGGCTGTGATCAGTCACCTTTAAACCATTGCTGACCAGTATGAGGGAGTGCATTTGTGAAGGGGCCCAATCGTTCGCTTTTAACAGGCTTATCAAGACTGGGAGGACCATCTCATGAATGCAAAAGAAAACAACACTGTCTACATGTTTAACAGCTCCTTCAGACAGAGACAGCTTGTCTGCTCCGTATAGTCAATTGGCCAGTTGCGTGAAGATCTTACAATTCTCCCACAGGGATATTTAAGCTTCTCACCCACCAAGAGAAGAGGAGGCCTCACACAACATGCATTGCACCAGCACGGATCTACAGTCAACAAACCTCACTCATTGACATTTATTAAAGAAACAAACCTTTCTTCTGTTTAATCATTCTGTGTGACAGCCTTACCGTGATTTTAAAAGGTTTTCAACCTGTCGTTTTGATAACGTAGCATTTAAACGATGCACCCAAAGTCTAGGCACGTAATAAAAAAGAAAAACTTGCATTTATACAGCGCCTTTCACGACCACCGGACATCCCAAAGCGCTTTATAGCCAATGAAGTGTTTTTTGAAATGTAGTCACTGCTGTAATGTAGGAAACGCAGCAGCCAATTTGCGCACAGCAAGCTCCCACAAACAGCAATGTGATAATGACCTGATTATCTGTTCTTTTAAGTGATGTTAGTTAAGGAATAAATATTGGCCAGGACGAACTTCCCTGCTCTTCTTCAAAATAGTACCGGGGGGATCTTTTACATCCACCTGAAAGGGCAAACAGGGCCTTGGTTTAACATCTCATCTGATAAGATGGCACCCCTGACAGTGTAGCACTCCCTCAGCACTGCACTGGAACATCAGGCCTAGATTTTGGTGTTCAAGTCTCTGGAGTGGGACTATGAACCCACAACCGTTCTGACTCAGAGGCAAGGGTGCTACCCACTGAGCCACTGGCTGACACTTCAGATTTACCCACTGACATGAATCTTGTCATTCATGAAAGAAAGACTTCTGAAATAATACTGAGTGGCCTACAGGTGGCGCTGTCCAGGGAGAGTATAAATGCTCGGGCACGGGCCCAGCTTGCGCAGGACATTCTTAACAGCAACTAGTGAAGGACACAACTAGACCTCCATGTTGTAAAACAGTTGATTAAAGCTTTGTTTAACGCTTAGACCACGTGCCTAGTAGTTTTCTTACGTCACCCACCATGGCTCAACATCCCATACAGACAAGTTTCCTCACTGCACTGCACCAACACACTTTTGGTGGGTGTCACTCTCAAAATGAAGAATGGTCTTAAAGTGTTGTTTCTGGCTCCAGTTAGGAGCTCCTTTGAAGAATCTACAAGAACGCACAGTAAATCACAATGGATTTGTTTTTTTACGCTCTTGTGTCGTCCCAGGTAAAATTGTCTTCCAGCACTGGGTTTGGTTGTCTGTATTAACAGCCAACAGCAAGGAGAACACTAATTATCTTTTCCTTCTCGGACTGGATTGAAACCCTAGTACCCAGTGGAGAAAGTAGACCCTGCTCCAATTTGCTTGTGCTACACTGTAGTAACTTGAGAAACCTTCCTGAAAGTTATCAGTCACAATGCAGGACAATTTATGCCAATATGGCATTGCCAAGATGGAAAGTGTAGTGTATGTAACCGTTCTACCTTTAAGAGAACTATTGTATGTAACCGTCCACCTTTAAGAGAACTATTTTAGGTGTTGCACTACTTTATCTTGGTTGCTGTATACTGTAATACCGGTGGTGACCACACCGGTATATAAGTGCTGTGTAAGGATTTATTGGGCAGATTCGCCCTGACCTTCGAATAGTAAAGTCCTGTTAAAGTTACTCTTGTAGTCTGTGTATTAATTCACCATATAACTCACAGACTTTACAGTGGTGACGGGTTCGATCTTACCCTGCGGCAGCGACACACCCGAAGCAGTTAACGAGCGTCGAGAAGAGGCACCCGCCCTCGTCGTTCTGCTGAGAGAAGACTCGAGTCTGCAGAGCAAGGAAGAAGGAAGGATTCAGACACGAAGCCTTCCATCAGCAACAGGCTGTTATTGTCCCTTCTGCCACGGCGGTGAGTGAGCTGATCAGCCAAGAGAAGCAAGTCGGCCACGTTGACTGTGAGTAGGGGGAAAATAAAAAGAAACGGAGGATAAGGGCGGTGAACTCGACCACGGTCGGGGGAAAGGAGCCGGACAGAAGTTGGGCCCAGAGGCGCTGAGACTGGGGCAGCGTAGGGCACGGAAGCCGCGGTACAAGCGGGAACGCAGCCGGTGTGTGAGACCGGGCTACAAGCGGGAACGCAGCCGGTGTGAGAGACCGGGCTACAAGCAGGCTGGGAGACGCAACAGCGTCGTGAGACAGCTAGACCGCGACCGGCGAAAAAGGCCGGGCAGCTACCGAGGCCACGAGCCGCTGCGACCGGGATCGTAAGGCGCGGGAAGATATAAAAATAAATAAAACCGCGGAGAACTCAGCCGCAGCTGGGGGAGGAAAGGGCTGGGAGGCGCGATTGGAAGCCGCTGAGGGAGAGACAGAGCCCGAGTGAAGGGGGAACGGGACCGAGCGAGGGAGACCGAGCGAGATTCCGCCCAGCGGCTGGAACTGTTCGCCGCCAACGGGTTGTCCCCAGCGCCGGTTGCCGGCCGAGAAAAGGGAACAAGGAACGCACTGAAGCCGGCACGCAGGCTGCGAACTCCGAAAGCCAGCGGTCGTCGCCCGAAGGAAAGCTTACCCCTCCCGCCAGGGGAAGAAATGCGGGAAGCCGCCAGTAGGCGGGGAAGAAGACAGAAGCGGGAAACCGCCATTTTGAAAGTGGGCGGGGAAGAAGACAAGCGCGGGAAACCGCCATTTTTGGAAAAAAAAAAGTAACGAACAAATTCGTTGTGGGTTCTCAAAAAGATAGTGAAGATGCCTAAGCATGGTAACATCAACAACTTCGATTCTGAGGTGGAAGATTGGGCCACGTACGTAGAGCGTATCGAGATATATTGTGAGGCCAATAAAATAGCAGATGATGATAAAGCTCTCACCTTATTAAACGCAATGGGGGCGAAGACATACGGGCTATTGAAGCATCTTCTATCACCAGCTAAACCGGCAGATCAGACTTTCGCTGATATTGTTGCTGTCCTGAAGGATCATTTGAACCCCACACCGCTGATGTTGGCGGAACGATTCAAATTTTATGTGAGAACGCAACGGAAAGAGGAAAGCAACGCGGAATACTTGGTCGAACTGCGTAGACTAGCGAAATACTGCCAGTTTGGGGAAAATCTGACAGAGGCATTGAGAGACAAGTTCGTGTGCGGGTTGTCGAAGGAAGGAACACAAAAGCGACTGCTCGAAGAGAACGATCTTACACTTGACAAGGCTGTCCTTATTGCAGCATCACACGAAGCAGCCGCGAGAGGCACTGCGGAAATGCAGCTGAAGGCAGCGGTACTCAGCGTGGATCAAATGACTTCGGGTACAACAAAATGTTATCGTTGTGGGAAGACAACACACGACCAGAACCAATGCTGGTTTAAAAACCAGGAATGTAGAAAATGTGGCAAGCTTGGTCACATAGCTAAAGTATGCCGGTCAGGAAAGAAGACCAACAACAGAAAAAAGTCACCGCAGGGAAAGTACAGCAAGGTACACAAGGTGGCTGAGAAGAGTTCAGATGAACAGAATTCGGATTCAGACCCGAACGGCCAGGAACTGGGTAGTCTGAGAATTCACAATGTGAGTAAGGAAGCTGACCTACAAACTATCTGGGTCACACTAAAAGTAGCCGGAGTCCAAGTGAAAATGGAATTGGACACAGGATCAGCCCTATCAGTCATAAATCGAAGGGATTACAACCGGCTATTCTCACATATACCCTTGAGAGATACCAAGATCGTATTGCAGACATACACGGGGCATAAAGTATACCCCATGGGAAAGATACAAGTCCAGGTGAGAGACAGGGGCAAAGAACACCAAGGAATGGACTTATATGTACTACCTGAGGGAGGTCCACCACTTCTGGGACGGGAGTGGATCAGGGAAATAAACATGGAATGGCACTACCTAAAAGCAATAACGAGTGAGAACTCGGTGAAGACAATCAGCTCAGACTCTGAAACGGATGACGACAAGACCAGCCCAGGTGCGAAAGACAAGTCTAAAATGGACTTGCTGAGTAAGGTTGGAAAAACAAAGGAGTGCATAAATACTGATGCTTCAAAGGAGAACAAAGTTTCAGAACAGAATTCCACTGAACAACAACAACATAGTTTGGCAGAGAATTCTGAGTCTGTCCAGTTTACAGACATGCACAAGTCTGAGGAACACCGGGCTTGAACTCAACTCCATTTCAAATTACAACAGCAATTAGAACAATTGAGTTGCCGTCTCGAGCAAGAGATAAAAGCAATGAAAACGTTCTTTGACACAGAGTGGGAGAATCTGGAAAGACAACAGAAAAAGCTGGAGGAAGCTGAACACATGAAGAAGTCTCTTCAGGAGAGATGTCGGGACTTGGAACAAAAGCTGGCTAACGTCCAGCTGGGCATGGAGGAAATAAAAGACCCTCTCGCTGGCCTAGCTCAGGACGACACCGATTATTACCATGTCCTGTTGAACGACACCGAATATAACGATGACCTGTTCTGCCCAGCTTGTGGGGAAATCTTCCGAAGTGCACAAACCCTGAAGAATCACAAAAAGTCTAAGAAACACCGGGAGATGGTGGCGCTGCTAAGGCAACAGGAGAAAGAGGAGGAGGAACTGTGCATGCGGCTGGCAGCGGAGCACAGAGAGTCTCCAAGAAGCAGGAAAGGAAAAGACGAAACAGAAGAAGATGTCCCATCTGAACCATTATCACCTCTACCAGATCACGCACGTGGTCCCTCCGAACGGAGCCAAATCAGTTTGGAAGTAGAAAAACTTCCCAAGGTACTCAAGCTTTTAGAAGTCAACAATGCTGGTTCAGAAGTGACGGAAGTTCAAGCTGTTAAGTCCAGTGAAGGACTATTGGATGAGTCACTCCAGCAACGTGAACCGACTACACCACAGGAAACTGCTACACCACCGAGGCGTTGTCCGGACCGAGTCAAGAAGCACAGGAGGCGCCTCCACAGAGACTGAATCTGTGAACTGTTTTCCGCAGAGACTGAATCTGTGAACTGTTTTCCGCAGAGACTACATCTGTGAACTGTTTTCCGCAGAGACTACATCTGTGAACTGTTTTTAAATGAAGTTGGATAGATGTTATGATGTTATGTTTAATGGGGAATAAGTATGTTGTAAGCTAAAAAGGGAGGATTGTAGTGTATGTAACCGTTCTACCTTTAAGAGAACTATTGTATGTAACCGTCCACCTTTAAGAGAACTATTTTAGGTGTTGCACTACTTTATCTTGGCTGCTGTATACTGTAATACCGGTGGTGACCACACCGGTATATAAGTGCTGTGTAAGGATTTATTGGGCAGATTCGCCCTGACCTTCGAATAGTAAAGTCCTGTTAAAGTTACTCTTGTAGTCTGTGTATTAATTCACCATATAACTCACAGACTTTACAGAAAGTACAGCCTATGAGCTGCCATGCTGTCTCTGAGATGACAATTAAACATTAACTGGGGTGTGTTGAATAGCCTATGCGGTTTTGGGAATATTTGTGATTCAGTTATTGTCGTGGAGACCTAGTTATGTAATGTGATGTCAACAGTTGCCTGGTCTGAATTAAAGGACGCCATATTTATGAAAGAGTGTGTCATGACTCTTATCATTCATGAAGAAATGACTCATGAAATAACACTGGGCGGCCAGCTGGTGGCGCCGTCCAAGGAGTATAAATACTCGGACGTGGGCCCAGCTTGCTCAGGACGTTTCTGTAACCAGGAACTAGTGATGTAACTAGAATCTCATGGTTGTGAAACAGTTGATTAAAGCCTTGTTTTATACTCAAACCAAGTGCTCAGTGAGTTTTCTTACATCAGAGTGTTTGCTAATAGGTTCAATTGAGGGAAAAACACAGCAAGAGCAGTATGTCAGTTTCATCAATGATAGGTGACGCAAAGAAGCGTTTCAGTTTGACTTCCGTCATTCTGTCTTTGCAAACAGATGAAAAACTTCAAGCACTTTTAATGGAGACAGTGGCCATTTAGGTAATGTAGATTGGATCTGTCATCTTTATGAGGCAATAAATGGATCAGTCATATTATGTAAACAAGGCCACAAGCCAAGTCATTTAGGACCTCTTGGCAACATTGACACATAGTTATTACACCACATTATTTAATTGCACTTTTTTAGGGGAGGAGGATGTGTATAATGGCTTAGAGAAGAAGACAATATAATTGCCTCATTGATTTAATGTGTATCCAATGCGGCAGTTCATATACTGTACCGAGGAACTAGTGACAGGTGAAGCTTTGTTTCATAGGGACAGCTAAATATGATTACAAAGTATGACATAGTATTTACAGCATAGAAACAAGCCATTCGGCCCAACAGGTCCATGCCAGTGTTTATGCTCCACATCCTGAGCTAGGAAGTGTGAGATTAGGAGGGGTGGCCCGCTTAATAATTAAGAGATCTATACAGTTCAATACTCTTCTCAAAGCTCACATTCGCTGAGAGGTTTTTAGATAATGGCCGAGCTCCCGGTGGCCTGTCACTTTAACTCACCGCTCCATTCCCACTCAGACCTCACCGTCCTCGGCCTCTTGCATTGTTCCACGGAAGCTCAGCGGAAGCTCGAGGAACAGCACCTCATCTTCCGATTAGGCACTTTACAGCCTTCCGGACTCAATATCGAGTTCAACAATTTCAGATCATAACCTCGGCCCCTATCACATATATATATTTTCTTCCTTTTTTTTTATCCACAATTTTTGTTTGGCCTTTTTTTCTTCTTCCCTCCCACACGGCAGCTGTCCTTCATTCTGCCAGCGCAATTCACACCCCATCTAGAGCCATCCTTTGTTCCTTAACCTGTCCCATTCCCACCTCCTCTCGCCTTGAATATCTCTTAATGTCTCTTAATCTCTCCGGCTTTCTATCCTATCCCTGACCTTCCCTTTTGTTTGTTCATCCCCTCCCCCTTTTCCCAACCTGCTTTCCATTTCCTGCTTTTTTCTCAGTTCTGACGAAAGGTCATCGACCTGAAACATTGACTCTGTTTCTCTCTCCACGGATGCTGCCTGACCTGCTGAGTTTTTCCAGCGTTTTCTGTTGTTATTTCGGATTTCCAGCATCCGCAGTATTTTGCTATCGTTTTAGATAATGGTCCTCCTTTTAGAACCACCCATAACTTGAAGCAATACTAAACATAGAAGGAGGATCTCTGCGATCCTCCAATTCTGCCCTCCTGTGCATCCCCTGATTTCCATCGCCCCAACATAGGTGGCCGAACCTTCAGCTGCCTAGGCTCTAAGCTCTAGAATTCCCTCCCTAAACCTCTCTACTTCTCTACCTCTCCTACTTTAAGACGCTCTTTTAAAACCTATCTCTTTGACCAAGTTTTTAGTCACCTGCCCTAATATCTCTTCACGAGGCCCGGTGTCAAATTTTGTCTGATAATGTTTCTACAAAGAACCTTGGGACGTTTTTAAAGGTGCTATATGAATGCAAGTTGTTGTTGTTGAAGAGACGGGTAAAATCTGCGCTCCCTATAGGTCTATACAGAAATCCTGTGTAGCAAATACGAGAATACTGTACATACCACAGTCTGATCTGACTAGGATCATCTGCTGCATTCCGCTTAGAACCTCAGTTGCTCCAAGTTGTTTTTCGAAAGCTTTTCTGCGGCAGAGTCTGTAGCCGGAGATAACAACAGAAAATGCTGGAAAAACTCAGCAGGCCAGGCATCCGTGGAGAGAGAAATAGAGTCAACGTTTCGGGTCGAAACCCTTCGTCAGGACCCAGGGTTTTGACCTGAAACATTGACTCTATTTCTCTCTCCACGGATGTTGCTTGGCCTGTTGAGTTTTGCCAGCATTTTCTGTTGTTATTTCGGATTTCCAGTATCCGCAGTATTTTGCTATCTGTAGCCGGAGAGCTCATTTGCTTAGGGTCGGGATCGGGACTTCACACAAGCCCTCAATACTGTGAAGGTCTGTTTCTCAAGTAATAAAGCACTTACTGACCACCACTGACACGGAGGCGGACAAAGAGCTGATTTCCTGTTGTTTCAAACGCTGGGGAATATAAAAATAACACACAATGTTAGTCTGACTGGAAAGAAAGGGCCTGGTCAGTTTGAGAAAAAAAAAGATTCACTACCTGTCAGTACTTGTTTATACGAAGAATGGGTGTTTGATCCAGTCTCAGAATGCATGCTGTGCTTTTAACTTCAGAAGGGAGTCTTTGTTTATTCTAAGTGGGGCACCTTATCGATGGCTGGCCTTCCAGCAGTTTCAATAAGGACAGAAGATGCTGGAGACCCACAGCAAGACTGACAGCATCTGTAAACAGAAAAGATGGATTGTTAACCTTTCAGGTGTAGACCATTCAGTAAAACTTCTTATTTGAAATCTCCCAGCAGCTTCATTCATGGGCCTATTATTTTCCTCCTGCTACACACCGTTGCTCCTCAAATGGTGCAGCTTGCAAACTGCTAACAAAATGTCCCTTCAAGCCATGTTCTATTGCCCATGGTTGACTTCCTCCCATTCATAAAATGACGGATACAAAATTGATGAAACCAGAAGGAACAAAATCTTGTAAAAGGGCTTATTATGAGTTGGGAATGTACTCGTCAAGCCTGTTTTTCTTATAGCTACCGTAGATGTCCTCCTCAATTTAGAACAATTCGAAGAGGGGGACCTCGTTGGCTGGTCAGTCGGCGTTAATAAGCATCGTGACTGTTGACATAACAAAATTGAATGGGACAGGTTGACAAAGTAGTTTACTGTAAAGAAAGAACTTGCATTTCTATAGCGCCTTTCACAACCTCAGGACACCCCAAAGCGCTTCACAGCCAATGAAGTACCCTTTGAAGTGTAGTCACTGTTGTAATGTAGGAAACGCGGCAGCCAACTTGTGCACAGCAAGGTCCCAACAAACAGCAATGTGATAATGTCCAGAACATCCGGTATAAGTTGTTGGTGACCTTATTTTTGGTATTTCACATTTTGTACAGAAGAATATAATAGTACAGTACATAGCTCATACCCTGGCTTATAAAATGTATGAAACACTATTAAACCTCAGCATGACAAACTGGACATTTAGTTCAATAAATTCATTTTTATCTCCAATTACACCTTAAGCTCAAACCACACGAAGAGCGACCTCTGATAAGAGCCGTGTGGCCAGATGTTACAATTTGGCACCAAGGAGGCACGACAGTTTGACAATGAGGCAAGTCTGGGTTTGTGATAAAGTGCCCACTGGCAACAGAGTGGAAAATCAGCTGACAAAGGCTGAGGCTTCTGCAGCTTGCATCACCATGAGCAGACGTGTGAATGTGTTATCTGTTGATCAGTGAGGTGGTTTAAGAGGCAGTGTCGAACTAGCTAAGGATGAAGTTAAAAGAGATCTGGGGGGGTGTTAATAACCTCAGCACTTAAACATGTCCAGACACTGTGAGTAGCAATCAATAATTAAAAATAGAATGGTGTGTTATATTGCTAAAGAAATGGAATATAAGTTGAAGGACACCAGATTAAAATTGCGCAGTGCCCTTTTTGTAATCACACATCTTTTTGTGATTGAGATGCAAGGGACATATTTAAGCTCCGGGGGGGAGTACAGAGAATCAAAAGTTTAATCACTAGACTTGAGTAGTCCTGAGAGAAGGTGATGGAGGAAAAAAAAGGATTTGCATTTATATAGGGCTTTTCACAACCACCCAAAGCACTTCACAGCCAATGAAGTACTTATTGAAGTGTAGTCACTGTAGGAAACACAGCAGCCAATTTTCACACAGCAAGCTCCCACAAACAACAATATGACCAGATAATCTGTTGATTGAGGGATAAATATTGGCCCAGGACACCGGGGATAACTCCCCCGCTCTTCTTTGAAATAGTGCCATGGGATCTTTTACGTCCACCTGAGAGAGCAGACGGGGCCTCGGTTTAACATCTCATCCGAAAGACGGCACCTCCGACAGTGCAGCACTCCCTCAGCACCGCACTGGAGCGTCAGCCTAGATTTTTGTGCTCAAGTCTCTGGAGTGGGACTTGAACCCACAACCTTCTGCCTTCAGAGGCGAGAGTGCTACCCACTTTAAAAAAAAATGTTTTTATTGAACATTAAAAACATTTACAACCTCGTGATCATTTCTTTGTATCATATAAAGCCATTCCTCCACCACATATTAACATCAAAACCTAAAGTTTAATTTGTCTCCTGTAACATATATTAATCAATTATACTTTAAAAATTGATCATAAAATACTATCTTTAAATTCCTTTCTGAATAAAACATCCACAGAGCTTTATAATGATCTTTTAGCTTATATTTAAAATAACCTTTTAGATTTATTCTCCTCCCCTTAAAAAACAGAGCGTTCCTTCTTTGCACAATCACGAATCTAGCCAAACTGATCATTAAATTAATTGCTGCTGCACTAGACTCGGGCAGACTCTCCTGCAATCCCTATTTCAAAATTGAGTCCCATGGGATTACTATTCTCGCTCTTCGGTCCCCACCCAGCAAAATACCTCACACAAGTGTCGAACATAGTACTTAAAATCCTTTAACTGCGGACATAACACCAGTAAATGGGACAGAGTCTCATCCCGTGTCCCACACACTGGGCAAGTTGCCCCCTCCACTTGTCCAATCTTACACAAGACCGTCATGGTAAAAATACAGTTATGAGCCAATTTGAAATTCAGTTCAATCCACTCTGGACATTTAAAATTCGCCCACACTCCCTTCCAAATCCTGTAAAAGTCCAGCTATGGGTATATACTCTGCTAAAACTCCTGACCAGCAGGTGTCTTGAATCTCCATTCTCTAAATACCCCATAGAAATCTCGAGTATTATAGTTGTCAAATTGAGCCAACTCCTCCCCTTTCTCCAGCAGAAAGCTTGGAAAAGCGGGATGCATTTTACTTCCTCTGGAGACCTGCGCATTTATGTCTACCAACCAATCCTGTGGCATTGCAATCACAATCTTCTCATACATTGGGATGGGCTCCACTTAAACCAGGCTGGGACCAGTGTCTTGGCAAACTGAATAACTAGGGCAGTAGACAGGGCTTTAAACTAATGAAGGCGAGCGGGGGGGGGGGGGCGGTGGGGGGCATGGGAGGATTCAGGAAAGAGTAAATTTAAAAGCAGCGAGAGAAATGTCAAGGCTCCAGAGTAGAGTTTTGGGTAAAAATAAGCAGAGTGGGTCAGGAAAGGACAGAGAGAGTAACAAAGGTAATAGGGCATCAGTGACTAAGGACATCAGGGAAAAATAGAAATAAGTCAATGCTAAAGGCACTATATCTGAATGCGCGAAGCATTCGCAACAAAATAGATGAATTAATAGAGGGGATAGAAATGAGCAGGTTTGATTTAATAGCCATTACGGACACATGGTTGCAATGTGGCCAAAGTTGGGAACTAAATATTCCAGGATACTTAACTTTTAGAAGAGATAGGCAAAATGGAAAAGGAGGAGGGGTAGCCCTGATAATAAAGGACGGGATAAAGACAGTAGAGAGAAAGGATCTTCGCTCCGAAAATCAAGAAGTAGAATCAGTTTGGGTGGAGCTAAGAAACAGCAAGGGGCAGAAAACATTGGTGGGAGTTGTTTCTAGGCCCCCAAACAGTAGTTGTAATGTAGGGCAGAGCATAAACCAGGAAAGTAGAGGCGCATGTAACTCGGGTAATACAGCAATCATGGGGGGCTTTAATCTACATATAGACTGGGTAAACCAAATTTGCAGTAATAGTGTGGAGGACGAATTCATAGAATGTATACAAGATAGTTTTCTAGATCAGTATGTTGAGGAACCAACTAGGGAACAGGCTATTTTAGATTTAGTACTGTGCAACAAGAAAGGATTAATTAATAACCTTGTAGTAAAGGAGACCTGAGGGAAGAGTGACCATAATATGACAGAATTTTATATTAAGTTTGAAAGTGATTTTGTTAAATCCGAAACTAGGGTCTTAAATCTAAACAAAGCAAACTACGTAGGTATGAGGGGCGAGTTGGCTAAGGTAGATTGGGAAACTACATTAAAAGGTATGATGGTAGACAAGCAATGGCTAGCATTTAAAGAATACATACATAATTTACAAAAAATATATATTCCTTTAAAGCACAAAAACTCCACAGGAGAAGTGGTCCAACCGTGGCTAACAAGAGAAGTTAAAGATAGTATTAGATCAAAGGAAGAGGCTTATAATGTTGCCAAAAAGAGTAGTAAGCCTGAGGATTGGGAAGATTTTAGAATTCAGCAAAGGAAGACCAAGAAATTGATAAAGAAAGGGAAAATTGAATATGAGAGTAAACTAGTGAGAGACATAAAACAGACTGCAGAAGCTTCTATAGGTATGTAAAAAGGCAAAGAATAGCAAAAGTAAATGTGGGTCCCTTACAGGCTGAGACAGGAGAAATTATAATGAGGAATAAAGAAATGGCAGGGAAATTAAACAAATACTTTGGCCGCGATTTTGTCAATGGATGCGGCTTGGGAGTGTTGTAGGAAAAATGATTCCTCGGAAACTAGACTTTGAGTAAGAGAGACAACTTTATTAAATGACAGAGCTCTGGGAGAAACGTCTGCAACCACGCGGTCTGCGAGAGCACCTTCTCCTCGATTGTAGTACGTGCCGAGCTTATATACAATTCCAAGAAGTTGGTTTTAGATCATTTACATTCATCCAATCAATTCGTTTATTAGCGCATATCGTTATTTTCCTCCAGTCAGGAGTTTACACACTCGTGTTGCCAATTCTGCCTCTTCAGTGATTGCGAAAGGTCTTCGTTCCGTCTTGTTCCGTCCGCGTCACCGGCGGAATGTGATTAGTTCGATAATAGGATACAAGTGATTAGTTCGATAATAGGATACCAGTGAACCTTGTTAGTCCTCAGTGATTCAATTAGTCCCAGTCAGGACACGAGATGAACTTTGTTCCAGCCATGCGTAAGCGTGGCATGTCTCATTGTGCAGTGATTCAATTAGTCCCAGTCAGCGAATTTGTTGTTTGTGTCTTTTCCAGCAAAATCTTGTCCAGCAAAATTTTATTCTAACAGTCCCTCCTCTTGGTCCTGGAGCACGATTCATTTGCTCCCAGATGACCATCCTCGGTCCCCCTTTCGTCGGTGCTTACAACCACTGGCTTATGTCCGGGGGTTCGGTTGCTCCTTCGACAGTGTCGTATTGGTGTTCTTCGTCCCTTGGTAGCAGGTTGGTGTGTTCCTCCTCGATAGAGGCGATCGGCATCACGGTTTTCATAGCAGTTTGGCAACACAACTTTATAAGGCTCAGCGCACAACACATCAACAATAGTTTCTGGCGGTTACTACCCCCATCTTAATGATGCCTTGGTGTCTGGGTGACAAGCCATCCTTAAATGCCTGTATAAAGGCCGGGTCCGTCCTAATGGCATTTTGTTGGCCCGAGCTCTCTTGGTAGATATTGAATAATCGTTCTCCATATTCTGACGCTCCCTCACCCTTTTGTTGTTTGGTTGTTGTGATTCTATTCCAATTCGTGGGGGAATCACCTAGGACCCTCTGGACTTCTGTCTTAAAAAGGGCAAATGCCGACTGTTGGACGTCCATTTCGTCAGTGAGGGCTACCACGTGTGTCCAACGCCCTCCGCTGTAGTCTTGAGCGGGTTGAACTGCATGCCCGCCTGCCACAAGTCGCCACTTGTCCGCAGGGCAGGCTGCTCGGACCAATTGGTGAATATCCCTTAGGTGCAACTGGTGCCCTACCCAGACGGTGTTAAGTTCCGTCCAGAATTTAACATTCTGGCTCCGGGGCTGGAGTTTTCCTAAGACGGTCATGATCTGTTGTCTTTCCCCGGGAGTGAATGGTTTGTAACTGGCGGTGGGATTAGCCAATGTCCCGCCCCGACTCACAGGAGCCATCTCGACTATTTCAACGTCCCCCTTGCCTGCAGGGGCTGTTGGTTCTGCACTGTAATATGGGGGAAGGGAGGTGGTGTCTGGACAGGTCCCCATTCTCCCCCCCTCGTATACCTTACACTTTAATTCCTTTATAATCTTTGCTTGACATTTCGCCTTTGTCTCTAGTTCCGTAACCATCTGTACTTTGTCTTGTGCAACTTTCTTTATTACGTTTACTTGTTCAATGAGTCCTGCTAGTTGGTGTACTAATAACACTCCTGCCTTCTTGGTTTTATCCTTTGTCTGTTTAGTCAACCAGCTTCTCTGGAGTTCTAAAGTCTGTGACACATCCCAACCGTCTTTCTGCATCTTCTTAATTAACGACTGTCGGTTTGTCATATAAGAATATGTGAGGGAGCCCGAAGGTCCCCTCTTAACTTCCTCACCTGACATCGCCGCTGCTTCACCGATCGTTCCTTCGTGTCTGGAGATCTGTTCCTTAGAGAGCCCACCTATTCTTTCCTTCCGAGAATACCCAAGCTTCTTGTCGCACTCTATGCCAGCGTTCTCAGAGGTCCGGGTTTGTCTTTCTCTCAAAACTGCCCGGACGTGTAACGCTTGCTTGTTGGACAGGGTTTCTACCCCTCCCCGGTGTCTGTTTACCTGATCAGGGTCCTACAACACCAACACTAATAATCTCCTAGTTCACTTAGCAACATGATATGATGCAGAAAAATGTTAACCATACTCGACTAGTATCACGACTTTAGAACACCTTGGAGTCTTGGCACCTACTTCATGGTCCTGGCCTTCGCATGGGGCATTTGCCCTCTTAACAACTGGCCTGAGGCTAGGTGTTGGAGACAAGTGTCCTCCTGGTCCGAGGTTTTTCTTAGTTACTATTACACAAATACAAATACACACATACAAATCAAGTAGTGTGTCTTACCCACTCAGTCTGTGTCCCAGATTTGTTTTGGTGCCGCTTCGCTGTTCAGTCGCCTTGTCGAGTGTCTCTGATTTATGGGTGGTCAAAAATCTGACTACTCACCCTGGTCACTGACTCGAGCGACTGTTCAGCTCCGTGGCACCCTGCTCGCAGCGCCAATTTGTTGTAGGAAAAATGATTCCTCGGAAACTAGACTTTGAGTAAGAGAGACAACTTTATTAAATGACAGAGCTCTGGGAGAAGCGCCTGCAACCACGCGGTCTGCGAGAGCACCTTCTCCTCGATTGTAGTACGTGCCGAGCTTATATACAATTCCAAGAAGTTGGTTTTAGATCATTTACATTCATCCAATCAATTCGTTTATTAGCGCATATCGTTATTTTCCTCCAGTCAGGAGTTTACACACTCGTGTTGCCAATTCTGCCTCTTCAGTGATTGCGAAAGGTCTTCGTTCCGTCTTGTTCCATCCGCGTCACCGGCGGAATGTGATTAGTTCGATAATAGGATACAAGTGATTAGTTCGATAATAGGATACCAGTGAACCTTGTTAGTCCTCAGTGATTCAATTAGTCCCAGTCAGGACATGAGATGAACTTTGTTCCAGCCATGCGTAAGCGTGGCATGTCTCATTGTGCAGTGATTCAATTAGTCCCAGTCAGCGAATTTGTTGTTTGTGTCTTTTCCAGCAAAATCTTGTCCAGCAATCTTGTCCAGCAAAATTTTATTCGAACAGTAGCAGGTCAGTTGGTTTCTGGGTTCCAGTCCTGCCCCCATCTGCATCCAGGCCACGGACATGATTTTACATTGATTGACCTTGTTAAGCCCGCTCTGCGGGCTTGCCGGCCAATTAAGAGGAAGCCGGTCAGATGACGTCATTTGATGACGTGTCATCTGCCGATTTTCTTAAACGGGCCACACACAATTTCTTTTTGACAGCTCATTTCTCAGTGTTTGACAGCATTGAGGTGCTGCAAACACTGACAATCACTATACAAAGGTGAGCACTTGCACCTAGGCTCTCCAGGGACTCCGTCCTTAGGCTAGAACAGATGGCAGCTACAGGTGAGGTTACAGAAGTGATTTGTCACTGGTGAGAGAGGTTCTCCCAATGAGGTGTGACTAGACATCCAATTAAAAAAATTGTTACCTACAGAAAAGTGTAAATGCATTAAAAATGATTTCCCCAACATTTTCTTACCTCTGAAACTCACCAGTGCACCATTGGATCCTTCACACCACTTCTGCAGTTGTCATTAATGCAGAAACATTACAGCAGACTCACAACACACCACACTTACCCTGGCATGGTGTCCGGACGTCGGGGACCCCGAGGCAGAAGAGACAAAATTGAAAAAGAGCCTGTTAATAACTATCAAGTACCTGTTAACAGGCAGTTAAGTGGCTATATTCCTCTGCCCGCCGCCAGATGTCAGGTTCATGTGCAAATTGGGGACCCGCCACATGGGAAGATTGATTGAAGGCGGCTTGACAGCGGGTTTCCTGCCCGCTGTCAATCTTGGTGATTTTGACAGCAGTCCCACCTCCAAACCCTGAGCGCCGGCAAAATTCCGGCCTTTGTGTCTGTCTTCACGGAAAAAGATGCAAAATACTTCCCGGAAATAGTGGAGAACCAAGGGTCTAGTGAGAATAAGGAACTGAAAGGTATTAGTATTAGTAAAAAAGTAGTACTGGCGAAATTAATGGGACTGAAAGCCGATAAATCCCCTGGACCTGATGGCCTACATCCTAGGGTTTTGAAAGAGGTGGCTATAGAGATAGTGGATGCATTGGTTGTCATTTTCCAAAATTCCATAGATCCTAGAATGGTTCCCGTGGATTAGAAGGTAGCAAATGTAACCCCACTATTTAAGAAAGGAGGGAGAGAGAAAACGGGGAACTACAGGCCAGTTAGCCTGACATCAGCAGTAGGGAAAATGCTAGACTATTATTAAGGACCTGGTAACAGGGCACTTAGAAAATAATAATAGGGTTGGGCAGAGTCAACACGGATTTATGAAAGGGAAATTGTGTTTGACAAATCTATTAGAGTTTTTTGAGGTTGTATCAAGCAGAATAGTTAATGGGGAACCAGTGGATATGGTGTATTTGGATTTTCAGAAGGCATTCGATAAGGTGCCACACAAGAGGTTATTAAACAAAATTAGGGCTCATGGAATTGGGGGTAATATACTAGCATGGATTGAGGATTGGTTAACGGACAGAAAACAGAGAGTAGGAATAAATGGGTCATTTTCGGGTTGGCAGGCTGTAACTAGTGGGGTACCGCAAGGATCAGTGCTTGGGCCTCAGCTATTCATAATCTACGTCAATGATTTGGATGAGGGGACCAAATGTAAATGGCAGAATCTGGGGGCTGGTGCCCATCCCGCCCCCGACCCGCCTCCGTGCCATCTTCCTGGGAGGCGGGTAGCCGACCCGCGCTGGGTCCCGTCTCCTGGAGGCGGGACGGGGATTACAGCCACTTAACTGCCTGTTAACTGTTAACAGGCAGTTAAGAGGATTATCCCCATTTTTCCAACAGAGGCGCGGGCTTCCCGATGTCGGGAAACCCCGCCAGCGTCACCGAGGCGAGCAGTGGGTCTGCGGGGGTCGGAGGGGTGCAAAAGTGTGCTGTGAAGGTGAGTGATGGGTGCAAGTGTGGAGAGGTAAGTTTGTGAGGTGAGTGAAAAGTGATAGATAATGTTTACTTACCTTTGTTTCTTCCTGTAGGCTCCAACCGTTGGGGATGCGGAGAGTCTCACATTTCACCGGCAGAGATGACAAATGGCTGCTGCATTCTCCGATGTAACAACCACCTAATTTCTGCTCACAAAAGAGGTTTGATGAGTCTTGAATACAAGAACTCATCAAACTACAGAGAATGTCGGTGTTTGACAGCTTCACAGAGCCGTCAAACGATGACAATTCATCTGTCAAAAATTTTTGACAGATGAAACGTCATACGTTGAAGTTCTCTGTAACCGGCTTCCCCTTAATTGGCCTGCTGAGCCCGCTGGGCGGGCTTAACAAGGTCAATCAAGGGAAAATAGTGTGGGTTGGCCACAAGTCGATGGAGGCGGGACTAAAACCCGACAAGTGGGAGTCCCGCCTCCAAAAGCTCCCCATTGACAAAATCCAGCCCCCGGGGTGTTTGGGAAGCAGATCTGCACCAACACCTTGTACAGTTTAATGGCCTTATGCATCTTGGGGTGGTGGGAGACCATATGGCACATCGCCCGGCCGCGTACAGGACAAGCATTCATAGTGTCGGCCGTGGCTCGGTGGGTAGTGCTTTCATGTGCGAGTCAGAAAGTTGTGGGTTCAAGTCCCCCACCAGTGACTGGAGTGCATATTCTAAGCTGACACTCCAGTGGTGTATTGAGGGAGTCCTCCATCATCTTTTGAATGAGATGTTAAACCAGTGTCTGCCCTCTCAGGTGCATGTAATATATCCCTATTTCGAAGACAAGCAAGGGCGGTGTCCTGGTCAATGTTTATCCCTCAGCCAGCATCACTAAAACAGTTTATTTTTATTTCATAGTTGACTTTTCAGTACTCATATCTGCATATTTTGTTTGAATGTGGCATTTAAGCATTCTAGTCTGGTGCTCTGGAAATAAGTGTGATATTGTTGTTTCTCTTTGGATTTTACAGATGTCAGAGAGTAAAGACATGCATCTTATTAGTTTGGACTGGACTTAAAGAATAAACTTCCAATTTATACAGCACCTTTCATGGCTTCAGGGCGTCCCAAAGCACTTTACAGGCAATGAAGTACTTTCTGAAATGTAGTCACTGCTGTAATGTACTACAGGAATGGTGGCATAGTGGTTAGCACTGTTGCCTCACAGCGCCAGAGACCCGGGTTCAAATCCGGCCTCGGGTGACTGTCTGTGTGGAGTTTGCACATTCTCCCTGTGTTTGCGTGGGTTTCCTCCGGGTGCTCCGGTTTCCTCCCACAGTCCAAAGATGTGCGGGTTAGGTTGATTGGCTATGATAAAATAGTGTTAGGGGTATTAAATACGTGGGGTTACGGGGATAGGGTGGGATATGTGTTGGTGTAGGGGTTACGGGGATCGGGTGGGATAGTTTGGATGATCAGCCATGATCACATTGAATGGCGGAGCAGGCTCAAAGGGCCGAATGGCCTACTCCTGCTCCTATCTTCTATGTTTCTATGAAACTTTGTGATATCCGGCACCGACGGGACCGAGCTGTTGCCATCCCATCAAAACTGCCGGACAAACCAGCGTTAATGTTGAAACATACGGAGATTTTGAGCTCCGTATCTGGCAACAAACCCCGTTAGCAACAGCTTCTAAATAGTCGGCCGTACCTTGCAAGTGCCTCTGTAGCTTAGCAACAGCTTCAGTGAGACCTTGCAGAGCCTGACTGGTGAAAAAAAAGCAACGAAAAGAAAAAAAAAACTAACGAAACGGCTCCTGATTTTTGCCGGTGGCTCGAGCATTCCGGACAGTTAACCTCCGGATAAAGCAAAGTTTCCTGTAAGTTGTCAGCTGTGGCTCAGTGGGTAGCACACTCGCCTCTGAGTCAGAAGGTTGTGGGTTCAAGTCCCACTCTAGGGACTTGAATACATAAAGCTAGGCTGACACTCCTGAGGGAGTGCTGCACTGTCGGAGGTGCCGTCTTTCAGATGAGAAGTTAAACCGAGGCATCCTGTGCTCTCTCAGGTGGACGTAAAAGATCCCACGGCACTATTTCGAAGTAAGAGCAGGGGAGTTATCCCTGTTCCATCTGCAGTTCTGACCAAGGGCCATCAACCTGAAACGTTAACTCTGTTTCTCTCTACACAGATGCTGCCTGACCTGCTGAGTATTTCCAGCATTTTCTGTTTTTATTTCAGATTTCCAGCATCCGCAGTATTTTGCTTTTGAGTTCTCCCCGGTGTCCTGGCCAATATTTATCCCTCAACCAACCTCACTAACACAGATTATCTGGTCATTATCACATTGCTGTTTGTGGGAGCTTGCTGTGAGCAAATTGGCTGCCGCATTCCCTACGTTGCAACAGTGACTACACTCAAGAAGTACTTCATTGGCTGTAAAGCACTTTGGGATGTCCTGAGGTCGTGAAAGGTGCCATATAAATGCAAGTTCTGTGTTGGGTGCAGATGCCTCATCGAGATGATGGTTGGATTGGCAGAGGCAACAACCCATGTTTAGTGAGGCATGTCCATTCTCTACATATGGTCACTGAAGCTCAAGATAAAGGATCTTTACAGGCCACGTAATCCTCATTTCTACACAGGCTATTGGGAATCGTATTTCAAATGGAGCTGACAGCTCATTTCAAAGCTTCCAGAATAGCGTACGTAGGAGAATCATTTTGTGAGATTCATTTCCTTGTTCAGAATTATTTCTTTTTGTTACATTATTAATTCAGCCTGCCCCCCCCCCTAAAATAGTGATTATTAATATTTCTGCGTGCTTGGCATTCAAAGTGATTTTAAAAGCGAATCAAGTCTTAACTTATTGGTGACAAGCTGGCTCACGTCAGTCTTTACCTGTCGCCCAATATATCACCAATTACTGCTAGACTTCATGGGGGAAAAATTCAGTATCGCCCCGTTTGGGGTGCCATTATCGGCCGTGCGCAAAGTTTAGCGCCTGGCGCTAATTATCGCCTCCGACAGCAAACTTGGCTTTTATTGGAGCGCTAAATCAGACGCTTCACACCTGTCTTAAGACGCAAAGACCGAGGAGCGAGGTGCTACCTCAGAGCGCTGGCGAAGCAAGGAAGGGCAAATCAAAATAAACCTGCAAAGTGCTGCTCAGTACTCAAAACTCCTTCACACAGCCTTGAATCTCTCCAGAAGTCTCTCTCTCTCTCTCAGAATGCGTGGTACAAAAATGTCACCGACAAAAAAAGGCAGGAAGCGGTCGCCTTTAAATAGCGCTCCCCCAGTCCCTTTCTGACAGCATAATGCTCCCCTCAACTTGTCGTTGCTAGCGGCAGGCGGTAAGGCAGGGGGCGCCACTCAATATCCGGTCCGGGGCGCTAACGGGGCGTTGCGCACTCGACTGACTTCACAATCTGCCGGCACAGGAGATCGTGGTGGTAGTGTTGAGCGCCGCCGCAAAATGTCTAGTTAATTTCGCGAGCGGCGCAAACATCGCCGCGCCCGGGCGCTAGTTGCTTTGCGCCCCATTAGCGCCCTCTTAAGGCGCTAACGGGAGGTGCAAGCAACTGAATTTTTCCCCCCCATGTTTTGTACTGTACTCGGCATCGCAACTCAACAAACCGAGACTAGCGAGTGGAAACTCCACCAAACCACAAGCAGATGCAGCTTCGAAATTAGCTCGAATGTGACTGATGAAGTCACGACAGATGAGGGATGGGCACTGACTGAACTGAAAGATCGCCTGATAATAACTTGGTGAACTAAACCCTAGATAATGAACTCTAGTTAGTAAGTCTCTTAAGTGGCTGAACTAGATGCAAAACACTCATTGGCTGAAGCCTGCAATTGTTACCTGGGGCACGTATATAGTGCAAATTCACCTCCCGCTAGCCAGTATCTTGTTAATACCTTGGCTTTCAATCAAATTCTCACGGCTAGTTGAGGCATGTGTGCTTGCATGCGAGCACAGAGTTTCAATGGAGCTATTAAATTTTAAATGTTTTGATGGCGTGCTACTTTCTCGAACTGCTTAAAACAAATATATATATATCGGTCTTTGAAGGCCCCAGGTGTCGACAGAACCCACATTAGCAGTTTTTAGCCCAGGATTGGCACTCTCCTGGAGTTATACATCAATGCTGCGTCAAATTGAAGGGTGCGAGACCAATGCTTCCGCCCCCCGCCGGCCCCCCCCCGCCCCCGCCGCCCCAAGGTGCGTGGCCACCCACCAATCGCGAGGTCCCGCGCAGGCCATTCACCAGCCGCTGCCGCTGGAAGAGATACCGCGCATGTGCGGCCGCGCAGCAAACTTAAAGTGACCGAGCACGAAAGGGAAAGTTAGAGGGAACATTGTCGTGAGTCTGCCTTACTCGGGGAGACTCTAGCTGCTACCTGCCGGAGTCATCACCAACAACAACAACTTGCATTTATATGGCGCCTTTAATGCAGTAAAACCTCGCAAGGCGGCTCACAGGCGATAACGGCACTGAACCACATAAGGAGCTATTAGGACAGGTGACCAAAAGCTTGGCCAAAAGGGGTAGGTGTTAAGGAACGTCTTAAAGGAGAAGGTGAGTGGTAAGCGAGGCGGAGAGGTTTAGGGAGGTAATTCCAGAGCTTAGGACCCAGGCGACTGAGGGCACGGCCTCCAAAGGTGGAGCGATGAAAATCAGGGACGCTCAAGAGGACAGAATTGGAGGAGCACAGAGGTCTCGGAGGGTTGCTGGGCTGGAGGAGGTTACAGAGATAGGGAGGTGCGAGGCCACGGAGGGATTTGAAAACAATGATGAGAATTATGCCGTTTAAGGCCTAGGCCACGATTAGAAGGCATGGCCGCCAATGGTGGGGCGAAGGAAATAAGGGATACGCAAGAGAGATCAGACAGGTACCTGACAATGGAGTTATACTGTATTGTTTGCGTTGCTGTGAACTGGAATAGCAGCATCGCTGAACTCTGAAGCTCTGTTTTTACACACATTGGTTTTCAGTCGTACAGGAAGGTCCAAGTTTTCATCCCTGGCCTCTGCTGAGTTGACTGACGTCAGCCAGGACTGCCGCACTTGGGGAGCTACAATAGGCCTCAGCACTCCTGAGCCAGGGAGATGAAACACAGTCAGGGTTCTTACTCCTTTACTTTCTAGTTACCTGTGCTGGACGATCAGAAGAGCTATGAGGAGTGGGCTTGGCTGTGATGACCCCTCACAGTTGACTAATGTGCCAATATTGGTTAGCTGGGGTCACATGAAGAATTGCTTCTCAGGTCAAGCACCTCCCAAACCCGCGACCTCTTCCCACCTAGAAGGACAAGGGCAGCAGACGCATGGGAACACCGCCACCTCCAAGTTCCCCCTCCAAGTCACACACCATCCTGATTTAGAAGTATATCAGCTGATCCTTCATAGTCGCTGGGTCAAAATCCTGGAACTCCCTCCCTAACAGCACTGTGGGAGTACCTTCACCACACGGACTGCAGCGGTTCAAGAAGGTGGCTCACCACCCCCTTCTCAAGGGCAATTAGGGATGGGCAATTAATGCTGGCCTTGTCAACGATGCCAATCCCATAAAACGAATAAAACATTTTAAAAAAATCTGTGGAACTTCAGGAAGGGAAGAGATGAATGGAAGGAACAAAAGACTTGAAATTATATTTACAGCCAATTAAGTACTTCTGAAGTGTAGTCACTGTTGCAATGTAGGAAACACGGCAGCCAATTTGCGCACAGCAAGCTCCCACAAACAGCAATGTGATAATGTCTGTAGTGATCAATAACATGTCATTCTGTGGTGGACACTAGGTGGAGCAGTAGAGCTGTATAGAACTGTATGTATAAAACTACACTACCCAGCTGTATAGATATTAAGACTACATTACCCATGAGGCTAGGCTACCCACAAGGCAACAATCAAGATGGCAGCCTGCACACAGGAGCACAATGCTGCATCTCTACAGATACTGTACCAAGTCCACATGGCTCAATAAAGTAGCTAGCAAAAGCTAGCTGTGTTCATAATAAGAATGTCTATTTATTAATGAACATAACATGGTACCAGGGTGGTGAAGATCTGCTGAAAATTGTGAAAAGCGACATGGAGAATTTGAAGCCACCAGAGCGTTTGAATCTCACAGAAAAAATCGACTACAATTGGCAGACTTTTAAACAACAATTCGAACTCTACATTGCAGCCATCGGATTCGGTACGAAGCCAGACACAAGGAAGATAGCGTTGCTGCTTACGGTTGCAGGCCCACAGGCGATAGAGGTATTTAATACATTTGTATTTAATCCAGAGGAGAACAGAGGAAAATTAGAAGATGTGCTAAAAAAATTTGATGCACATTGCTCTCCCAAAAAGAATGAGATGTATGAAAGATACATGTTCCGTTCTTGGACACAGCAACAAAATGAGACTTTTGTTAGCCATAATTGATCTGAAACTGAAAGCACAGACATGTAATTTCTCTGAGCTCAAAGCATCCATGATTCGTGACCAGATTGTGTTTGGTATTCATGATAAAAAAGTCAGGGAACGTCTGTTGAGAGAAACCGAACTAAATTTGGAAAATGCAGTGAAAATATGCCAAGCCAGCGAGCTAGCTCGAAATCACGTGAAGACTTTCAGTGAAATCAATAATGATGCGAATGTAATGAGTGATAATGCTGCTGTCGGTGCTGTGTCCTACAAGGGGAAGAAACGTGGGCAGAACAGAAATGAAAAGCAATCGGAGGATGAAATTTTTAATTGTAAATGCTGTGGTTACAAACACCAGTTAAGACAATGCCCAGCGTTTGGAAAAATGTGCACAAAGTGTAATGGAAAGAATCACTTTGCCAAACAATGCTTTTCAAAAGTTAAAACGACGAAAGGGCAACAAGTTAATGTGATTGAGGACACTGATTTAAGTGAGACATTTTTTGTAGGAATGGTGTCATGTGACGATATCAAAAAAGATACAGAAAATGTGGAGCCCTCAGAAATAGACAATGCTGAACATAAAGTTAATGCAGTAAAAGAGGACAAATGGATGATCCCACTGCAGATAAATGGAGCATTAGTTACATTGAAACTGGACACTGGGGCAAAAGCAAACTTAATCAGTATGAGTGACATTAACAATATGAAAGAAAAGCCCAAAATACAGAAAAAGTCAGTACTACTGAAGGACTATAATGGACAGAAAATAGATAGCGTAGGTGTATACAGACTTAAAGTGACAGTCAAAGACAAAGTGCATCATCTCATGTTTTCTGTTGTGGCTGAAAGGCTTGATTCACTACTGGGTGACAAAGCTTGTGAGGACTTAGAACTGGTCAAAAGAGTTTACCGTATAAACTGTGCCATAAGCAGACCAGATGACTCAGATGATGAAGCAGAGAGCCCATCAAGGATGAAAAGGCCAAAGGGTATCCATGTCTTCAAAAAGCCTAGTTTCTCCAAGAAGAAAGAAAAAGACTTTAAGGTCAAAGAGAAGCCAAAGGAAGAAAAGCACAAAGAGGAAAAACACAAGGAGAAAAAGTCCAAAGATATAACTGCAGCAGATGTTGTTAAGCAGTGGAAAGAGAAAAAGAAAAAGAAGGAGCCTGCACCAGAGCAGGAAGCAGTTCCGGTGGATACTCCTTCTTCCCTCAGGCCAATCTTTGGTGTTCCATTAGCCGAGGCTGCTGAGAGGACTATGCTGTATGATGGGATCCAGCTGCCAGCAGTTTTTTGAGAGTGCATTGACTACATTGAGAGTTATGGCATGAAGAGTGAAGGAAACACTGAAACCCTCTCCAAGCAAAGATCGCAAGGAGACCTCGATCTATACAAGAGCAGATTGATGACAATGCCGCAACTGCATCTTGTCAGTCACCGCCAGAACAATCTCATGAAGACACATCAGACTTACCCGTGTTGAGAAGATCCACACGTGAAGTAAAAGAGCCTGATAGACTTAATCTTCAAATCAAAAATCAAATCAAATCAACTTTTATTGTCATTGTTAGTGCACAAGTGCAGTACAACGAAATGTAGGCTTGCAGCTCCTGAGAGTGTACAATTTGGATTAAGACACTTAAACATTCAACATACATTTATACATTTGGCTTGCAGTATATTAGCATAAATATGACCATAATAAAGTGCATTGGCAGATGTGCAGGCTTTAGTGTTTATTTGTGGAGTTCAGTAGGATGACAGCCCTGGGAAAGAAGCTGTTCCTAAATCTGGTCGTACGGGTGCGAATGCATCTGTAGCATCTTCCAGATGTAGCGTACAATGTAAAGCTTTGAAAATGTGTTGACTGTTTTGAAAATGTTTATGTTTATAGAGCACTAACAAAAGTGTTACTGATATTATCTTTATTGTTTTCTTGAAAGTTGATTGATATTGATTTTGTTAAACCTCCAAAGAAAGGGGGATGTAGTGATCAATAACATGTCATTCTGTGGTGGACACTAGGTGGAGCAGTAGAGCTGTATAGAACTGTATGTATAAAACTACACTACCCAGCTGTATAGATATTAAGACTACATTACCCATGAGGCTAGGCTACCCACAAGGCAACAGTCAAGATGGCAGCCTGCACACATGAGCACAATGCTGCATCTCTACAGATACTGTACCAAGTCCACATGGCTCAATAAAGTGTCTAGCAAAAGCTAGCTGTGTTCATAATAAGAATGTCTATTTATTAATGAACATAACAATGTCCAGATAATCTGTTTTAATGACGTTGGTTGAGGGATAAATATTGGTCAGAACACCGGGGATAACCCCCCTGCTCTTCGAAGTAGTGACAATTGGATCTTTTATATCCACCTGAGAGGGCAGGTGGGGCCTCGGTTTAGCATCTCATCTGAAAGACGGCACCTCTGACAGTGCAGCACTCCCTCAGTACTGCACTGGAGTGAGACTTGAACCCACAATCTTCTGACTCAGAGGCGAGAGGGTGCTACCACTGAGGCCAGTACAGCACCAACACAATACTAGGACAACATACAATACTTACTACTAATGGTTATTGTTAATTTGTAACAAAAAAATCAAGGAGCTGGCACTTTGGTACTTTCTTCAATGTATTTATTTGAATTGTGCTATAGGACGCTCCTGTAAACTATATTTTAATATGCCAATGAACTCTAAGGACAGGCGCCAACAAATAGTGAGTGAGGCTGCTGGTATAATGGAAAGATCTTGCATTTCTAGAGCGTCTTTCATGACCTCAGGGTGTCCCAAAGCGCTTTACAGCCAATGAAACACTTTTGAAGTGTAGTCACTGTTGAAACATGGCTGCCAATTTGTGCACAGCAAGCTCCCACCAACAACAGTGAGATAGCAAAGAACTGGATAATCTATTTTTTTTGGTGGTGTTGGTTGAGGGACAAATGTTAGGCAGGACACCGGGGAGAAACCGCCCCCGCCCCCCCCCCCACCGGCTGCTCTTCTTCGACAAGTGTCGCGAGACCTTTTACGCCCAGTCGAGAGGGCAGACGGGAAAACAGTTTAACGGCTGGTCCGAAAGGCGGCACCTCCCGACAGTGCAGCACTCCCTCAGTACTGACCTGTCAGCCTCGATTATGTGCTCAAGTCTCTGGCGTGGGGTTTGAAACCATGACTTTCTGACTCAATGCAAGAGAGTTATGATGAAGCCGAGGCTGACACGTAATAGTGATATATTTCACCATTCTGTACAGATAAATTTACGATAAAATTTCTTATCACATCTATGCGTGCTACTGAGACAATGTTATTTGCATAACCTTTGGAACCTCGTCCCACCCCGGAACAATTGCGCATTCTTTTCTCACACCAAGCGCATCAATTAATTTTATAATTATAATTAAAATCGACCCTCGTAATCCAACTACATAGCAGAAGTTGAAATGCTTGCTAGTATTTTAGCTCGACTCAGTTTTCCTGATGCTGTACGGTGTGGAGTAGAAATCGATAGTGCTTATAGTGCTCTCTATCTATTAACAGGATGCCAGCTGTGTCTCAGTGGGTAGCACCCTCGCCTCTGAGTCATGAAGGTTGTGGGTTCAGGGTCCCACTCCAGAGACTTGAGCACAAAAAGCTAGGCTGGCACTCCCAGTGCGGTGCTGAGGGACCGCTGCACTGTCGGAGGTGCCGTCTTTCAGATGAGATGTTAAACCAAAATTCAGAAACCCTGTCTGCTCTCTCAGGTGGATGTAAAAGATCCCATGGCACTATTTCGAAGAAGAGCAGGGGAGCTATTGGGTCGATTGGGCTAATATTCGCTAGAGTTTAGAAGAATGAGAGGGGATCTCATTGAAACTTATAAAATTCTAACAGGGCTAGACAGACTAGATGCAGGAAGGATGTTCCCAATGGCGGGAGAGTCCAGAACCAGGGGTCACAGTCTAAGGATAAAGGGTAAGCCATTTAGGACTGAGATGAGGAGGAATTTCTTCACCCAGAGAGTGGTGAACCTGTGGAATTCTCTGCTACAGAAGGCCGTTGAGGCCAATTCATTAAATACATTCAAAAAGGAGTTAGATATATTTCTTAAGGCTAAAGGTATCAAGGGATATGGGGAGAAAGCAGGGACAGCGCACTGGTTTTTAGATGATCAGCAATGATCTCATTAAATGGCAGAACAGGCTCGAGAGGCCAAATGGCCTACTCCTGCTCCTATCTTCTAAGACTAGTAAGGGCATCAAGGGATATGGCGATAAGGCCGGTGAATGGAATTGAGGCAGAAGATCAGCCATGATCTCATTGAATGGCGGAGCAGGCTCGAAGGGCCGAATGGCCGACTCCTGCTCCTATTTCTTATGTTCTTATGTTATCTCCAGTGTCCTGGCCAATATTTATCCCTCAATCAACATCGCTAAAACAGATGATCTGGTCATTATTGTTATGTTCATTAATAAATAGACATTCTTATTATGAACACAGCTAGCTTTTGCTAGTTACTTTATTGAGCACATGTGGACTAGGTACAGTATCTGTAGAGGCTTCCATCTTCAATGTTGCCTTGTGGGTAGCCTAGTGCCTCATGGGTAATGTAGTCTTAATATACATACAGCTGGGTAGTGTAGTCTTATACATACAGCTACATACAGCTCTACACAGCTCTACGGCTCCACCTAGTGTCCACTATAGAATGACATGTTATTGATCAATACATCCCCCTTTCTTTGAGGTTTAACAAAATCAATATCAATCAACTTTCAAGAAAACAATAAAGATAATATCAGTAACACTTTTGTTAGTGCTCTATAAACATAAACATTTTCAAAACAGTCAACACATTTTCAAAGCTTTACATTGTACTCAAAGATTAAGTCTATCAGGCTTTTTTACTTCACGTGTGGATCTTCTCAACACAGGTAAGTCTGATGTGTCTTCATGAGATTGTTCTGGCGGTGAATGACAAGATGCAGTTGCGGCATTGTCATCAATCTGGTCTTGAATAGTCTCTTGTGTTTTTAGGAGGGAACGGCGGTTCCTCCTGAGAATCTGTCCTTCCTCAGTTCTAACAGTGTATGACCTTGGTCCTACTTCCTCAAGAACTGTAGCTTTCCTGTTCCATGCATCTGGATCCTCAATCCTGACAACATCATCCCTTGTCAATGGTTTTAGAGTTTTGGATGACTTGTCATAGTATGATTTCTGTTTCAGCTTTAACAGTTGAAGTCTCTGTCTCAGTTCCTCACTTTGCTGTTCTTTTGCACAGCAGGGTAGCGTGGTGCGCAACTTGCGACCCATTAGTAGTTCAGCAGGTGAAGAACCACAGTCTAAAGGTGAGGCTCGGTAGCTCAGCAGGGCGAGATAAGGATCAAACTTGCTTTCTGTCGCTTTCTTCAGTAGCTGCTTGAGAACTTGAACACTTTTCTCTGCCTTACCATTTGACTGAGCATACAAAGCACTGGATGTGATGTGCTGAAAGGCATACTGTGCTGCAAACTGTTGCCACTCCTTACAGTTGAAGCACGGACCATTGTCGCTAACGGCAATCCTGGGAATTCCATGTCTGGCGAAGATGGATTTCACATGCATTATGACACTGCTTGCTGTGGTGCTTGAGAGCAGCGCCATCTCAGGATAGTTAGAATAGTAGTCAATCACTATTAGATAGTCTTTACCATTTAAACGGAATCTGTATGGGTAGAAATGAGAAATAGCAAGGGGAGGAAAACGTTAGTGGGTGTGATATATAGGCCTCCAAATAGTAATATGGAGGTGAGGGAAGGCATAAAAAGGGAAATTAGAGAAGCGTGCGATAAGAGCACAGCTGTCATCATGGGTGACTTTAATTTACATATTGATTGGACTACCCAAATTAGTAAAAATTCTGAGGAGGAGGAATTCCTGGAATGTTTTCGGGACGGTTATCTGGACCAATATGTCGAGGAGCCGACTCGAGATCAGGCCATTTTAGACTGGGTATTGTGCAATGAGAAGGGACTTATCAGCAATCTTCTTGTACGAGGCCCCTTGGGTCAGAGCGATCATAATATGATCGAGCTCTCAGTCGAGATGGAGAGTGAGGAAATTGAATCAGAGACTAAGGTCCAGAACTTAAATAAAGGGAATTACGAGGGTATGAGACGGGAATTGGGTAAGATTGATTGGGTGGTGTTTCTGGGGGGATTGACAGTGGAGAGACAATGGCAAGCATTCAAAGATAGAATGGAAGAATTCCAGAACATGTTTATACCGGTTTGGCATAAAAATAAACCTAAAAAGGTGACTCAACCGTGGATAACGAGGGAAATTAGGGACAGCATAAAATCAAAAAAAAGGGCATATCAACTGGCAAAAAAAAGCACCAGACCGGAAGATTGGGGGCAGTACAGGATACAGCAAAAGAGGACAAAGGGATTAATCAGGAAGGGGAAAATAGAATACGAAAGTAAACTTGCAGCAAACATAAAGACAGACTGCAAAAGCTTTTATCGGTATATCAGGAGGAAAAGACTGGTAAAATCCCAAGTCGGTCCCTTGCAGTCCGATTCGGGAGAATATATAATGGAGAATAAGGAAATGGCAGACCAATTAAACTCATACTTTGGTTCTGTATTCACAAAGGAGGACACAAATAACCTCCCAGGAATATCGGCAAACATAGGGACTAATGAGAGGGAGGAGCTGACAGAAATTAGTATCTCTAGGGATATGGTGTTGGGTAAGTTGAGGGGACTGAAGGCCGACAAATCCCCGGGGCCTGATAAACTACATCCTAGGGTACTTAAGGAGGTGGCCCTGGAGATAGCAGATGCTCTAAGGGTCATCTTCCGGAACTCCATTGACTCGGGAACAGTACCCGTGGATTGGAGGGTAGCTAATGTTACCCCAATATTTAAAAAGGGGGGTAGAGAGAAAGCAGGGAATTATAGACCAGTAAGCCTTACATCGGTTGTGGGCAAAATGCTAGAGTCCATTATTAAGGATAAAATAGCGGAGCACTTGACAAATGGGGAAAGGATCGGACAGAGTCAACATGGATTTACAAAGGGTAAATCGTGTTTGACTAATCTGCTGGAATTTTTTGAGGAAGTAACTGGTAAAATAGATGGGGGAGAGCCAGTGGATGTGGTGTACCTTGACTTCCAGAAAGCCTTCGATAAGGTTCCACACAAAAGATTATCATGCAAAATTAAGGCTCATGGGATTGGGGGCAAAGTATTAACGTGGATAGAGAACTGGCTGGCGGATAGAAAACAGAGAGTTGGAATAAACGGCTCGTTTTCGGAGTGGCAGGCAGTGACCAGCGGGGTGCCGCAAGGATCTGTCCTGGGACCCCAGCTGTTCACAATATATATAAATGATCTGGATCAGGGAATTGGATGCAATATTTCCAAATTCGCTGACGACACTAAACTAGGAGGAGGGGTGGGCTCTGATGAGGATGTCAGGAGGCTACAGTGCGATTTGGACAGGTTGGGGGAATGGGCGGATACGTGGCAGATGCACTATAATGTGGATAAATGCGAGGTTATCCACTTTGGGGGTAAAAACAGGAGGGTAGATTATTATCTAAATGGCAATAGATTGGGAGATGGGGAAGTGCAGAGGGACCTGGGTGTTCTTGTGCACCAGTCACTGAAGGAGAGCATGCAGGTGCAACAGGCGATTAAGAAGGCAAATGGTATGTTGGCCTTCATATCAAGGGGGTTCGAGTATAGGAATAGGGATACCTTACTACAGCTGTACAAGGTGCTGGTGAGACCGCATCTGGAGTATTGTGTACAGTTTTGGTCGCCCCATCTGCGGAAGGATGTTCTTGCCATGGAAAGAGTGCAACGGCGATTCACCAGGCTGATACCTGGAATGGCGGGAATGACCTACGAAGAGAGATTAAATAGTTTGGGCTTGTACTCACTGGAGTTTAGAAGATTGAGAGGGGATCTCATCGAAACATATAAAATTATGGCAGGCCTGGACAGGCTGAATTCAGAGAGAATGTTTCCAATGGCCGGGGAGCACAGAACCAGGGGCCACAGTCTAAAAATAGCGGGCAAATCATTTAAAACAGAGATGAGGAAGAATTTCTTCACTCAAAGAGTGGTGAGCCTGTGGAATTCCCTGCCACAGAGGGCTGTGAAGGCTAATTCAATAAATATTTTCAAGAGAGAATTGGATATATTTCTGAAGGCTAAGGGGATTAAGGGTTACGGAGAAAAGGCGGGGACGGGGTACTGAACTGGTAAGATCAGCTATGATCTCAGACGAAGATCAGCCATGATCTCATTGAATGGCGGAGCAGGCTCGAAGGGCCGAATGGCCTACTCCTGTTCCTATCTCTATCTCTATGTTAAATGAAAAAGGTCCATATCAACCTTTTGCCATGGTGCTGTTGGTATGTCAGCTACTATCATTGGTTCCTTTGCTTGTTTGTTTTGGTGTTTCTGGCATGTCTCACATTTGCCTATCATGTTCTCAATGTCCTTATTTATGCCAGGCCAATAAACAGTGTCTCTTGCCCTCCTTTTGCATTTTTCAATTCCGAGGTGTCCCTCATGAATCCTTTTGAGCATGTCTTGACGTAGAGCCTGTGGAATGACTATTCTGTTCTGTATTAGTAATAGTCCACTTGCGACACTCAATTCTGACCTTATGTGAAAATATTTTGGACAGGAACCTTTTGGCCAACCATGATGAATGTTCTCTATTACTGTTTGTAATACTGTATCTTTTACTGTTTCTTCTGCTATTTGCTTTGATTTTGTGTCTGACACGGGCAGCGCAGCAGTGACCATACTCACATGAACATCCATGTCTTCTTCAGTAGAGCTCACATGACTCATTGTGGGTGCTCGGGATAGTGCACCTGCTAACACTATGTATTTGCCTGGTGTGTAGATCAGTTCAAAGTCATATCTTTGCAGCTTCATCATGAGTCGTTGAATCCTTGGAGACATCTCATTCAGGTTTTTTTTTATGATGGCAACCAGAGGGCTGTGGTCTGGCTCAACTGTGAAGGTGGGAAGTCCATATATGTAGCCATGAAACTTTTCTAGTCCAACTACCAAGCCTAGACATTCCTTTTCAATCTGGGCGTATCGACACTCAGTATCAGTCATAGACCTGGAGGCATAGGTAACAGGCTTCCAATCTTCACCCTCTGCTTGTAGCAAGACCACACCTAGGCCATCTTTTGATGCATCCGTTGACACTTTGATTCTTTTTGTTGGGTCAAAGAAGGTGAGTACAGGTGTGGTTGTCAGCACTGTTTTGAGGTTTATCCACTCTTGTTCATGTCTTTCTGTCCATGCGAACTCATTTGTTTTATGTAGCAGGTCTCGCAGACAGGCTGTCTTGGCTGACAAGTTAGGAATGAACTTTCCAATGAAGTTTATCATCCCCATGATGCGTAGCACTCCTTTTTTGTCAGTGGGTCGGGGCATTTTGAGTATAGCGTTTACTTTTTCCATATCTGGCTCTATTCCTTTACCAGATAGATTGTCTCCTAGGAAAGTGACTTCCTGGACGCCAAACTGACACTTGGCTTTGTTGAGCTTCAGTCCATTCCGGTGTATGCTCTGTAGCACTTTAGTCAGTCTCTCATTATGTTCTTTCAGTGTGGAGCCCCAGATGATGATGTCATCAACATAGACCCGAACTCCTTCCAGATCTTCAATTATGTGTTCCATCGCTCTATGAAAGATTTCAAATGCAGATATTATCCCGAAAGGCATTCTGAGGAAACAATACCTGCCAAATGGTGTGTTGAAGGTACAGTATTTGGTGCTCTCTTCATCCAGTTTTAGTTGCCAAAATCCTTGTGAGGCATCGAGCTTTGTGAAGTATCTGGCACCTGACATTTCACTGGTGATTTCTTCTCACTTGGGAATCTGGTAGTGTTCACGTTTTATGTTTGCATTTAAGTCCTTTGGATCCATGCATATTCTTAGATCATTGTTCTTTTTCTTTACACATACCATTGGCTCTTCGACTTTCCTGATGACTCCTAGTGCAGTCATTCTGTCCAGTTCATTCTTGAGCCGGTCACGCAGGGGTGCTGGAACTCTTCGTGGAGCATGTACCACTGGCTGAGCATCCTCCTTTAGCTGGATCTTGTAAGTGAATGGTAGAGCTCCAAATCCTTTGAACACATCCTGGAAATTATTCACTACAGAATCCACCGAGTCATCTGGTCTGCTTATGGCACAGTTTATATGGTAGACTCTCTTGACCAGTTCTAAGTCCTCACAAGCTTTGTCACCTAGTAGAGAATCGAGTCTTTCAGCCACAACAGAAAACATGAGATGATGCACTTTGTCTTTGACTGTCACTTTAAGTCTGCATACACCTAAGCTATCTATTTTCTGTCCATTATAGTCCTTCAGTAGTACTGACTTTTTCTGTATTTTGGGCTTTTCTTTCATATTGTTAATGTCACTCATACTGATTAAGTTTGCTTTTGCCCCAGTGTCTAGTTTCAAGGTAACTAATGCTCCATTTACCTGCAGTGGGATCATCCATTTGTCCTCTTTTACTGCATTAACTTTATGTTCAGCATTGTCCATTTCTGAGGGCTGCACATTTTCTGTATCCTTTTTGATATTGTCACATGACACCATTCGTACAAAAAATGTCTCACTTAAATCAGTGTCCTCAATTACATTAACTCGTTGCCCATTCTTAGTTTTTACTTTTGAAAAGCATTGTTTGGCAAAGTGATTCTTGCCATTACACTTTGTGCACATTTTTCCAAACGCTGGGCATTGTTTTAACTGGTGTTTGTAACCACAGCATTTACAATTAAAAATTTCATCCTCCGATTGCTTTTCATTTCTGTTCTGCCCACGTTTCTTCCCCTTGTAGGACACAGCACCGACAGCAGCATTATCACTCATTACAATCACATCATTATTGATTTCACTGAAAGTCTTCGCGTGCTTTCGAGCTAGCTCGCTGGCTTGGCATATTTTTACTGCATTTTCCAAATTTAGTTCGGTTTCTCTCAACAGACGTTCCCTGACTTTTTTATCATGAATACCAAACACAATCTGGTCACGAATCATGGATGCTTTGAGCTCAGAGAAATTACATGTCTGTGCTTTCAGTTTCTGATCAGTTATAAAGCTATCAAAAGTCTCATTTTGCTGCTGTGTCCGAGAACAGAACATGTATCTTTCATAGGTCTCATTCTTTTTGGGAGAGCAATGTGCATCAAATTTTTTTAGCACATCTTCTAATTTTTCTCTGTTCTCCTCTAGATTAAATACAAATGTATTAAATACCTCTATCGCCTGTGGGCCTGCAACCGTAAGCAGCAACGCTATCTTCCTTGCGTCTGGCTTCGTACCGAATCCGATGGCTGCAATGTAGAGTTCGAATTGTTGTTTAAAAGTCTGCCAATTGTAGTCGATGTTTCCTGTGAGTTTCAAACGCTCTGGTGGCTTCAAATTCTCCATTTCGCTTTTCACAATTTTCAGCAGATCTTCACCATCCTGGTACCATGTTATGTTCATTAATAAATAGACATTCTTATTATGAACACAGCTAGCTTTTGCTAGTTACTTTATTGAGCACATGTGGACTAGGTACAGTATCTGTAGAGGCTTACATCTTGACTGTTGCCTTGTGGGTAGCCTAATGCCTCATGGGTAATGTAGTCTTAATATACATACAGCTGGGTAGTGTAGTCTTATACATACAGCTATATACAGCTCTACACAGCTCTACGGCTCCACCTAGTGTCCACTGTAAAATGACATGTTATTGATCATTACAATTATCATATTGCTGTTTGTGGGAGCTTGCTGTGTGCAAATTGGCTGCCGCATTTCCTACATTACAACAGTGACTGCACTTCAAAAGTATGTCATTGGCTGTAAAGGGCTTTGGGACGTCCTGAGGTTGTGAAAGGCGCTATAGAAATGCAAGTCTTTCTTTCTTCTCTGTGAGCAAGGTAGAACTCACATTTATACAGCAGCATATCATGTCCTCAGGACACCTCAAATGACTCTTTTTTGAAGTGCAGGTGCTGTTGTTATGTAGGCAAACACAGGAACCAATTTCTCTGAAGGAGAATGAGATAGTGGACTAGTTAAGCCTGACTACAAAGGGGAGAAAAATGTTGGCCAGGTCACTGGGAGATCTCCCTGTTCTTCTTTAAATCGTGCCTCAGGATTTTTTCTGAACAGACAGAATGGGACCACAGACTAACAACCATCTCCCAGCACCTTATAAAAGGCAGTAACCCTGCCCGACAGATATTCCCCTGTCTCAGCCCAAACCTCATCAAGTTATCCTGGCCACCAAACAATATGTCCTCCTTAGAGCAGAGAAGGTTAAGGGAAGATTTAATAGAGGTGTTCATAATTATGAGGGGTTTTGATAGAGTAGATTGGGAGAAACTGTTTCCATTGGCAGGAGGGTCGGTAACCAGAGGACACAGATTTAAGATAATTGGCAAAAGACCCAGAGGGGCGATGAGGAGAATTCTTTTTTACGCAGTGAGTTGTTGTGATCTGAAATGCACTGCCTGATAGCAGTTTCAATGGTAACTTTCAAAAGGGAATTGGATATATAGTTGAAAAAAATTGCAGGGCTATGGGGAAAGAGCAGGGGGAGTGGGACTAATTGGATAATTCTTTCAAAGAGCCGGCACAGGCACAATGGGCCTCGTTCTGTGCTGTATGATTCTATGTGCATAACCACACTGACACCCTCAAGTGTGCCAATGTATACACTTGTGTGTGCCATTATTGTTGAAACAAACTGGTGCTGCTGCTGGGGTCTCAGTGCTCTGGATGCAAGTTTGAGTCTCATTTTACTCAATTCCTGATATGCGACATGTGAAGCAGAGGGGTGGGGCTAATGGATAGGAGAGTCACGTCCGGACCATCTCTGGCGTTATCAAGAAGACAGCCAGAGAGGCTACTGGCCACAGCATCCATACCTGCCATGCTCGGCTGCAAAGGTCAGGAAGTAAAAGAGATAAAATGACAAAGATTAATTTCTTGTACCTCCTTAAAGTTATTGCTGAGCTGCAACATTTTAATTCATAGAATCGTCTGCATTTTTTGCATTCAGAACTGAGTGATGATAGCAGATTTGATTCAATCGTTCCTTTCCTCTCCTCAGACACATCGCTTCTTCCATGGCCTTTCACCCAGATGGTCTTGGCAGCGATCAGGAGCCCAGTATGCTAGTGCAACGCTTACAGTACTGGCCTCAGCAACTCGTAGATTTTGATGTTCAAATCCTGCCAACGGCAAGTTGTGCAATTTAGTTCAATGGCTCTTGTTTGTGACGATGATGAAATACTGGTGTTGTTGTAGAAGGGAACCATCGCCACCTGGCATAGTCTGCATGCGATTCCCACTCCACTCTGCACTGTTGACTCTTAATGCTCTCTGAGAGCCAGCCGCTCAATTGTAAAAAATAATTGCCGCCACTTTTCTAAGGGCAACTAGGGATGGGCAATAAACACGGCCCTGACAGTGTGGCCCACATTCTGAAGAACAATTTTTTTTTTAACAAAAAGTAATATAGAAAATCTCCAGGCCAGAATCAGTGTTGTATAACTATCTGGCATGCTAACATTATACGATAGCAAAATACTGCGGATGCTGGAAATCCGAAGTAACAACAGAAAACACTGGAAAAACTCAGCAGGCCAGGCAACATCCGTGGAGAGAGAAACAGAGTCAACGTTTCAGGTCGAAGACCCTTCGTCAGAACTGAGAAAAAAGCAGGAAATGAAACAGATTAAGAAGCAAGTTTGGGGGGCTGGGAAATGGGGGAGGGGATGAAAGAACAAAAAGGGAAGGTCTGAGAGTTGAAGAGACATTAAGAGATATTCAAGGTGAGACGAGATGGTAATAGGACAGGTAAAGAAACAAACAATGGCTCTAGATGAAGTGTGAAATGCGCTGGCAGAGTGAGAGACAGCTGCCATGTGGGAGAGAGAAAAAAAAAAGGAAAAGGCACAAACCAAAGGTGTGGATAAAAAATATATAAAAATATGATAGGAGCTGAGGTTATGATCTGAAATTGTTGAACTCGATATTGAGTCCGGAAGGCTGTAAAGTGCCTAAACGGAAGATGAGGTGCTTTTCCTCGAGCTTACGCTGAGCTTACGTGGAACAATGCAAGAGGCCGCAGACGGTGAGGTCTGAGTGGGAATGGGGTGGTGAATTGAAATGACGGGCGACCAGAAGCTCGGGGTCACCCTTACGGACTGAACGGAGGTGTTCCGCAAAGCGGTCACCCAATCTGCGTTTGGTCTCCCCAGTGTAGAGGAGACCACATCGTGAGCAGCGAATACAGTATACTAAATTGCAAGAAGTACAATTAAATCGCTGTTTCACCTGCTAGCATTATAGTTAGGCTTAATAAAGAAAAGAAAGACTCGCATTTCTATAGCGCCTTTCACGGCCACCGGACGTCTCAAAGTGCTTTACAGCCAATGAAGTATTTTTGGAGTGTAGTCACTGTTGTAATGTGGGAAACGCAGCAGTCAATTTGTGCACAGCAAGCTCCCACAAACAGCAATGTGATAATGACCAGATAAATCTGTTTTAGCAATATTGGTTGAGGGATAAATATTGGCCAGGACACCGGGGAGAACTCCCCTGCAATAATAAACTGGCAATATTTGAAAATATGGTCCTTGTATATCAGTGTAATCGCCCCAATATGTCTGATTTTTCATATTTTCGCTATGGCGCACTTTTCAGTTGCAACTGTTCATTCTGAAGAAAAGCCATCTTGCAGATTCTCTCAGCGAGCTTCTCAGTAGCATTGGCTAATCATTTCCCTTCTTCCTATGGGTCATGCTACAGTTCCAAATATCAGTTGATGTGGAACTTGCAAAACGAATCAGTTCTTCCAATAATGCATGCCGGGGGAAAAGGCAAAATAAAATAGCATTCTAATGAAAGACAGATTTCACATGTCCTCGGTGAAAGCATGTCATTTATGTTGCAAAATATTTTATGTTGCATCATTGGTGTAATCGATAGTTCATTAAGCAACAGTGTACCTTGCGGTCAAATCCTCAGAACATTTTGTACAATGGAAACCATGGGTGTGACCTAATTTGTGTCCTTAGCTGCCACTACTCTGCTGACATGTGGACAACCTTACAAGCTGGGAGTTTGTAGATTACTTCTTCAGGTTCTTCCATCTGCTTCCCTGAAATTTATGTAAAGTTTAATCCACTGAGGTAATTTTTCCAGCTACCAGATGCGCTGCAGTAACTCGCCAAGGCTTCTTCGACAGCACCTCCCACGGCGATCTCAACATTCTATTTTTGAATCTAGGAATCGACCTATAAATCCATCGCACTGGTATCGCTAACCTACAAACTCACTTTTAGACCTCTACCACCTAGAAGGACAAGGGCAGCAGGCACATGGGAACACCACCACCTCCAAGTTCCATCCACGTCACTCACCAACCTGACTTGGAAATATATTTTTCTGTTTCTTCATCGTCGCTGGGTCAAAATCCTGGAACTCCCTCCCTAACAGCACTGTGGGAGCACCTTCACAAGATGGACTGCAGGTGTTCAAGAAAGCAGCTAACCACCGTCTTCTCAAGGGCAGTTAGGGATGGGCAATAAATGCTGGCCTTGCCAGCGACGCCCACATCCCATGAATGAATTCAAAAAAGCCAACAGTAAGTAGGAGCCATTGTTTTTCCTCCATTTCACTTTATTTTACATATTATTATATGGCAATCTCTACATTCTATTTTCGAATCTAGAAATTGACCTATAAATCCATCACGTTGGTATCGCTCACCTATAAACTCACTTTTAGAAACTTTAATATTGTTCACCTATGGACCCCTTCCACGAGTATTACTTACCCTTAGACTTGTTGCACTTAGAGATGATGCTACGCTAATCCTTTCTACCTTTTCTATAACAAAATTGTAGCTTTATTTTGTGTCTATAAATCACCCTGAAAACCCAATAGGTCGGAAGGCGGCTCTTCGCACATTTTTTAGTTTAAAATTCGAATGAAATGAGTTCATCCTTCAAAACCGTATGAAATAAAAACATTAGTGACATGAATCAGTCATTCATGAAAGAAAGACGTATGAAATAATACTGAGCGGCCTACGGGTGGCGCTGTCCAGGGACAGTATAAATACTCGGGCATCGGGCCCAGTATGCGCAAGACATTCTTCACAGGAACAAGTGAAGGACACAACTAGACCTCCATGTTGTAAAACAGTTGGTTAAAGCTTTGTTTAAAGCTTAGACCAAGTGCCTAGTAGTTGTCTTACGTCAATTAGGTTATCCAATAATCTTTAAGGTGTCAGCCGTGGTTCAGTGGAGAGCTTCTCGCCTCTGACATCAGAAGGTTGTGGGTTCAAGTTCCACTCTCATGAAACTTGAGTAAATAATCGAGGGTGACACTCCCAGTGCAGTGCTGAGGAAATGCTGCACTGTCAAAGGTGCCGTCCTTTGGATGAGACGTGAAATCGTCTGCCCTCTCAGGTGGATGTAAAAGATCCTGCTGTGTCAAATAACTGCCTGAATCCATGAGGTTAAAGCTTAAAACTAAAGGCTTTTATTAAGTAAGAACATGGCATCAAGTTAACACAGGGCAACCATCATTCATCACCGGCCCAGCCCTTGGTAGAACATTCCAGAAGAGGGGCGGGGCTAGGGAGGAGCATTAGTGGTTACACCGGTGGAACATTCCAGACATTAACAAGCAAAACAACAACAACAACAACAATACAAATGCCAGAACACAGAGTTATTTCATCACATTCACCCCCTGCTATAGATTAAGTCTGTCAGGAGGTCTGATAATCCTCTGGGAACGACGTAACTCTTGCTGAGGCTCCTCCCGGAGTACTAACTCCGGTTTATTCGAATTCCCAGAATCATCAATATTTTCCACACTGAGGGTTTGTGTCTCTGAAGGTCCAATACCATGATTGAAAACTCTACTCTCAGAGTCGAACTGTTTTCGAGCTCCAGCAGGTGCAAGATCTTTAATAGAGACCGTATCCTCTCGCCCATCCGGATATTGAATATGTGCATACTGGAGATTAGCATGGAGGAGTTGTACTTCCTCCACCAGTGGATCAGTCTTGTGGCCTCTCACATGTCTGCGCAACAACACAGGGCCCGTGGTCGTCAACCATGTGGGTAACATTACTCCATTAGTAGCTTTTCTTGGAAAACTAAACATCCTTTCATGAGGGGTGGCATTCGTCGCTGTACACAAAAGAGACCTTATGGAATGCAACACGTCTGGCAAGACATCCTGCCAGCGAGAGGTCGGCAGGCCTCGCGACTTCAGAGACAGTACGATAGCCTTCCACACTGTCGCATTTTCTTTCTCGACCTGCCCATTACCACGAGGGTTATAGCTGGTAGTTCTACTCGTTGCAATCCCTTTCGATAGCAAAAACTGTCGCAATTCTTCGCTCATAAAGGAAGAACCCCTATCACTATGTATATAGTTAGACATGCCAAACAAGGAAAACAGTTGGCAGAGGCATTTAATTACAACAGCACTAGTCACATCCGGACAGGGGATAACAAAAGGGAACCGAGAGTACTCGTCTATAATATTAAGAAAATAGACATTACGGTCGCTAGATGGAAGGGGACCTTTAAAATCGAGACTCAAACGCTCAAATGGTCGAGTTGCTTTAATAAGATGAGCTGGCTCGGACGGCTTATAGAAGCGGGGTTTGCATTCAGCACAAACACGACAGGTTCTGGTCATTGTCCGGACTTCCTCAATAGAGTAGGGTAGATTATGGGACTTAATGAAGTGGTTCATTCTGGTAACCCCAGGGTGGCAGAGTGCATCGTGGTGACTTTGAAGCTTATCTATACCTAGACTAGCACATACTCCTCATGACAAAGCATCCGATGGCTCATTAAATACTCCAGGCCTGTACTGAATATCATAGTCATATGTTGACAGTTCTATTCGCCATCTTAAAATCTTATCATTTTTGATCTTGCCTCTCTGCTTAGTGTTGAACATAAAGGCCACGGATTGCTGGTCAGTAATGAGCGTAAAACGTTGGCCAGCGAGATAATGTCTCCAATACCTGACTGCTTCGATAATCGCCTGTGCCTCCTTTTCCACTGAAGAATGTCGAACTTCTGGTCCTTGCAATGTACGAGAGAAGAAAGCTACTGGTCTACCAGCTTGGTTAAGAGTTGCTGCCAACGCAAAATCAGATGCATCACTTTCCACTTGAAAAGGGATCTTCTCATCCACGGCACATACCACTGCCTTCTCAATGTCCCGTTTGATATTAAGGAAAGCTTCCGCCGATAGCGGAAAAGACGTCGACTTAATAAGAGGTCGGACTTTATCCGAGTAGTTAGCCACCCACTGGGCATAGTACGAGAAGAATCCCAGACACCTTCTTAAAGCTTTTACAGTGTGAGGTAAAGGTAATTCCTTAAGTGGGCATAATCTTTCAGGATCTGGCCCGATTACCCCATTCTCCACAACGCAACCAAGAATACACAAACGTGTAGTATTGAAGGTACACTTGTTTTCGTTGTAGGTCAGGTTTAACCTCTTTGCAGCCTCTAGGAACTTTGCAAGATTTTGATCATTCTCCCGTTGGTCGCACCCACAGATAGTAACATTGTCCAGGTACGGGAATGTTGCTTCCAACGCGTATTCATCCACCATATGATCCATCTCCCGTTGGAAGACGGATACCCCATTCGTCACTCCAAAGGGCACCCTAAGGAATTGGTACAGGCGCCCATTAGCTTCGAAGGCCGTATAAGGTCAGTCTTCTATTTTAATGGGGAGTTGATGGTAAGCAGACTTTAAATCAATGGTGGAGAACACGCGGTACTGAGCTATCTGGTTCACCATCTCAGAAATACGAGGCAAAGGATAGGCGTCTAATTGGGTATACAAGTTTATAGTCTGGCTATAATCGACCACAAGTCTTTTCTTTTCCCGGCTACCGACCATAGAGCACATATCCCAGAAACGCTGTTTACGGAGGTCACGGTCCATCATCAAAGACCCTACCCGCCCCAGCCACAGTCTGTTCGCCCTCCTGCCATCTGGGAGACGCTACAAATGCATTCGCACCCGTACGACCAGATTTAGGAACAGCTTCTTTCCCAGGGCTGTCATCCTACTGAACTCCACAAATAAACTCTAAAGCCTGCACATCTGCCAATGCACTTTATTATGGTTATGTTTATGTTAATGTATTACAAGCCAAATGTATGTTGAATGTTTAAATGTCTTAATCTAAATATACACTCTCGGGAGCCGCAAGCCTACATTTCGTTGTACTGCACTTGTGCACTAACAATGACGATAAAAATTGATTTGATTTGAAAAAAAAAATTAGTTTTAACCACCACCACCTGGGCACGCCACGGGCTATTACTGTGTTCGATGGTTCCCTCCCATTGAAGCCTTTCCACTTCCTCTTTTATAAATGTTTTATCTTCTGAACTATACCGTCGACCCTTAGTCGCTATAGGTCTACAATTAGGAGCAAGGTTCACGAACAAAGAAGGCGGACTTACTTTTAAAGTAGAAAGGCCGCAGACTGTGAGTGAAGGCTGAGATCCACCATACTTAAGGGTAACGCTCTCATGCTGACACTGGAAGTCCAAGCCTAAAATTAAGTTCACACACAATTGAGGTAATATGAGGAGTTGAAAGTCCTTATACTCCGTATCCTTAACGGTCAATGTGACTTTACAATATCCAGTTACCTCCGAAGTAAGGGACTTGGACGCCATCACAATTTCACTTCGAGTAGGATACACCTTCAATGAACAGGAGTTAACAAGGTTGGGGTGTATAAAACTGTCAGTACTGCCACAGTCTATCAAACACCTAGTAGGACGACCATTAATCTTGATGTCCAACACGGTATGGTCTGGTCAACCGTAGCCGAGGCTAGAGTAAAACAATAGATGGCAGCAGAGAGGACCTCGGGTACAGGATTACCCTTACACACTTTACTAAAATGTCCCCGTTTCTTACATTTAAAACAGGTAGCCTCTCTGGCTGGGCATCTTTGCCTGGGGTCTTTAGATTGGCCACAAAAATAACACTTAGACCCATGGGGTACAGCCGCAACAATAGGATTAAGTGGAGGCTCCATTGGTGTTATGGATGCCTCCATACTTGGAACACACGAGGCTGAGAGAGACGCATGGGCTGATGCATACACTTCTAAATTCTTCTGGGCTACATCTAACGATCGAGCAGTAGCGACGACCATTTTTAAAACTAACGAGTCATTCTCGAGGAGTCTCTGTCTAATATAATTAGATCGGAGGCCAGATGTGAAAGAATCACGGATGGCTTCTTCCTGATACACTATGGCAGAGACAGCCTTGTAGTTGTAATCCTTAGCCAAAGCCTTAAGGTCCTGCAGGAAATCGTCCAGAGATTCCTCGGGTAATTGCCTGCGAGTAGACAAAAGATACCTGGCGTATACTTCGTTAACCGACTTAAGGTACTGGGCCTTAAGGGCTGCGAGGGCCTCTTCATATGTAATAATATCTTCAATTATCGAGTAAGTTTGATGACTTACTAAGTTGGTTAGAAGACCCAACTTGTTAACTGTCGAATCGACCGATGCGATGAAGTGTTCAAAACATCGAAGCCAATGCGTAAATTTCTTCGACGCGTCTGCCGAATGGGGATCGATATCTAGATGCTCTGGTTTCAAAAATCGATCCATCTTCCAAAAGTTGTTACTTAATAAAATTGATGTGCCAAATAACTGCCTGAATCCATGAGGTTAAAGCTTAAAACTAAAGGCTTTTATTAAGTAAGAACATGGCATCAAGTTAACACAGGGCAGCCATCATTCATCACCGACCCAGCCCTTGGTAGAACATTCCAGAAGAGGGGCGGGGCTAGGGAGAAGCATTAGTGGTTACACCGGTGGAACATTCCAGACATTAACAAGTACAACAACAACAACAACAATACAAATGCCAGAACACAGTTATTTCATCACAGATCCCATAGCACTATTTTGAAGAAGAGCAGGGGAGTTATCCCCGGTGTCCCAGCCAATCTTTATCCTTCAATCAACATCTCTTAAAAAAAAGTTATCTGGTCATTATCATGTTGCTGTTTAATAGGTGCTTGTTTTGCGCAAATTGGCTGCCGCGTTTCCTACATTACGACAGTGATTACACTTCAAATGTAGTTCATTGGCTGCAAAGTGCTTTGGGACGTCCTGAGGTTGTGAAAGGCGCTATAGAAATGCAAGTCTTTCTTTCTTTCTAACAAAAAATATGGAAACAGAGGCTTCGGTTTTGAAGAAAGCAGGCCAGACTCCAGTTTATTTTTTAGCCATTTATAGCATTTGTATAGCACCTCATCACGTCATTGTGCTTTATACAATGAGATGCTTTTGACATGCAGTAACTTTCTATGTCGGCAAGCCAGGAAAAAACAGACTTTGGTGGCTTTTTAGAGAGTACGGCATCCGGGTAAACATGCATGAATTAATTACGGCATTCTGAGCATTGCAGTGGTGGGAGTGGAGTGTTGGAAATAGCCAAAGGCAGCTGATATTTTAACAGATAACAATTGACAGCTTGAGAATAACAATCTCGGTGAACTTAAACGACAATGAGGGCAAGGAAGAGCTGGCTTCTAGGCACATCGTAAATCAGAAATAAAAAAACAAAAACGCTGGAAACACTCAGCAGGTCAGGCGAAAGAGAAGCAGAGTTAACGTCTCAAGTCGGTGGCCTTTCATCAGAACTGGAAGATGTTCGAGATGAACTGCTTTTGTAAGCAAGTACAGAAGAGCTGGGGGAAAGAGCGAGGGTTGGGGGCAGGTAGGGGGTGGGGGGGTGGAGCAGGCGGGCAGGGAAAGAACAAACCACAAAGGTCTGTGATAGGGTGAAGGGTGGGAAAGATTAATGTAGTATGTCGGGAGTCATTCTTTTATGCTTAGCATTTTGCTGGAGAAGATATGGGAAGAGGAAAAATGGAATAAATGTAACAACAACAGCAACAACTTGTATTTATATAGCATCTTTAACGTAATAAAACGTCCCAAGTCGCTGCACAAGAGTGTTATAAGACAACCACTTAAGGAGAAATTAGGGCAGGTGACCAAAAGCTTGGTCAAAGAGGTAGGTTTTAAGCTCCGTCTTAAAGGAGGAGAGAGAGGTAGCGAGACGGAAAGGTTTAGGCAGGGAATTCCAGAGCTTAGGACCCAGGCAACAGAAGGCACGGCCACCAATGGTTGAGTGGTTATAATCAGGGATGCTCAAGAGGGCAGAATTAGAGGAGCGCAGATATCTCGGGGTGCTGTGGGGCTGGAGGAGATTACAGAGATAGGGAGGGGGCGAGGCCATGGAGGGATTTGAAAACAGGGATGAGAATTTTGAAATCGGGGCGTTGCTTAACCGGGAGCCAATGTAGGTCAGCGAGCACAGGGGTGATGGGTGAACGGGACTTTGTGCGGGTTAGGACACGGGTAGCCGAGTTTTGGATGACCTCAAATTTACGTAGGGTAGAATGTGGGAGGCCAGCCAGGAGTGCGTTGAAATAGTCAAGTCTAGAGGTAACAAAGGCAGGGGCGGAATCGGGCGATGTTACGGGGGTGGAAATAGGCAGTCTTACTTATGCCGCTGATATGTGGTCGGAAGCTCATTTCAGGGTCGAATATGACACCAAGGTTGCGAACAGTGTGGTTCAGCCTCAGACAGATGTTAGGGAGGGGGATGGAGTCGGTGGCTAGGGAACGGAGTTTGTGGCAGGGACCGAAAACAATGGCTTCGGTCTTCCCAATATTTAATTGGAGAAAATTTCTACTCATCCAGAACTGGATGTCGAACAAGCAGTCTGACAATTTAGAGACCGTATGTAGTAAATATAATAAGCAGTGTGGTTCAGGAAGTTATTAAATGTCACTGGATTCTACCTATATTCATCTCTTTATAGTTCCCGTACATCCCCAGCATCAAAGCTTTGCCATGCTCGATCAGTTCCGATGGACGGGCCACATCGACCGTGACATGCATCATTCAAGGAGGAAAGACTTATGAAATAACACTGAGCGGCCTGTGGGTGGCGCTGTCCAGGGAGAGTATAAATACTCAGGCACGGGCCCAGCTTGCGCAGGACATTCTTAACAGGAACTAGTGAAGGACGCAACTAGACCTCCATGTTGTAAAACAGTTGATTAAAGTTTTGTTTAACGCTTAGACCAAGTGCCTGGTAGTTTTCTTACGTCAGTCCGTATGCCCAATACGAGACTCCCAAAACAAGCGCTCTACTCGGAGCTCCGACACGGCAAGAGAGCCATAGGTGGGTAGAGGAAATGCTTCAAGGACACCCTTAAAGCCTCCTTGAAAAAGTGCAACATCCCCATCGACACCTGGGAATCCCTGGCCCAAGACTGCACAAAGTGGAGGAGAAGCATCCGGGAAGGCGCCAAACACCTCGAGTCTTTTCGCTGAGAGCAAGTGGAAGCCAAGCGCAAACAGCGGAAGGAGCGCACGTCAACCAAAGCACCCCACCCAGCTGCCCCTTCAACCACCGTCTGCCCCACCTGTGACAGAGACTGTAGATCCCGCATTGGACTCATCAGTCACCTGAGAACTCATTCTTAATGTGGAAGCAAGTCATCCTCGGTTCCGAGGGACTGCCTAAGAAGAACACTTGTCAATTTGAGTCCTAGACTTTTTTCTTAGATAGACTAGATGATCTCCACATGGACAAATGTAAGAAATCACACAACACCAGGTTATAGTCCAACAGCTTTATTTGAAATCACAAGCTTTCGGAGCACTGCTCCTTCATCAGGTGAAGTGGAGAATGCATAAAAACACAGCTTATATAGTCAGAGAATAATGTCAGATGTTTACAGGTAATCTTTCTAACTGCCATTTATCACACCTCAGCAGAGAGATAATCACTCTGCCGAGGTGTGATAAATGGCAGTTAGAAAGATTACCTGTAAACATCTGACACTATTCTCTGACTATATAAGCTGTGTTTTTATGCATCTCTCCACTTCACCTGACGAAGGAGCAGCGCTCCGAAAGCTTGTGATTTCAAATAAAGCTGTTGGACTATAACCTGGTGTTGTGCGATTTCTTACATTTGTCCACCCCAGTCCAACACCGGCATCTCCACACCATGTCCACATGGACAGTCATTACTAAGTGTAGAGTGCAGGTGAAGCGGGGTTAGAAGTTGGGGATAAGTGGACCAGGGCTGCAGACAGAGTTCAGTCTCCAATTTGAAGTCCTTTAAAAAAAAAATCTTGTATTATTTGTGGTTGTAAAGTAAAACCTACGGTAAATTTAGGAAGCGGAAAAGCAGAGTTGGTTGGAGCACCGGAGTGTCTCCATGGTACAAGTTGAGGAGCGGGGAGACGCAAAGCTGAGGTGCTACAGCACCCCTGTGGCGGGAGGGCACAATTACAGCCAGACAAGTTTACATTTTACATGTAGACAGAGGAATTTATAACAGTGAAAAAGAAATGACACAAACGCGTGGCACAAATATGGGACACACAAATATGGGATACAAACTGTGTGACAAAAAGTCGACAAAGTAATGTTTTGTAGACAGAAAGTACACATATTATAGACATTTCTCTTTTACGTGAGTCTTTTTCAATGTTTTCATCCAGCAATCAGCTGCAAGTCTCTGCAAGATGACCCCATCATTAAGATCAGAAAGGAATCTCGGAGCACAAATACACAAATCACTAAAAGTTGCGACACAGGTTAACAAAGCCATAAAAAAGCAAACCAAGCACTAGGGTTTATTTCTAGAGGGATAAAATTGAAAAGTAGTGAAGTTATGCTAAACCTGTATTGAACCTTGGTTAGACCACACTTGGAGTACTGCGTACAATTCTGGTCGCCATATTATAAAAAGGATATAGAGGCACTGGAGAGGGTGCAGAGAAGATTTACAAGGATGATACTAGAAATGCGAGGGTATACATATCAGGAAAGGATGAATAGGCTGGGTCTCTTTTCTCTTGAAAAAAGAAGGCTGAGGGGTGACCAACTAGAGGGCTTTAAAATTATGAAAGGTTTTGACAGAGTGGATACAGAGAGAGTGTTTCCACTTGTGGGGAAGAGCATAACTAGAGGCCATCAATATAAGATAGTCACCAAGAAATCCAATAGGGAATTCAGAAGAAACTTCTTTACCCAGAGAGCGGTGAGAATGTGGAACTCGCTACCACAGGGAGCGGTTAAAGTGAATAGTATCGATGCATTTAAGGGGAGGCTAGACAAGCATATGAGGGGGAAGGGAATAGAGGGTTACGCTGATAGAGTTAGATGAGGAAAGACAGGAGGAGGCTCGAGTGGAGCATAAACGCCGGCATGGACTGGTTGGGCCGAATGACCTGTTTCTGTGCCGTATACCCGATGTAATCCTGTGTAAGGCCACCACAAAAATTCAGCGATACGGCAGAATGGCTCATCTTGGCTGTTCTCTCCCAAAGAAGATTTAATTGAAACTTTTGTTCTTGCCAGCTCGTGCTTATTGACGCCTTCCTTTCGACTGTTAGCTTGAAAGATGCAAATAAGATCTCTTCACTGTTATATGAGACTGGCACAATTAAAGCAGGGAAGAGCAGTAAATCAGTAGACAAGCTGCGACATGCAAGACCAATAAGCCAGCGGGCAGGCCAGGTGCTGTCAGCATTATTGTGGGAAATCATCGGAGCTTGCACTATTCATACTTGTCTGAACAATGAGAATGTTCAAGAAAGTGAAGAAATACCTTGCACACTCGACTGTGTCACTCCTGCCTGGGCCCCAACAGAATAAACACGTGGCAAGTGAGTTACGAGGAGAAATGTCATTCGATATTGGTGTTCTTTGCTCTTCATCGATAAATGTATCAGTGATAAATCCTTGGTTGGAAATCGATTTTGGAATTCCTCAACATCTGTGTCCCCAAGCTTTTTGGACATCATGGGCTGTCTCGGCGTGGACCATGGATCCTTGCAGGCACGGGCAAATTCAGCAATTCACCAGGTGCCAGAGGGGAGCTGCACTTGAAAGGAGCATAGGTTGGGGAATTAGAGCAACAGTGTTGTACCCTTACCTCCATCTGCTCCTCACTGGGGACATGCATCAGTGAATATTCCCCAGAAAGTATAAAGCTATGTTACATCGACCTGAGACGTTAACTCTGCTTCTCTTTCGCCACAAGTCCTGCCAGACCTGCTGAGTGTTTCCAGCGTTTATGGTTTTTTATTTCTGATTTACGATGTGCCTGGAAGCCAGCTCTTGATTGCCCTCATTGTCGTTTAAGTTCACCGAGATTGTTATTCTCAAGCTGTCAATTGTTATCTGTTAAAGTACCAGCTGCCTTTGGCTATTTCCAACACTCCCACCCAACACTACAAGACTTGCATTTCTATAGCACCTTTCACAACCTCAGGACGTCCCAATGCGCTTTACAGCTAATGAACTACCTTTGAAGGTAATGTCACTGTCGTAATGTAGGAAACGCGGCAGCCAATTTGCGCACAGCAAGCTCCCACAAACAGCAACATGACAATGAACAGATAATTTTTTTTTAGTGATGTTGGTTGAGGGATAAATATTGGCCAGGACACCGGGGAGAACTCCCCTGCTCTTCTTTGAAATAGAGCCATGGGAACTTTTATGTCCACCTGAGAGGGCAGACGATTTCACGTCTCATCCAAAGGGCAGCACCTTTGACAGTGCAGTACTTCCTTAGAATTTTAAGCTAAAATATGTGTGAAGAGCTGCCTTGTGACCTATTGGGTTTTCAGGGTGACTTATAGACACAAAATAAAGCTACAATTTTGTCATAGAAAAGGTAGAAAGGAAACAGAGGATTAGTGTGGGTACAGCTTTTATAAATTGAGGAACCTAAATGAAGGACCAAGGCCCACAGTGCTGGACATCATCAAGGACAAGTCGAACCAGAGAGAAGACAAGACAAATCAAGAGGCAATGGCCAGGTAATCCCCTGCCTCCGTCCCAAAAGAGATAAGGGGTGTGCCCTGGGGAGGCGGATATGAAGGCGGGACTGCCGGGAAAATGGCAGAATCTGGGGGCAGGTGCCCAATCCGCCCCCAACCCGCCTCTGTGTCATCTTCCCAGGAGGCGGGTAGCCGCCCTGCGCCGGGTCCTGTCTCCTTGGAGGCAGGAAGGGATTAAAGCCACTTAGCTGCCTGTTAACAGGTAGTTAACAGGCAGAAAATAGGATTGTCACCATTTTGCCCACACAGGTGTGGGCTTCCCGAAGGCTCCGAACCCGCCAGGGTCACCGAGGCGAGCAGTGGGTCTGCGGGGGTCGGAGGGGTGCAAAAGTGTGCTGTGAAGGTAAGTGATGGGTGCAAGTGTGGAGAGGTGAGTATCTGAGGTAAGTGGCAAGTGTTAGAAAAAGTGTACTTACCTTTGTTTCTTCCTGCAGGCTTCAATCGGTGGGTATGCGGAGAGTCTCGCACCTCCGCGGCAGAGATGACAGATGGCTGTTGCCTTCTCCAATGCAACAACCATCTCATTTCTGCAAAAGAAAGAGGTTTGATGAGGTCTTGATAACAAGAACTCATCAAACTACAGAGAATGTCACTGTTTGACAGATTCACAGAGCTGTCAAACGATGACAATTCATCTGTCAAAAATCTTTTACAGATGAAACATCATACATTGATGTTCTCTGCAATCAGCTTTCCCTTAATTGGCCTGCTAAGGCCGCTGGGCGGGTTTAACAAGGTCAATCAAGGGAAAATAGCATGGGTTGGCCAGAAGTTGATGGAGGCGGGACTACAACCCGACAAGTGGGAGTCCTGCCTCCAAAAGCTCCCCATTGGCAAAATCACCCCTAAGGTGAATAAACGGGGCAAGGAATCCTGAGGCACGATTTAAAGAAGAACAGGGAGTTCTCCCAGTGACCTGGCCAACATTTTTCTCTCCTTTGTAGTCAGGCTTAACTAGTCCACTATCTCATTCTGCTTCGGAGAAATTGGTTCCTGTGTTTGCCTACATAACAACAGCACCTGCACTTCAAAAAAGAGTCCTTTGAGGTGTCCTGAGGACATGATATGCTGCTGTATAAATGCGAGTTCTATCTTGCTCACAGAGAAGAAAGAAAGAAAGACTTGCATTTCTATAGCGCCTTTCACAACCTCAGGACGTCCCAAAGCCCTTTACAGCCAATGACATACTTCTGAAGTGCAGTCACTGTTGTAATGTAGGAAACGCGGCAGCCAATTTTCACACAGCAAGCTCCCACAAACGGCAATGTGGTAATGACCAGATCATCTGTTTTAGTGATGTTGATTGAGGGATAAACATTGGCCAGGACACTGGGGATAACATAAGAACATAAGAAATAGGAGCAGGAGTAGGCCATTCGTCCCTTCGAGCTTATCCGCCATTCAATGAGATCATGGCTGATCTTCTGCCTCAATTCCATTCACCGGCCTTATCGCCATATCCCTTGATGCCCTTACTAGTCATAGAAGACAGGAGTAGGCCATTCGGCCCCTCGAGCCTGCTCTGCCATTTAATGAGATCATGGCTGATCATCCACATTCAGTACCCTGTCCCTGCTTTCTCCCCATATCCCTTGATCCCTTTAGCCTTAAGAAATATATCTAACTCCTTCTTGAATATACTTAATGAATTGGCCTCAACTGCCTTCTGTGGTAGAGAATTCCACAGGTTCACCACTCTCTGGGTGAAGAAATTGCTCCTCATCTCAGTCCTAAATGGCTTACCCCTTATCCTTAGACTGTGACCCCTGGTTCTGGACTCCCCCGCCATCGGGAACATCCTTCCTGCATCTAGTCTGTCTAGTCCTGTTAGAATGTTATAAGTTTTAATGAGATCCCCTCTCATTCTTCTAAACTCCAGTGAATATAATCCCAATCGACCCAATCTCTCCTCATACATCATTCCTGCCATCCCATTTTGAAAACCAATTGCAAAACAAAACAAACCAAAACAAGGTAATTAAACTCTGGTTGCCATTTTTTTCAGAGGGGTTCTTCAGATTCTCATCCCAGAAACCTTTGATGTGCGTTGACAGTTTATGTTGAACTAATTGGTTGTAAATAATGTACATCTGCCACCGGCTGCGACAGAGCCCTTCAGAAGGCCCCACATTCACCGAAAGAAATAATGAGGTGGTTTCAATAATATCAGAGTACAAAAAGATTAATGGGAATGCTAACTAGAAATAAAGAACGGCTGGTTTCTAATTGGACTGATGTATTACAGACAAGCAGTGACACGCTCAGTTTTGAATGCTTCACTCTGGAGCTTTGATATTGTCATGAAGAATGCGTTCCTTGCCCAGAGTTAATTGGCTTTTACCCAGGTTTTTTTTTGATGTTAAAAGCCTCATTTGACCTCATTTATTACATTGTATGTATTCGTTCTTGAGGGAATGATTGCATGTTGAACTAAGTTATTTAACATATGATTATGCACTTGCGTGTTTCATTACACACTCGATTCCGATCACCCTGGTTACAGGATAGGCATCATAAGGTTTGCGTGTTAATTTGTTTCATCAAAATCCAGCAAAAAGATTGAAGGCATTTAATACTAAGATGGATACCATCAGCAGTTCAAATATCTGCCTTCGGCAATAAATTTGAAGCTAAATTTTTATTACCACAAAGCTACACGTGTCGCTGACATTGAATAATCTTCGTGTCGTAATATTAAAAAAAAGAAAAGAAAGACTTGCATTTATATAGCGCCTTTCACGACCACCGGACATCTCAAAGCACTTTACAGCCAATGGAGGTACTTTTTCGAAGTGTAGCCACTGTTGTAATGTGGGAAATACAGCAGCCAATTAGCGCACAGCAAGCTCCCACAAACAGCAGCAGTGATAATGACCAGATAATTTGTTTGTGTGATGTTGGTTGAGGAATAAATACTGGCCAGGACACTGGGGATAACTCCCTTGCTCTTCTTCGAAATAGTGCTGCGGGATCTTTTACGTCCACCTGAGAGGGCAGACAGAGCCGCAGTTTAACGTCTCACCTGAAAGATGGTGCTATCCGACAGTGCAGCACTCCCTCAGTACTGCACTGGGAGTATCAGCCTAGCTTTATGTGCTCAAGTCCCTGGAGTGGGACTTGAACCCACAACCTTCTGACTCAGAGGCGAGTGTGCTACCCACTGAGCCACAGCTGACACCTATTAATACCATGTTGATCTATGTATTATTAAAAATCTTGTATTATGCACTCCGGTTGTCACAAATTTTAGTCACACTTTTGCGTCAACAGTTACGACAGTAAATTGCTGTGTCACTTGGGGGCGATTTTAACCCTACTCGCTCAGCAGAAAGCTGGCGGGCGGGCAGTTACAATCGCCCCATGGCTCTTACCTGTCCGAAAGCCACCACGATCGCAACGCCTGCAATTTTAACCTGCTCTCCTGAGCAGGCAGCGAGGACACGCGCCCGGAGCCAACAGAGGGGCCCTTCTTTACATGTGCATGTTACGGCCCGATGACATCATTGAGACCCGACTGTAATTTTAACTTGGCCTGAGCGGGGAACCTACCTGGAGTCAAAATCGGGATTTCCTATTCAATTTTGCTGTACAGGTTGAGCATCCCAAATCCGGCAACCTCGGGACTGAGGCCGAGCCGGTTTTTTGGGTTTCTCCGAATTTCGGAACGTGTTTCTGATGTCCGAAGTCCGGAAACGCCCGAGCCCAGGTTGCAATATTTCCGGATTTCGGACATCAGAAACACGTGCCGAGTCCGGAAATGCCTGGGCCCAGGTTGCGCTATTTCTGTTTTTTGGTAAGCCTCCCTCAGGGTGTCCGGATTCTGCAACATTTTACGGGTTACAGACCCCTGCCACCAATTGTGCGGATTCCTGAACATTCTGGATTCTGGAACTCCGCATTTGGGACGCTCAACCTGTATTAACTGTCAGGATGTCATTGCAGGTTCTGCCCACTAGGCAGATCTGTGGTGTTGCCATCTGATGTGTGTGTGTATATATATATATATATAATATATATGTTATTGTAAACTTATATGCATCAATTGTCTGTGGGCAGTGTCACGGGTAATTTACTAGTATAAATATCAAAAAGTCTTGTGTCTAGCACACCTGTCACATTTCAAAGCGTCCAATGTATAAAAGGGATGTAGAAAGCCAGCCATTTCCTGTTGGTTTTTCTTGCCTTGATATCCTAGACTCTCCCCAAATGCAGCAGCTGGGGATTTACAAGCATCTGCCCATCTACGGAAACTTCCTGCAACTATTAGCCTTTAACAGAACCCACCTGATTTCTCTTCTATTTAAACGAAGGGACGGTAAATCGAGGGCGGGTTTTGTAACAGTGCGTGCAGTCCTCCCCGTCACATCTTGCTCTTTGCCCAGGTGATGCTTAACACCCGCCCTGCTAAAACCAAAGATCCACTTTCGTATATTTACTCTTTTCAGACATTGACAGATCTGCTGTGTATTTCCAGCATTTTCCGATTTCATTCAGATTTCCATTGTTTTTCTTAAGCCTATTAAGTACTTCATTGCATTTCCTGTGTACGAGAATGTACTGAAAGTGCTGGAAAAAAATGCACAGACCTTCCAGTGAGTTAGAAAGGGAATTAAAAAACCTTACTCTCAATGAACTCAGAGGAATGAGCCTCCAAGATCAATGTCCGGAAACAATTCAGTCTAATCATGAGTTTTAATTACAAGGTAACTCCAGTAGATTCCACACAATCTTCTACTTTGCTTATTTTCATTTTGCTCTAAGGTCTTAATTCTTTTTAATAACTAGCTATTTATTTTAAATCAGCTAAGCTTCCGGTTATATTGTCAGTTCCCATCTGTCCCACTTTTTATACCCATTTGATCAACAATACCCTTTGTTCATTATGAGAATCCTTTTAATTACATAGGATATATGGCACAGAAACAGGCCATTCGGCCCAACCAGTCCATGCCGGCGTTTATGCTCCACTCGAGCCTCCTCCCGTCTTTCCTCATCTAAATCTATCAGCATAACCCTCTATTCCCTTCCCCCTCATATGCTTGTCTAGCCTCCCCTTAAATGCATCGATACTATTCACTTCAACCACTCCCTGTGGTAGCGAGTTCCACATTCTCACCACTCTCTGGGTAAAGAAGTTTCTCCTGAATTCCCTGTTGGATTTCTTGGTGACTATCTTATATTGATGGCCTCTAGTTATGCTCTTCCCCACAAGTGGAAACATTCTCTCTGTATCCACTCTATCAAAACCTTTCATAATTTTAAAGACCTCTATTAGGTCACCCCTCAGCCTTTTTTCAAGAGAAAAGAGACCCAGCCTGTTCATCCTTTCCTGATATGTATACCCTCGCATTTCTGGCATCATCCTTGTAAATCTTCTCTGCACCCTCTCCAGTGCCTCTATATCCTTTTTATAATATGGCAACCAGAACTGTACGCAGTTCTCTAAGTGTGGTCTAACCGAGGTGCGATACAGGTTTAGCACAACTTCCCTACTTTTCAATTCTATCCCTCTAGAAATAAACCCTAGTGCTTGGTTTGCTTTTTTATGGCCTTGCTAACCTATGTCGCAACTTTTAGTGATTTGTGTATTTGTACTCCGAGATCCCTTTGTTCCTCTACCCCACCCAGACTCGCACCCTCCAAGTAATAAGTGAACTCCTTATTCTTCCTGCCAAAATGTAATACCTCACATTTATCTGTGTTGAACTTCATTTGCCAATTATGTGTCCATTCTGCAAATTTATTAATGTCCTGTAATTTGTTGCAGTCCTCCTCAGTATTGACTAGCCCCCCACCGCCCCCCACCCAATTTGGTGTCATCCGCAAATTTAGAAATTGTGTTTTTGATTCCAAAGTCTAAATCGTTAATGTAAATTGTGAACAGCAGTGGTCCCAGCACTGATCCTTGTGGAACACCACTACCCACCTTCTGCCACTGTGAATAGCTACCCTTTACTCCCACTCTCTGCTTTCTGCCTTGAAGCCAGCTAGCAATCCATTCTGCTACTTGTCCCCTGACTCCACATTCTCTGACCTTGTTCATCAGTCTATTATGGAGTACCTTTTTGAAGACCTTTTGAAAATCTAGATAAATGACATCTACTGCATTACCATTGTCTACTCTCACTGTTATTTCTTCAAAAAATTCAATGAGGTTGGTCAAGCAAGACTTTTCCTTTTGTAATCCATGCTGACTATTCATAGAAACATAGAAGATAGGAGCAGGTGTAGGCCATTCGGCCCCTTGAGCCTGCTCCGCCATTCTTGAGATCATGGCTGATCATCCAAATTCAGTACCGTGTCCCTGCCTTCTCTCCATATCCCTTGATCCCATTAGCCTTAAGAAATATATCTAACTCCTTCTTGAATATATTTAATGAATTGGCCTCTATTGCCTTCTGTGGTAGAGAATTCCACAGGTTCACCACTCTCTGGGTGAAGAAATTGCTCCTCATCTCAGTCCTAAATGGCTTACTCCTTATCCTTAGACTGTGACCCCTGGTTCTGGACTCCCCGGCCATCGGGAGCATCCTTCCTGCATCCAGTCTGTCTAGTCCTGTTAGAATTTTATAAGTTTCAATGAGATCCCCTCTCATTCTTCTAAACTCCAGCGAATATAAGCCCAATCGACCCAATCTTTCCTCATACGTCATTCCTGCCATCCCAGGTATCAGTCTGGTGAAACTTTGCTGCACTCCCTCCATGGCAAGAACATCCTTCCTCAGATAAGGCGACCAAAACTGCACACAATATTCAAGATGTGGTCTCACCTGTACAACTGCAGCAAGACATCCTTGTTCCTGTACTCGAACCCTCTCGCTACAAAGGCCGACATACCATTTGCCTTCTTAACCGCCTGCTGCACCTGCATGCTTACCTTCAGCGACTGGTGCACAAGGACACCCAGGTCTCGTTGCACTTCCCCTTCTCCCAAGTTATTGCCGTTCAGATAATAATCTGCCTTCCTGTTTTTGACACCAAAGTGGATAACCTTGCATTTATCCACGTTATATTGCATCTGCCATGCTTCTGCCCAATCACCCAACCTGTCCAAATCATCTTGGAGTTTCTCAGCATCCTCCTCACAGCACACATGCCCACCCAGCTTTGTGTCATCTGCAAACTTGGAGATATTACATCTAGTTCCTTATTATATTTTTGGTTTCTAGATGTTCTTCTAGATGTTCTTCTATTTTCTCCTTTGGTAGGGATTCCATTATTTTTCCTACCACTGATGTTAAGCTGACTGGTCTATAATTCCCTGGACATATTCTATCCCCCTTCTTGAATATAGGTATTATCTTAGCTATCTGGCACTACACCTTTTACTAATGAATTATTAAATATGTTTAGTAATATCTCTGCTATCCTTCCCCTAGATTCTTTTAAAATGCATGGATGCAATCCATCCGGACTGTGGGTTTTATCCTCTTTGAGTTTGATTAGTTTATTTAATATATCCCTTCCTTTTATTTTAAATGCACTTAGCTCATTAATAATCTCATCATCCAATGTCATGTCCACCTGTTCTATCTCCCTGGTAAATACTGAAGCAAAATAATTATTTAAAGTTCTGCCATCTCTCTATCATTACCTGTGGTATTAGCCTTTCTATTCCGTAATGGCCCTATTCCCATCCCAATCTTCCTTTTTATATTGGTGTGCCTATAAAATATTTTACTATTTTGTTTTATGTTCCTTGATCATTTAATTTCATAGTTCCTCTTTGCCTTCTCTCCTAATCTCTTTGTATTCTCCCTTATCATGCACTCCCCTGCTGTCCATGTACTTAATGTATGCCTCTTTCCTTACCCTCAATTGTTCCTTCATGGCTTTATTCATCCATAGAGTCTCATTAGTGTTTAGTTTGTTCTTCCCTTTTAGTGGAATTTATTGTTCCTGCACTCTGTTGAACACCATTTTAAATGTTTCCCATTGCTGTTCTACATCGTTGTTTGCCAATATTGTTGCCCATTTTATTTTCCCAAGTTCTATTCTCAGCCCCTCAAAATCAGCTTTTCTCAAATCTGTTAACCTGGTTTTCATCATACTTATGTCCTTCTCAGTTATCACCTTAAAGCGTACTATATTATGGTCACTATTGCCTAGATGTTCCCCTACTTTTACTTCTCTTATCTGCTCTTGTTCATTCCCCATTACTAGATCCAATAGCGAATCCTCCCTTGTTCGGCTTTTTACATATTGGGTTCGAAAGGTTTCCTGTACAAATTGTAGGAACTCCATTCCCTTATCCCCTATACCTACCTCTTCTGTCCAATTAATATCGGGGTAGTTGAAACCCTCCATTTACTCATTTCCCTAATTTGTCTGCATATTTCATCCTCCATCTCCCTTCCACTATTAGGTGGACCTGGGTGTGGAGTGAGGAGCACGGCGAGTTTAAAAGCAGCGGCAGTGAGCAAGGCCCGACCAGAGTGGTGGACCTGGGTGTGGAGTGAGGAGCGCGGTGAGTTTAAAAGCAGCGGCAGTGAGTGAGGCCTGGCCAGAGCGGCGGACCTGGGTGTGGAGTGAGGAGTGCGGTGAGTTTAAAAGCGGCGGCAGTGAGCGAGGTCCGACCAGAGCGGTGGACCTGGGTGTGGAGTGAGGAATGCAGCGAGTTTAAAAGTGACGGCAGCGAGGCGAGGCTTACCAATTCAGCAGCGGGAGAGAGAGGTAAAAAGTAATCAAAGTGTGACGTCACCAGGAAGCAGGTAAGTGATTGGTTGGTGAGTATTTCTCTCTTTTTAAACTTAAACTCTGTGGTTTATAGTTACTAAGGTCTCTCTGGTGTAACGGGGACTGTTGGTAAACCATTTAACTGTAGTGTAATTAGTGGGATTGATTGATTTAATTTAATTTTAATTAATTAAAGGGTAAGTCATGGCAGGACAGCCCGGCCATGTGGTATGCTCCTCCTGCGATATGTGGGAACTCAGGGACACTTCCTGTGTCCCTGACAACTACGTGTGCAGGAAGTGCATCCAGCTGCAGCTACTGACAGACTGCATTGTGGCACTGGAGCTGCGATTGGATGCATACTGGAGTGTTCGCAATGCTCGGGACGTCGTGAATAGCACATTTACGGAGTTGGACATACCGCAGGTAGAGGACAGGCAGAAAGGGAATGGGTGACCAACAGGCAGAGTACTAGGTGCAGGTAGGTAGTGCAGGGGTCCCCTGTGGACATCCCCCTCTCAAACAGATACACCACTTTGAGTACTGTTGGGGGGGATGGCTTATCAGAGGAAAGCAGCAGCAGCCAACTTCCTGGCACCAGGGGTGGCTCTGCTGCACAGGACGGGAGGAAAAAGAGGGGTAGAGCTATAGTAATAGGGGATTCTATTGTAAGGGGAATAGATAGTCATTTCTGCGGCCGCAAACAAGACTCCAGGATGGTGTGTTGCCTCCCTGGTGCAAGGGTCAAGGATGTCTCAGAGCGGCTGCAGAACATCTTGGAAGGGGAGGGTGAACAGCCAGTTGTCGTAGTGCATATAGACACCAATGATATAGGTAAAAAGCAGGATGAGGTCCTAAAAGCGGAATATAGGGAGTTAGGAGGTAAATTAAAAAATAGGACCTCAAAGGTAGTAATCTCAGGATTGCTACCAGTGCCACGTGCTAGTCAGAGTAGAAATAGAAGGATATTTCAGATGAATACATGGCTAGAGGAATGGTGCAACGGGGAGGGATTCATGTTCCTGGGATATTGGAACCGGTTCTGGGGGAGGTGGGACCAGTTCAAACCGGACGGTTTGTACCTGGGCAGGGCTGGAACCGATGTCATAGGGGGAGTGTTTGCTAGTGCTCTGGGGGAGGGTTTAAACTAAAATGGCCGGGGGTTGGGGACCTGAGCAGGGAGACAGAGGAAAGGGAAACAAGGATAAAAGCAAAAGATAGGAAGGAGAAAAACAAAAGTGGCAGTCAGATAAATCAATGGTTTAAATCAAACATGGCCACAGTAAATAATAATTCTAATAGGTCTAAGAGCGTTAAAAAAAAGCCTGAAGGCTTTGTGTCTTAATGCGAGGAGCATTCGTAATAAGGTGGATGAATTGGCTGCGCAAATAGAGGTAAACGAATATGATTTGGTTGGGATTATGGAAACATGGCTCAAGGATGGCCAAGGCTGGGAACTCAACATCCAGGGGTATTCGATATTCAGGAAAGATAGGCAAAAAGGAAAGGGAGGTGGGGTAGCGTTACTGGTTAAAGAAGGGATTAACACAATTGTAAGGAAGGATATTAGCTCTGATGATGTGGAATCTGTATGGGTAGAATTGAGAAATACCAAGGGGCAGAAAACGTTAGTGGGAGTGGTATATAGACCTCCAAACAGTAAGGCGGAGGTTGGGGATGGCATTAAAAGGGAAATTAAAGAAGCGTGCAATAAGGGCACAGCAGTCATCATGGGTGACTTTAATCTACATATAGATTGGGCTAACCAAATTAGTAACAATACTGTGGAGGAGGAATTCCTGGAGTGTTTACGGGATGGTTTCCTGGACCAATATGTCGAAGAACCAACCAGAGATCAGGCCATCTGAGACTGGGTATTACGTAACGAGAAAGGATTAATTAGCAATCTTGTTGTATGAGGCCCCTTGGGTCAGAGCGATCATAATATGATCTAATTCTTCATTAAGATGGAGAATGAAGTAGTTGACTCAGAGACTAGGGTCCTAAATTTAAATAAAGGAAACTACAATGGTCTGAGGCGCGAGTTGGGCAGGATTGATTGGGGAATGTCACTCAAAGGGTTGACGGTGGATAGGCAATGGCAAACATTCAAAGACTGAATAGATGAGCTACAGAATTTGTTCATCCCAGTTTGGCATAAAAATAAAACAAAAAAGGTGACTCAACCGTGGCTAACAAGGGAAATTAGGGATAGCATAAGATCCAAGGAGAGGACATATAAATTGGCCAGAAAAAGCAATAATCCTGAGGATTGGGAGCAGTTTAGGATTCAACAAAGGAGGACTAAGGGATTAATTAAGAAGGGGAAAATAGAATATGAGAGTAAGCTTTCAGGGAACATAAAAACTGACTGTAAAAGCTTTTATAGATATGTGAAGAGAAAAAGATTGGTGAAGTCAAGCGTAGGTCCCTTGCAGTCAGAATCAGGGGAATTTATAATGGGGAACAAAGAAATGGCAAACCAACTAAATACATATTTTGGTTCTGTATTCACAAAGGAGGACACAAATAAATTCCCAGAGATGCCGGGGAACATAGAGTCTGATGAAAGGGTGGAACTGAAAGAAATCAGTATTTGTAGGGAAATGGTGTTAGGGAAATTGATGGGACTGAAAACCGATAAATCCCCAGGGCCTGATAATCTACATCCTAGGGTACTTAAGGAAGTGACGCTAGAAATAGTAGATGCATTGCTGATCATCTTCCAACATTCGATGGAATCTGGAACAGTATCCATGGATTGGAGGGTAGCTAATGTTACCCCACTTTTCAAAAAAGGTGGTAGAGAGAAAACGGGGAATTACAGACCAGTAAGCCTGACATCGGTAGTGGGGAAAATGCTAGAGTCCATTATAAAAGGTGTAATAGCAGAGCACTTGGAAAACAGTGACAGGATCGGACAAAGTCAACATGGATTTACAAAAGGTAAATCGTGCTTGACTAACCTACTGGAATTTTTTGAGGATGTAACTGGTAAAATAGATAAGGGAGAATCAGTGGATGTGGTGTATCTGGACTTTCAGAAGGCCTTCGATAAGGTCCCACATAAGAGATTAGCGTGTAAAGTTAAGGCACATGGGATTGGGGGCAAGGTATTGACTTGGATAGAGAACTGGTTGGCAGACAGAAAGCAAAGAGTTGGAATAAATGGGTCTTTTTCCGAATGGCAGGCAGTGACTAGTGGGGTACAGCAGGGATCGGCCCTTGGACCCCAGCTATTCACAATATATATAAATGATCTGGACAAGGGAACTAGATGTAATATCTTCAAATTTGCAGATGACACAAAGCTGGGTGGGCGTGTGTGCTGTGAGGAGGATGTCGAAGAACTCCAGGATGACTTGGACATGTTGGGTGATTGGGCAGAAACATGGCAGATGCAATATAACGTGGATAAATGTGAGGTTATCCACTTTGGTGTCAAAAACAGGAAGGGAGATTATTATCTAAATGGCAATAGATTGGGAGAAGGGAAAGTGCAACGATACCTGGGCGTCCTTGTGCACCAGTCGCTGAAGGTAAGCATGCAGGTGCAGCAGGCGGTTAAGAAGGCAAATGATATGTTGGCCTTCATAGCGAGAGGGTTTGAGTACAGGAACAAGGATGGCTTGCTGCAGTTGTACAGGGCCTTGGTGAGACCACATCTTGAGTATTGTGTGCAGTTTTGGCCGCCTTATCTGAGGAAGGATGTTCTTTCTATGGAAGGAGTTCAGCGAAGATTCACCAGGCTGATACCTGGGATGGCAGGAATGACGTATGAGGAGTGATTGGGTCGATTGGACTTGTACTCACTGGAGTTTAGAAGAATGAGAGATGATCTCATTGAAACTTATAAAATTCTGACAGGACTGGAGAGACTAGATGCAGGAAGGATGTTCCCGATGGTCGGGGAGTCTAGAACCAGGGGACACAGTCTAAGGATAAAGGGTAGGCCATTTAGGACAGAAATGAGGAGGAATTTCTTCACCCAGAGAGTGGTGAACCTGTGGAACTCTCTACTACAGAAGGCGGTGGAGGCCAGTTCATTAAATATAGTCAAGAAGGAGTTGGATATATTTCTTAAGGATAAAGGGATCAAGGGATATGGGGAGAAAGCAGGGACCGGGTACTGAATTTGGATGATCAGCCATGATCGCATTAAATGGCGGAGCAGGCTCGAGGGGCCGAATGGCCTACTCCTGCTCCTAGCTTCTATGTTTCTATGTTTCTATGTCTGTAGACTAGCCCTATTAGTGTGTTTGATCCTTTATTATCTTTTACCTCCATCCATATGGATTCTATTTTTGTCTTGCTGATAGCTGCCTTACTTTTTTATACTGCAATTATGTTATCCCTAATAAGTACAGTTACGCCACCTTTTAATCCCTCCTCCTTTTGTTTGTTTTACCCTCACCTGTTATGCTTTGAAAGCCTGTTTACCCTATCAGGTTTTTTTTCGCTCTATTTGCCAAATAGATAGATCTCTACTTGGACAGGCATCAATCACAGAATGACCTCTTTCAGTTTATGGTATATGAAAGCTGTGCTCTGATCTGGAGTACTGCATTCAGTTTTGGGCATCGCACTCCAGGAATGATATAACAACAACAACTTGCATTTTTATAGCGCCTTTAACATAGTAAAACATCCCCAAGGCGCTTCACAGGAGCGTTATCAAACAAAACTTGACACCGAGCCACATAAGGAGATATTAGGGCAAGGTGACCAAAAGCTTGGTCAAAGAGGTAGGTTTTAAGGAGCGTCTTAAAGGAGGAGAGAGAGGTAGCGAGGCGGAGAGTTTTAGGGAGGGAATTCCAGAGCTTAGTGCCTCGGCAGCTGAAGGCACGGCCGCCAATGGTGGAGCGGTTAAAATCGGGGCGGCGCAAGAGGCCGGAATTGGAGAATGCAGATATCTCGGCCCTGGAGGTGGTACTGCGCAGAATTAAGAAATATGATATCGGGGATTGAAGGGTTAAAATTATGAGGGCGGGTTGCATAAACTTGGGTTGCATTGCCTTGAGTTTAGAAGGTTGAGGGGTGATCTAATTGAGATGTTTAAAATGATAAAAATTGATTTTATAGAGTAGATCGAGAGAAGCTATTTCCTCTGGTGGAAATCCAAAACAAGGGGGCACAATCTTAAAGTTAGAGCCAAGTCATTCAGGAGTGATTCAGGAAGCACTTTATCATTCAAATGGTATTGGAAATCTGGAATTTTCTCCCCTAAAAGGCTGTGGTTGCTGGGTCAATTGAAATTTTCAAGACTAAGATCGATAGATCTTTATTAGATAAGGGTTTTCAAGGAATATGGATCCAAGGCCGGCAAATGGGGTTGGGATACAGATTAGCCATGATCTGATTGAATGGTGGAACAGGTTCGAGGGGCTGAATGGCCTCCTCCTGTTCCTATGTCGCTCCCATAGATCATGTCTTCATGAGCGTGTCCTCCTCTTCCCATCGACTTGTTACACCAGTCAGATGCAACTGTGGACTGTCTTCTCGAGGATCAGAGTGTTTGCGTGTTTGTTGGCTAATGATGCTACAGGAAACTTTCTGTTATCCGGCACGGACGGGACCGACGTGTTGCCGGTTCATCAACAATTCCGGATAACCGAACGCTATAGTAAAAGATACGGAGCTCAGAGCTCCGTATAAAGCAACAAACCCTGTTGCTTAGCAACAGCTTCAGAACAATCGGCACAAGTTGCAAGCATCTCTGTAGCTTAGCAACAGCTGCAGCTACACCCTTGCACAGCAACAAATGGAGTAAAAAAAGTAATAAAAGTTACCTGAACCTACTCCTGAATTTTGCCAGTTAACCGACATTTCCGGTTATTTAGGGGCCGGTTAATCAAAAGTTTCCTGTATTACAAAGCATCTCATCTTGAGCGTTTCTCCAAGGATTGCGTTGGAGTGAAGCTGCTGCTTTGAAATGGTTCCATTGTTCCCACGTCTCTTGTAATCAGGGAGAATTAGACAGCTCTCCTAACCCAATTATTTACTTAAATAAAAAACCGGAACGTGCTGGAACCACTCGGCAGATCAGGCAACATCTGTGCAGGGAGAACATTTCAAGTCGATGACCTTTCGTCAGAACTCAGAGGAAAAGTTATCAACCTGAATCTTTAACCCTCTGTTTCTCTCTGCACGTGCGCTGATTGACCCGCTGAGTGTTTCCAGCATTTTCTGTTGTTATTTCAGATTTCCGGCATCTGCAGAATTCTAGATAATTTTTAAAATATGAGGACATTTCTTATGAAATTTGATTTGTTTATGAATCAATGCCTTTTGCAATTGACTGTCCAGAGAGTGGACACCTTCTAAACAGTAATTGAATATACATGTCAAAAAAATCAAATACATTCAAGAACATTTAATGTTTAAGTGGGTGAGTATTAAGCCAAATATAAAAGAGACAACGTAAGCTCGAGGAACAGCACCTCATCTTTCGATCAGGCACTTTACAGCCTTCCGGACTCAACATCGAGCTCAACAATTTCAGATTTTTCGGACTGCAGGTGCTGGTCATGGTTCTGCTGTTGCCATTTCCAGTTCCTCTGAACCTATCTTTAGTTTCTTTATTTGTCCCATTACCACCCGCTTTTTGCCTTAACACCATCATCCCTTTTGTCATTTATAGGAAACTCTCTGGTATCCGGCACCGATGGGACCGGCGTGTTGCCGGTTGATTAAAAATTCTGGATGACGGAGAGGGTTATCTACCGAGGCTATTTTTAACAAACAAAGAGTCAGACTCCTGTTATTGAGGTGTTCGGACTTCCGACAGCGCCAAGAAGCCGAGTAGTGGCAGTTTGGAGAACTACCCACACTGACTAACTCGGCCACCGCGGGAGACTCGGATTCGGACTCGGCAACATTTCCGGTTATTGAGGTGTTTTCGGAGTATGAATTTTGCCGGTTAATAGAGAATTCCAGATATTTAGGTGCTGTTTAAACGAGAGTTTCCTGTAATCTCTCCTGCCTTCCACACTATCACAGACCTCCCCTTGTGTTCTGTCCTCCCCTCCCCCCTTTTCCTGTCTCTGTGTTTGCTTAAAACTTGTTACATTGCTAACTTTTTCCAGTTCTGACGAAAGGTCATCGACCTGAAACGTTAACTCTGTTTCTCTCTCCACAGATGCTGCCTGACCTGCTGATTATTTCCAGCATTTTCTCTTTATATTTCAGATGTCCAGCATCCGCAGTATTTTGCTTTTTGTTATAATGCGTCAGTCCCAGGTGTAATCCATGCTGACTTAGTTGGGATGTCAGTGTTGGCGGGGGCCATATATGTGGTCTCAACATCCTTGTGGGTCAGGAAGTTAAAGATCAAATGTGCTTCTTTCCCTCTGGATTTCTCTCCGGGGTTGGGAAGTGTGTGTGTGGCAGATGTTGAGTTAAGGCAGGATTGGATTTCACTTTGATGTCCCCTATGGTTGTATAAATAAAGAGTTTGCATTTATATAGCACCTTTCACTTCCTCAGGATATGGAGATAGGGCAGGAAAGTGGAGTTGAGGTTGAAGATCAGCCATGATCTTATTGAATGGCGGAGCAGGCTCGAGGGGCTGTATGGCCTACTCCTGCTCCTATTTCTTATGTTCTCAGGATACTCCAAAGTGTTTCATAGACAATGATTTACTTTATAAGTGTGTTCACTGCTAGTTATGCAGGAAAACACAGCTGCGGATTTGCACACAGCAAGGTCCCTCAAACAGAAAACCAGATGAATGACCAGTGATCTGTTTTGGTGGTGTTGGTTAAGGGATGAACTCTTCACTCCCTTATCTTGCAAAAATCTGTCTATCTCCACCTTAAATGTATTTAATGACCCAGCATGCACGGCTCTCTGGGGCAGAGAATCCCACAGATTTACGACCCTCTGAGAGAAGAAATTCCTCCTCATCTCAGTTCTTAAAGGGCGACCCTTTATTCTGAAACTATGCCCCCAAGTTCTAGATTTCCCCATGAGGGAAAACATCCTCTCTGCATCTACCCTGTCGAGCCCCCTCAGTATCTTATATGTTTCAATAAGATCACCTCTCATTCTTCTAAATTCCAATGAGTATAGGCCCAACCTGCTCAACCTTTCCTCATAAGTCAACCCCCTCATCTCTGGAATTAACCGAGTGAATCGTCCTGAACTGCCTCCAATGCAAGTATATCCTTCCTTAAATAAGGAGACCAAAACTGTACGCAGTACTCCAGGTGTGGTCTCACCAATACCCTGTACAGTTGTAGCAGGACTTCCCTGCTTTTATACTCCAACCCCCTTGCAATAAAGGCCAACATTCCATTTGCCTTTTTGATTACTTGCTGTACCTGCATGCTAACTTTTAGTGTTTCATGCACAAGGACCCCCAGGTCCCTCTGAACTGTAGCATTTTGTAATCTCTTTCCATTTAAATAATAATTTGCTTTTTTATTTTTCCTGCCAAAGTGGATAACCTCGCACTTTCCCACATTATACTCCATCTGCCAAATGTTTGCCCACTCACCTAGCCTGTCTATATCCCTTTGCAGATTCTTTGAGTCCTCTGCACAACTTGCTTTCCCACCCATCTTTGTATCATCTGCAAACTTGGCTACATTAAACTCCGTCCCTTCATCCAAGTCATTAATGTAGATTGTAAATAGTTGAGGCCCCAGCACCGATCCCTGTGGCACCCCACTAGTTACCGTTTGTCAACCGGAAAATGATCCATTTATCCCGACTCTCTGCTTTCTGTTAGTTAGCCAATTCTCTATCCATGCTAATATATTACCCCCAACTCTGTGAGCTCTTATCTTATGCAATAACCTTTTACGTGGCACCTTATTGAATGCCTTATCTCACCTGAACAACGGCACCTCCAACAATGCAGCACTTTCTCAGGTGCTGCCACAGAAATAACAACCTAGATTATGTTTTGGAGTAGGGTTTGAAACCAACACCTTCTGATTCAGAGAACAGAGTGATATGTCAATACGATAGCAAAATACTGCGGATGCTGGAAATCCGAAATAACAACAGAAAATGCTGGAAAAACTCAGCAGGCCAGGCAACATCCGTGGAGAGAGAAATAGAGTCAACGTTTCAGGTCGAAACCCTTCGTCAGGACTGAAAAAACACAGGAAATGAAACAGATTAAAAAGTGTCAACATTTCAGTTCAAAACCCTTCCAATAGTTCACTCTGGCAATTCACAGGCAAAGAAGACATCTTCAGTGAGATTCTGGAGGGCTTCTAACATCTGCTGAATTATATCCCAACATGAAGCTCATCCGCAGATGGGGAGGGGAGAAAATTAAGAAAAATTGGAAGGGTATGGGGGGGAAGTGATTGTACAGTGAAGCCTAACCATACTGGCATTGTAGGAGCAATAGCATGTTATAGAGGTATTTGCAAGAGAGCCATTAACATATGTTGCAATAAGAGATAATTGTACGGCAAATAGTGTTATTCCGCTTACTTGTTTTTAATATTCTGTCCTCCTGTCCCAATTTACAACTCCCTGCTAGGTCAATCAGGAATGTCTGCGCTCCAGTGTTGCCATCAAATGCCCCCTTTGGCTGCCTTCCAGGAGGCCAGTTTGAGTAGTTAAGGAAAGACCACTTTGCTGGTACTCCCTCCTCCCCCGGTAAGAATGCTGAAACGAGCTTTCCAGGGGGTTGCCTGTAATTGTTGATCTCGGGTTGCCATGTAGTTGGAAATCCCATTCTCTGTCATTATGGGTTATCAATCTGTATTTCAATTTTCAAAGCATAAATTACACCAAAAAAGCACCAACATCTGCAATCACATGGAAAAGCAAGTCTGCTGTAAATATGGGTGTTTGGAGCAATGCTTGTACTGTATGACCTTACATCCAATGACATTCATTAAGCTTTAAATTGCAAGCTTCAGTTGATAAGCATTATCATTACACTTCATAAGAGATACAAAGAACATAATCAAGAATGATGAAGTTTATGAAACATCAGTAATAAAAACGTCTATTTTTGACTTTTCATTACACATATCTGCATATTTTGTTTGAATGTGGCATTTATGCATTCTAGTCTGGTGCTCTGGAAATAAGTGTGATATTGTTGTTTCTCTTTGGATTTTACAGATGTCAGAGAGTAAAGACATGCATCTTATTAGTTTGGACTGGACTTAAAGAATAAACTTCCAATTTATACAGCACCTTTCATGACTTCAGGGCATCCCAAAGCACTTTACGGGCAATGAAGTACTTTCTGAAATGTAGTCACTGTTGTAATGTACTAAGTTGTCAGCTGTGGCTCAGTGGGTAACACACTTGCCTCTAGAATCAGAAGGTTGTGGGTTCAAATCCCATTCTGGGGACTTGTAGCATATAAAGCTAGCCTGACACTCCTAGTGCAGTGCTGAGGGAGTGCTGCACTGTTGGATGGTGCTGTCTTTCGGATGAAATGTCTGCTCTCTCAGGCGGACGTAAAAGATTCCATGGCGCCATTTTGAAGAAGAGCAGGGGGAGTTCTCCCTGGGGCCAATATTTATCCCTCAACCAACATCACTAAAACAGATTATCTGGTCATTGGCCCAGAAATTCAGGTCGGGGGCTTCCCGCGGGTGCAAGCCCCCGACCCGCACTTACCTTGCGCGCCGGCCATTGCGCTGTGGGCCCGCGTGGGATTCCGATCCTGGGCCTGCTCCAACTGCTGGCGCGCAGTGCTTGCGTATCCCAGGGGCGCAGTTAGTTCGAAGCGTCCCCTGGGATCACGTGGGCCATGGGGAGCCAATCGGAGCAGGGAACGCTTCATTCATAAGTTTGACAGGAAGGGCTGTCAAACTTATAAATACTATGAGCCCCAAAACATCACTAAATCTTCAAATAAATAAAAATAAAAAAATCACATTTTTTAAATAAACTATAAATTACATGAAATAACTATTTTAAACAATAATTTAAATTTTTAATTTTTTTTTAAATTTTCTAACAGGGCTAAAAATAAACTTACCTTTCTTTAAAGTATTTAAAAATAATAAACCTGTGGAAAAATGTTTTAATTTTAATTAATTCACCACTTACCTTGTAAAAAGCAAGCCTTGCGACTGCTTTTTATATGTGTAACTGCTGGAGACTTACCCTCCCGGGAAAACCTGCAAAAAAAACGTAAGTTCGATGCGCACGCGCTGCCTCTCCTGCGCACGCGTTCGACCTCTGAACCCCTTCTTTCAGGGGAACGGAAGTGCCGGTTTCCCATGCATGAGCAGTGCATGCAGGAAACCGGCACTTCCATTGGGCCTACTCCCGTGCGTACTCACCCGTGGAGACCCGAAGTTCTGGGCCATTAATATTACAGTGCTGTTTGTGGGAGCTTGCTGTGTGCAGATTGACTGCCACATTTCCCACATTACAACAGTGGCTACACTTCAAAAGTACTTCATTGGCTGTAAAGTGCTTTGAGATGTCCGGTGATCGTGAAAGGCGCTATATAAATGTAAGTCTTTCTTTACTCCACCACAAGATTGAGAGCTGAACATTTAATGACTCCCAGGTGCCAATCAATGTCTTAACTTCTTTATAGCACAACATGTAGAAGCACTAATCGCTTGTGCCAACATGGCACCCAATAACATCTCCTTCCAATGTAGAGATTTTGCAACATATTATTAACACCTGTAAAAGAAGCTTGCCTTAACTGACATTGCCAGAAAGGTGTTTTTGAGGGTCTTGTCTTGCGTGACCTCACACGCACTAAGCTGCAGGTTTGACTGACATTTGATGGATTCTGTTACAAGAAGGAGCAAGGAAAGAAAAATATTCTCACCCGGCACAATCAACTCAACCCAACATTTACCTGACTCGCTGTAAAATCCTGTGGTAGCTTGACTTTTCCCTTTAACTCCTTGTTTGCACATGTACGTGCATTGCAATTGGCAGTGGCAATATGTTGTACCAGAGAAAAGAAAGGAAGACTTGCATTTATATAGCGCCTTTCACAACCTCAGGACGTCCCAGAGCGCTTTACAGCCAATGAAGTACTTTTGAAGTGTAGTCGCTGTTGTAATGTTGACAATGCGGATGACAATTTGCGCTCAGCGTGGTCCTTCAAACAGCAATAAGTTAATGACTAGATCAACTATTTTCGATGTTGGCTGAGGGACAAATATTGGCCAGGACACTGGGGTGAACTCCCCTGCTCTTCTTCGGAATAGTGCCGTGGGATCTTTTACGTTCACTTGACGTCTCATCCGAAAAACGGCATCTCCGACAGTGCAGCACTCCCTCAGCACTGCATTCGAGTGTCAGCCTAGTTTTTGTGCTCAAGTCTCTGGAGTGGCACTCAAGAGTGCTACCCACTGAACCATTATGGACACCTATAAATAGATGTAATAACATGATACAAAGATTTCCCGCTAAGCAGCAATTGAATAGATTTCATATATTGCAATGACAATTGCGTATTGGGCGGGTGACACTGAGACTGGGTGGCACGGTGGTCGAGCGCACTGTTCATTAATCTTTGGAACCTGCTCTCTCTAATGGGATGAAGGTCATAGAGTCATAGGGGGTGATTTTCTCAATGGGGAGCTTTTGGAGGCGGGACTCCCACCTGCCAGGTTTCAGTCCCGCCTCCATCAACTTCTGGCCAACCCACGCTATTTTCCCTTGATTGACCTTGTTAAGCCCACCCAGCGGGCTTAGCAGGCCAATTAAGGGGAAACCGGTTACATCTGTAAAAAAATTTTGACAGATGAATTGTCATCGTTTGACAGCTCTGTGAAGCTGTCAAACACTGACATTCTCTGTACAGGAAACTTTGTGTTATCCGGAGGCTAAATGTCCAGCAAGCTCGAGCCACCGGCAAAAATCAGGAGCCGTTTTGTTAGGTTTTTTTTCTTCTCGTGGCTTTTTTTTCCAACAGTCAGGCTCTGCAAAGTCTCTCTGAAGCTGTTGCTAAACGACAGAGACGCTTCCAAGGTACGGCCAACTGTTTAGAAGCTGTTGCTAAGCAACAGTGTTTGTTGCCAGATACGCAAAAGCTCCGTATGCTTCAACATTAACGCTGGTTTGTCCGGCAGTTTTGAGGGAACGGCAACAGCTCAGTCCCGTCGGTGCCGGATAGCACAAAGTTTCCTGTAGTTTGATGAGTTCTTGAATTCAAGGCCTCATCAAATCTCTTTCTTTTGCAGAAATGAGATGGTTGCTGCATCTGAGAATGCAACGGCCATCTGTCATCTCTACCGTGGAGGTGCGAGACTCTCCACATACCCACCGACTGAAGCCTGCAGGAAGAAACAAAGGTAAGTAAACTTTTACTAACACTTTGCCCTTGCCTCACATACTCACCTCTTCACTCTTGCACCCATCACTTACCTTCACAGCACACTTTTGCACCCCTCCGACCCCCGCAGACCCAGTACACACCTCGGTGACCCTGGCGGGTTTCGGAGCCTTCGGGAAGCCCGCACTTGTGAGGGCAAAAAGGGGATAACCTACCTGTTAACAGGCAGTTAATAGGCTTTAATCCCTTCCTGCCTTCAAGGAGACGGGACCCGGCGCAAGATGGCTACCCGCCTCCTGGCAAGATGGCACGGAGGTGGGTTGGGGGCGGGTTGGCACCTGCCCCCAAATTCTGCCATTTTCCCGGCAGTCCCACCTCCATACCCACCTCCACAGGGCTGGCAAAATCACCCCCAGAGAGTCATAACGGCAGAGAAGGAGGCCATTCGGCCCATCGAGTCCGTGCCGGCTCTCTGTAGAGCAATCCAGTCCGTCCCATTCCCCCGCTCTATCCCTATAGCCCTGCAAGTTTATTTACCTCAAGCGCCTATCCAGTCTCCCCTTGAAAACATTGAGTGTCTCCGCTTCCACCACTTCCGTCGGCAGCGAGTTCCAGGTCCTCACCACTCGCTGCGTAAAAAAGTTTTTCCTCACGTCCCCCCTGTATCTCTTGCCCAAAACCTTGTTAGAGGATGGATGTTCTTACTTGTAAGTTACTCCTCAAAATAATAGGGTTGACAGCAGTACAGGTAGATATTCACAGGTTTATTCAGCATGTGATAATGACTATTACTGACAAGAATTAAACAGACTCTTGGCTTGTCTGATTACGCACTTATGACAAAGCCAGTGAATCCACAAACGTTAGGGTTTCCTAATCCATGGCAAATATTTATCAGGAAGCCAAACAAGATGGGCGGGGTGGGGCTGGTTTATTTTGCATGATTTTGTGTGTCTGAACCCGTCCCCCTTTGATTTAATATCAGAGATCAAAAGAAAAACTGTGAACGCTGGAAATAAATGCCGAAAGCGCACAACAGGTCGACCAGCACGGAACGACGAACAATAGTCTTAGCCAAAGCACGAACACCATCTTTCTCTCGCGAATGCTGACTGGCCTGTCATGTATTTTCCAACATTAAATACCTGTCAATCTTTGGTCTCCAGCAATGTGAGATTCCAAATATCAAAAATAACTTTTAACTGCAAGACTATATGATGACAGTCTATCTGTATAGAATTGCACGAAGCATCTTCTGATAGACAACGCCAATTATTTGTGTTCCAATTGCTGCTCTTGATTTCAGATGCCGCAGATTATATTGATGGTTGAGTTATTCAACAGACTCAGATGCCCATGGGAGCGGTGTGTTCCGAATACAGAGGAACATATTTTAAATGAAATTAATGTTTGTTTCTGTATAATACCTTTGCCTAGAAATTCAGTGGGCTGCGCCACCCATTAGCGCCTTAAGAGGGCGCTAAGTGGGTCGCAAGCCACTGGCCACACCTCTCGCTAAATTTAGCGGGACGCTAGTGGTGGCGCTAGCCGTTAGCGCTGCGCCGCTACCGATGACGTCATCAGTGTGCGCAGCACCCCGCTGACACCCCGGCCACGATATTTAGATGCACCCCCTGATTTAACGCCGGACGTTATGTGCGACCGGTTCAGGGGGGCCTACCTGCGGCGGTGGAGGCGCAAATTAAAGGAAAGGTGTGGGGCGGCCATTTTTGTTGCTGGCCGCCTGCCAGCACCTCTCTGCGCTGCCATCCCCGACCTTCTGAGCCCCCCCCCCCCACGGAGTGCCGACTGCGTTCCAAGAGACCGGCACTTCTCCTTGGTGCCGGGCTCTTTTGCCAGCACTCGCGATCCTCGGGGGCCCAGTTGGGCCCCAGATCGCGCTGCACAAGGCCCCTCCCCTTTAAGAAGGGGAGGAAGGCCTGCAGTACCGCAGCGTGACGTGCCGCAGCATGTGGCGCTGTGGCACGTTGCGCAGCGATATTCAGTTGCAGCACCCCAAGAGGGATGCGGGGCGCCTCCAGTAGCGCCGCGCTTCCCTTTGGGGCGCTCCAACTGAATTTCCGGCGGGCGACCGCGATGCTTCCGGGACGCTACTTTTAGCGCCCTGGCGAGGCTGGCGCCCCAAACAGGGCTATAGTGAATTTCTAGGCCCTTGAGTTTCTATTTTGAGGCCCCAGCTGCTCAATTAAAGATACAGCCCTGTCGGTGAATGTAACTTCCCTCATTAACCGTGGCCAACTAAACATCTTTTGTTGTCTCGATCTTATACCAATCAAATCCCCTACTCCTTGTTCATTGAGAAAAAATGCAGAGTTTGTGTTTTAATTAGGAATAGTGTGGCATTATATCTTTCTAATGAGCTAATTCCCTTGTGTGTGAATCGGACTTTTCAATTCAACTCCATGCAGTGTGATGGTTTTAATCAAGAATCCGACTGACTTGCATCGATAAGTAGTGTCAGCTTGGATCAGTGGTGGAACCCTTGGGGGAGATTTCCCCAGCCCTGGGGAGGTGGGTATGGAGGCGGGACCGCCGGGAAAGTGGCAGAATCTGGGGGCGGGTGCCCATCCCGCCTCCAACCCGTCTCCGTGCCATCTTCCCAGGAGGCGGGTACCCGACCCGCGCCGGGTCCCATCTCCTGGAGGCGGGAAGGGGATTAGTGCCAATTAACTGCCTGCTAACAGGTAGTTAACAGGCAGTTTTTTGGCTAATCCCTATTTTGAGCCCTAAAGTGTGGGCTTCCCGACGGCTCCGTACCTCGCCAGGGTCAGCGAGGCGAGCTGTGGGTCTGCGGGGGCCGGAGGAGCCAAGATGTCCGGTGTGCAGGTGAGTGATGAGTGCAAGTGTGGAGAGGTGAGTGTGTGAGGTGAGTCTAAAGTGTTTTAATAAGATTACTTACCTTTGCTTCTTCCTCCAGGCTTCATCCCTTTAGGCTGCGGAGCTGCCTCATCTCACCGGCAGAGAAAGCAGAATGGCCGCTGCATTCTTAAATGCATCAGCCTTCTGCTTTCTGCTCAGGAAGGCTTTCTAAGTGAGCCTTGCGCTCAAGGACTCACCAAAGAACAGAGATTGTCAGTGTTTGACAGCTTCTCAAAGCTGTCAAACGATGACAATTCATCTGTCAAAAAGTTGACGTGCTCTGTCACCGGCTTTCCCTTAATTGGCCTGCTAAGCCCGCTGGGCAGACTTAACAAGGTCAATCAAGGGAAAATAGCGTGGGTTGGCGGGACGTCGATGGAGGCGGGACTAAAACCCGACAAGCAGCTTTCTCGCCTCCATCACGTCCCCATTGATAAAATCACCCCCCTTGCCTCTGATTCAGAGGCTTATGGTTTCTATGGCTTGTTCTAGGATTTCAGCATATACTTTAGGCTGACCCCCTCAGGCGTGATGTGTGTCAGAGGTTCCATCTTTCAAATGAGGCATTAAACTAAGGCAAAAGCAAAATACTGCGGATACTGGAAACCTGGAATCAAAGGTACATGCTGGAAATACTCAGCGGGTCAGGCAGCATCTGCGGAGAGAGAAACAGAGTTAACGTTTCAGGTCGCTGACCCTTCGTCAGAACTGGAAAAAGTTAGAGGTGCAACAGGTTTTAAGCAAGTGCAGAGGCGGGGAAAGGGGGGAGAAATGAACAAAAGGGAAGGTCTGTAATAGGGTGGAAAGCAGGAGAGATTAAATGACAAAAGGGATAATGGGGCAAGGCAAAAAAGGGTGGTAATGGGGCAAGTAAAGAAACAAAAGATGTGTCTATTGGCAACAGCAGAATCATTACTATCACCTGCTGTCCAAAATAAAATGGGTGCAGGGGTTATGATCTGAACTTGTTGAACTCGACGTTGAGTCCAGAAGGTTGTAATGAGCTAATCAAACTATGGCCGTGATTTTGTCGGTGCTCAGAGAGGTGGGTCAGAGGTTAAAGTGCAATTGATTGACGGCGGGTCCCGCTTCTGGGTTGGGTTTCCCGATGCCCGGACACCACGCCAGGTAAGTGTGGCATGTTGTGAGTCTGCTGTAATGCTTGTGAAATGATGACAGCTGCAGAAGTGGTGTGAAGGATCCAGTGGTGCACTGGTGAGTTTCAGAGGGAAGTCAATGTTGGTTACTGCATTTTTAATAGATTTCTTTAGCTTACAAGTTTTGAAATCCATGCCCAGTGCCACCTCATTGGGAGAACCTCTCTCACCAGTGACAGATCACTTCTGTCACCTCACCTGCAGCTGCCATCTATTCCAGCCTATGGAGGGAGTCATTGGCGAGCCTGGGTGCAAGAGTTCACCTTTGTCCAGTGATTGTCAGTATTTGCAGCACCTCAATGCTGTCAAGCACTGAGAAATCAACTGTCAAAATAAAATTGTGCATGGTCCCTTTAAGGAAACCGGCAGATGACGCATCATCAAATGACGTCATCAGACCCGCTTCCTGTTAATTGGCCGGCAAGCCTGCAGGGCGGGCTCAACAAGGTCAATCAAGGGAAAATCAAGTCTGTGGAGCTGATACTGCTGGGGGCGGAAACCAGCTGTCCCGCACTCAACCCGCCTCCATTAATAAAACCCCGGCCTAAGACTCTGTCTCTCTATTCATATAAAAGTTCCCATGGCACTATTTGAAGAAGAGCTACTCCTGGCGTCATGGCCCTCATTCCTCCCTCATCCAACAGCATAAAAACAGATTAACTGGCCATTCTTCTCATTGCTCTTTGTGGGATCTTGCTGTGTGCAAATTGGTTCCTAGTTTGGCTATAAAAGAATAGTGACGGCACTTCAAAAAGCAATTAATAAAGGTATTGTTAAGTGGAAATTCTTTATTCATTTATAATGTAGAGAATAATGGATACTTAAAAGTGTTTATAAAGCAATAACTTGAGTACCAACTTCAGATGGGATCATAAAGCATAATAGCAAAAAGTGAGCAATTTTAACAGTGATATAAAACCTATGCTGAATTTATAGTACTGCTTTAAAATCACTCCCAAGTACCCATTAGGTTTTAGTGGCAGAGTTGATTATGCTGTTACTACATTGAGACACCGGGACAATTTTAGTCTAACCCGCCCATTGAGTAATATTGGGCGAGGTATAAGATCAGCGTTCCACCTGATCCCGCGGGTTTCCCACCCGGGGGGAGTTAGGATAAAAATACTCCCACTGGTTTGTTTTAAAGAACAAGAGCATTTTACCATGTGCAGTGTATTATACAGCTGTGTCCTTTTAGTACCACAAAGTCTGATGTTGTTAGTAAGTAAACACAGGGTGAGGTCATTCAGAGTTTAATTGCAAATTGGAGGGTGCTTCTTAATTTCAGGCCCCCAAGTCAAAGACTAACTTCTTCCTCTTTTTTAGATTGTTTTGCATCTGTAACAAAAATGTGGCACTTTGAAGTTCGATGTCAGGAGTGTGACGCACATACATACACACTAGGTGCAAGTCCTTTTATATATATTAGCAGCACACCTGTGGCACTGTTCATGGTGAGTTCGACATTAGGGTGTTTTGCCATGTAACACATAATGTATTATCAGAGCCACAAATTTGCAGTGACTGGGTAATTAAAACAGTTTAATGTCTCATTAGCTTAGTGTCAGCTGTGGCTCAGTGGGTAGCACACTTGCCTCTGAGTTAGTAAGGCTTGTGGGTTTAAGTCCCACTCCAGAGACTTGAACACATAAAACTAGGCTGACACTCCAGTGCAGTGCTGAGGGAGTGCTGCACTCTCGGAGGTGCTGTCTTTCGAATGAGATGTTAAACCGAGGCCCTGTCTGCTCTCTCGGGTGGATGTAAAAGATCCCGCGGCACTATTTCGAAGAAGGGCGGGGGAGTTATCCCCAGTGTCCTGGCCAATATTTATCCCTCAATCAACATAACAAAAACAGATTATCTGGTCATTATCACATTGCTGTTTGTGGGAGCTTGCTGTGCACAAATTGGCTGCCGCGTTTCCCACATTACAACAGTGACTCCACTTCAAAAAAGTACTTCATTGACTGTAAAGCGCTTTGAGGCGTCCGGTGGTTGTGAAAGGTGCTATATAAATGCAAGTCTTTCTTTCTTTTACATGATATACTGGGATTTTGACCAATGACTTGGAGATCCAATTCTGTTACACTGTTCTCACCTAAAGCTAGCTCGCTAACAACAGTGTTCAGTACTGAATGTCCGCTTATCAATGCAACATTTTTCAGAGGATTCCTGTATTTCCTCTTTCTACACAGACGGATGCTTAGCAGTGGGGTGACCCCCCTCCTGGAATGTCTCCTGCAGCAATGTCCTGGGGCTGAGGTGATTGGCATCCACCAGCCACGTCCACCTGAGAGGGTGGATGAGGCCTCGGTGTAACATCTCATCGTGAAAGGCAGCACCTCCGACAGTGCAGCACTCCCTCAGTGCTGCACTCCCTCAGTGCTGCACTGAAGTGCTGGACTTGATCAGTGTTGTCCAATACTTTCGTCACTATCTACATGTGGCTAATTGGAAATCTAGATGTGGCTTATTGTATTCCTGATTAGAAAATTAAAAATGAGTAATGGACACCGTTGGTGCGCCTGTAATCTTGATACTCACATTCGCACGTATGCAGGTGAACCTTTGTGTGCATTTGTTAGTAAAAAGGTACGATGAAAAGTGTAGTAAGCAGGAGTATGCAAGTGTAGAAGCTTTGACCACGCTCGATCAGCTCCGATGGACGGGTCACATCATCCACATGCCCGCAACAAGACTCCCAAAAACAAGTGCTCTACTCGGAGCTCCGACACGGCAAGAGAGCCCCAGGTGGGCAGAGGAAACGCTTCAAGGACACCCTCAGAGCCTCCTTGAAAAAGTGCAACATCCCCACCAACACCTGGGAATCCCTGGCCCAAGTGGAGGAGAAGCATCCGGGAAGGCGCCGAACACCTCAAGTCTCTTCGCCGGGAACAAGCGGAAGCCAAGCGCTAATAGCAGAAGGAGCGCACTTCAACCCAAGCACCCCACCCACCCGCCCCTTCAACCACCGTCTGCCACACCTGTGACAGAGACTGTTGGTCCTGCATTGGACTCATCAGCCACCTGAGAACTCATTTTTAACGTGGGAGTAAGTCATCCTTGATTCCGAGGGACTGCCTAAGAAGAAGAAGAGTATGCAGGAATCTTTTGCTTGTTGCAAGTGATTTATTTCCTTTGTTATTGTATATTGGTAGATATTTGTTAATATACGCACGTGAAGTACATCTATCTATAGTGTGTGTGTGTGTGAAGGGTGTTTTCTGCTAAAAATGAGTGCGTGTGACGAAAATGTTGTCACCTGTGGCTAATCAGCAATTGCCATTTGTCTGGATTACGTGCTTAAGTCTCTACAGTGGATCTTGAACCCACAACCGCCTGCCTGAGAGCCAAGCGTGCTGCTGCTAGGCCAAGGCTGACACCAATAAATTGTTGAAGGAAACTAGATTGTCAGATAAAGAAATAAGATGCAGAGATCCTTCGAGACTTTGCGGCATGGCAGACAAATCATAATTGGCATTTAACATTGTGAAATGCAAGGTGCTAGAAACAGATTCTTGAAATAGCAAATACGACTGCAGAATAAAGAGCGTATTATCATTACAAATGGTGAGTGAGGACAAATTTCAAGATACAACAAATGAACCAATATAGAACTCTTAAAAAAAAGTTTCCAACAATGATATCAGTGGTAATTGTTCTCAGTATAACCTGTAAATCTGAGCCATGTGTTCGGGATGCCTGGTTATCTTATGATCCTGGGTTTGGGGGTTCTGATTGAACGGAAGAACAGATGTTTCTGATATTGGCACTATTGGGTGTTTTTGAACTAAAGTTGGATTTTAAAACCAAAAGTTGGTCCTCAAGCATGAGAAAAAAGTGAATACTTATAGAGGTAGAATACCAATACGGATAGAAATTCGACTTCTGCGGGAGTGCTAAAGGGTGATAAAGCATCAGACGTCTGTTGTACTCCCTGCCCAGTATTCAGTTCTGTTGAAGTCAACGTCGAGCAGCGAGTACAATGGCCAGCAGACACTGTCTTGTTTTACACACTTTGTATAAAACTAATAAATTGCAGGACAACGGAGTATTACAATTTAACTCTTTTATTAAGCACTAGCTGGGGAGCCCCGCGTTGCGAGGGAAATTTTGGGGCATTTGGTCTCCCTGCCCCTGTGTGTCCCCCCTCTCCCTGTCATGTCCTCCCCCTGTCCTATCCCTCCCTCCCCTCTCTCCCTCCCCTCCCCTCTCTCCCTCCCCTCCCCTCTCTCCCTCCCCTCCCTCCCTCTCCCCCCTCCCCTCCCCTGTCTCCCTCTCCCCCCCCACTCCCCCGCTCCCCCACTCCCCTCTGTCCCTCTCTCCGGCCCCTCCCCCTGCCTAGCGCCTGAGGTCCGGTGCCGTTGCTGAGGTCCCCCGCGTATCGCGCGGCTGATGGACGGCCGCTGCGGGCGGGCGGGCAGCGCATGCGCGGTGAGTGCGGGCGGCGCATGCGCGGTGAGTGCGGGCGGCGCATGCGCGGTCAGTGCGAGCGGCCCGCGGGAGCCGGCAAGGCCGTTAGCGAGCGGGAAACTTCGGGCGGCGCGCCCGCGCTCCGTCCGCGACACCTGAGAGGGGGAAGTAGAGAGAGACAGAGAGGGAAGAGGAGAAGGAGAGAGAGGGAAGAGGAGAGAGGGAAGAGGAGAAGGAGAGAGAGGGAAGAGGAGAAGGAGAGAGAGAGAGGGAAGAAAGTGAGAGAGAGAGAGATAAATTTTTTCAGCTTCAGGCCCCAAGTCCCCCCTGCGCGAGGGTGAGGAGGGGGGGGGGTTTGCTAAACACAATATAAAACTCAAATAAATTGTTAATTAATTGCCAAACACATAATTGAAATATTTACCTTAGTTCCCTAACACACAGAAAGTGTGGGGGAAAAAATCGTGGAAAATCAAGATGGCGGCCACTCACCTCGGTTCAGAAGGATAAGGCCCGCCCACACACGCACCGATTGGTCGACCGATCAGGTCACCGAAGCGTAGGATTGGTCAATCGTCGAGTCACTCGACACTCAACTGTAGGAAGACCTCGACGTCACACGGTCGCTAATGAGATGCTAATGAGCGGAACGCTGAACGTTTTTGGGGTACCGCGGGCGGGATTTTTGTCCGGCCGAAACGTAAATACGCCTATGACCGGTCCGGAATCGCAAGCTTTCTTTTGAGGCGACGCGCGCGTCGGTACGCTCTGTAACTTCCAAACATATAGAGACCAGGCGGACAGACAGACAGACAGACATCGGGACAGACAGAAGAGCCGCTTTATATATATAGACTAGCTGGGGAGCCCCGCGTTGCGAGGGCAATTTTGGGGCGCAAGGGCAATTTTGGGGCGTTTGGTCTCCCTGCCCCTGTGTGTCCCCCCTCTCCCTGTCATGTCCTCTCCCTGTCCTATCCCTCCCTCCCCTCTCTCCCTCCCTCCCCTCTCTCCCTCCCCTCTCTCCCTCCCTCCCCGTCTCCCTCCCTCCCCTCCCCGTCTCCCTCCCTCCCCTCCCCTCCCTGTCTCCCTCTCCCCCCCACCCCTCCCCTCCCCCACTCCCCTCTGTCCCTCTCTCCGGCCCCTCCCCCTGCCTAGCGCCTGAGGTCCGGTGCCATTGCTGAGGTCTCCCGCGTATCGCGCGGCTGATGGACGGCCGCTGCGGGCGGGCGGGCAGCGGATGCGCGGTGAGTGTGGGCGGCGCATGCACGGTGAGTGCGGGCGGCGCATGCGCGGTCAGTGCGAGCGGCCCGCGGGAGCCGGCAAGGCCGTTAGCGAGCGGGAAACTTCGGGCGGCGCGCCCGCGCTCCGTCCGCGACACCTGAGAGGGGGAAGTAGAGAGAGACAGAGAGGGAAGAGGAGAAGGAGAGAGAGGGAAGAGGAGAGAGGGAAGAGGAGAAGGAGAGAGAGGGAAGAGGAGAAGGAGAGAGAGAGAGGGAAGAAAGAGAGAGAGAGAGAGAGAAATTTTTTCAGCTTCAGGCCCCGAGTCCCCTCTGCGCGAGGGTGAGGAGGAGGGGGGGGGGTGTTGCTAAACACAATATAAAACTCAAATAAATTGTTAATTAATTGCCTAACACATAATTGAAATATTTACCTTAGTTCCCTAACACACAGAAAGTGTGGGGGAAAAAATCGTGGAAAATCAAGATGGCGGCCACTCACCTCGGTTCAGAAGGATAAGGCCCGCCCACACATGCACCGATTGGTCGACCGGTCAGGTCACCGAAGTGTAGGATTGGTCAATCGTCGAGTCACTCGACACTCAACTGTAGGAAGACCTTGACGTCACACGGTCGCTAATGAGATGCCAATGAGCGGAACGCTGAACGTTTTTGGGATACCGCGGGCGGGATTTTTGTCCGGCCGAAACGTAAATACGCCTATGACCGGTCCGGAATCGCAAGCTTTCTTTTGAGGCAACGCGCGCGTCGGTGCGCTCTGTAACTTCCAAACGTATAGAGACCAGGCGGACAGACAGACAGACAGACAGAAGAGCCGCTTTATATATATAGATTAGATCTGTGATCTTACTCATAGCCGCACCAGGGGGAAAGCATGGCATTAGGACCCCTAGCCTGAGTCTTCAAAACAATAGTAGTCCTTACAGATGCCTGTGGGCCAATGATAATTCAATATGCAAATGTTACATCCCCTTTCTTTTAAAAGAAAAATGTTATGCATTACTTTTAAACCTTTCTTCTACATAATGTTCTCGGTAGCATAAACATATAAGTAAACTTAGCATTTAACTAGCACTGAAAACATCTCAACGTTTCAATAACGATGTACAGTTTTTTTTAGGGCAGCGATCCGCCTACACCCTTTGACAGTTCACAAGTCAAGGATAACTCTAGGCTTGACCTCTCCTCCCGACCTTGTGTGGTATGAAACTGAGCATGCTCCTGAATCGGTCAACAATTCCAGTTCAGGTTTAGGTTCAGGTAAGTATGATGTGTTTTGTGTATTGCTCTGTTCATCACACTCTGTTGAACTGATCCTCTCGTCGGAATGACGGTGTTGTTCCTTGGTGTTCAGGAGGTGCCTGCGATTGCGGCGGTACACCTGTCCTTCTGGGGTGCGGACGTGATATGATCGCTCAGTGTCAGCTGGCTGGATGACGACTGCTGGCTTCCAGTAGTCATGCTCCTGGATTCTGACGGATTCTCCATTGTGCAGCGGCGGCAGTAGTCTAGCTGACCTGTCATAGTATCTCTTTTGGTGTTGCTGTCTCTGTACACGTTTTGCATGCACTTGCTTGCAGCTGACGACCTCTGGCTGCAGCTGCTGGTTGGTGCTTGGAAGGATTGAGCGAAGTCTGCGGCTCATCAACAGCTGTGCTGGTGACTTGAAGTTGTCAACCGGGGTGTTGCGGAACTGAAGGAGACTGATGTGGGGGTCTCTTTTGTCCGCTTTGGCTTTGTCCATGAGTGTTTTTGCAATCTGGACAGTTTTTTCAGCAAGGCCATTACTTTGAGGGTAATGTGGGCTTGATGTGACATGTGTGAAATTCCATGCCTTGGCAAACGACTCGAACTCTTTTGATTTGTATTGGGGGCCATTGTCTGAGACTAAAGTCTCTACCATGCCATGCCTGGCAAAGGCTGCCTTTAGCTTGTGGATCACAGCTGCAGATGTGGTGCTGTGAAGCTTGCCCAGTTCAAAAAATCTGCTGTAGTAATCAACAGTCACTATGTAGTCCTCATTGTTCCATGTGAACAGATCCGTTGCCGCGACCTGCCAGGGCCTGTCTGGGATACGGTGAGGTATCATGGGCTCTTTGACATTTGATGGGCAACGTGCTAGACAAATGGAACATTTTCCGACAATGTCCTCAATGTGTTTGCACATTCTGGGCCAAAACATAATGTCACGTGCTCTTTGTTTGCATTTTTCCATGCCCATATGTCCAGCATGAATTTTTGTCAACATCTCTTCTCTGAGACTGGTAGGAATGATGATTTTCTCCCCTTTGAAGACGATTCTGTTGATTTGTGACAGTTCGTCTCTGTGGTTCCAGAATTCAGATGTGCTCTGAGGGCATTTCCTCCTTTCCTCAGACCATCCTTCATGTATGACTTTGCTCAGCAGTGTGAGTTGTGCATCTTTCTCTGTTCCTGCTCGGATCTCCTTCAGTTTTGAGTCACTCACAGGTAAGCTGTTGTACACCATGTGCACCTGCACATCTATGCCTTCACTGAGGCTGCTGTCCTGGTAGCTAAGAGACTTTCTGGAGAGCGTGTCTGCGACAGGAATGTCTTTGCCTGGACAGTGAATGATTGTGAAGTCGTACTTCTGTAGCTGAAGGATCATTCTCTGTAGCCTTGGTGGGGCTGCGGCTAGTGGTTTCCTCATGATTGACTTGAGGGGCTTGTGGTCGGATTCCACAATGACTTGTCGGCCATAGACTTACTGGTGGAAACGCTTACATCCAAACAGAATTGCATACAGCTCTTTCTCGATTTGAGCATAGTTGATTTCACTGTCTGTGAGAGATCTGGAAGCGTAGCCGATGGGCTTTCCTTCTTGCAGTAATACTGCACCTAGTCCGTACTTTGACGCGTCCACTTGTAGTCTGAGCTCTTTGTTGGGGTCAAAGTAGGCAAGAACCGGTCCTGGTTCTCTGGTGATTAGGTCTTTCATTTTCTGAAATGCTGTGTCATGTTGTTTGTCCCACAGGAACTCATTGGATTGTTTGAGCAACTGACGCATGGGTGTGTTGATTTCGGAGAGGCTCGGGGCAAACTTGGCTAAGTAGTTAACCATGCCTAGTACTGTCTCTAGCTCTGCGTGGTTCTTCAGCGGCTCCATCTTCTTGATGGCGGAGATTTTCTCTGGATCCGGCTTAATGCCATCAGTTGAGAGGCGATGCCCGAAATAACTGATCTCGGTGGATCCGATTATGCTTTTCTCGGGGTTGAGCCGGATACCTTTCTCCCGTGATCTTTGTAGCATTGCACGGAGGTTCCTGTCATGTTGCTCTCTATTCCTGCCATAGATGAGGATGTTGTCCACGATTGCGACTACTCCGTCGAGGCCTTCATAGGTTTCGTCGATCTTCCACTGGAATTCATCCTGAGCTGAGATAAGACCAAATGGTAAACGCAGAAATCGGTAGTGTCCAAATGGTGTGTTGAACATTGTTAGCTTAGATGACTCTTCCGTGAGCTTGATAGTCCAGTATCCTGATCGTGCGTCCATTACACTGAAGTAACATGCTCCCACTAGCTTGGGTGTGATGTCATCTAGCATTGGTAAAGGGTAGTGAGGGTGTTTGATAGCCTTGCTCAAATCTCTGGCGTCGAGACAGACTCTGAGCTTGCCTGTACGTGGTTTCTCAACCACTACTAACGCGTTGACCCACTCTGTCGGTTCTGTTTCCCGGACGATGATTTCTGTATTCTCCATGCTCTGCAGCTCCTCCTTCAGGCAACTACGTAGAGCAAGGGGTATCCTTCTTGGTGGGCAAACCACAGGGGTTGCTGCTAGGTCAAGGTGAATAGTGCAAAAAACCTGGGAATAGTCCGATTCCTTTGAAAACATCAGCAAACTCCTCCATGACTGTCTGCTTCTTAACTGGTGCTGTCAATGATAGCACTAGCTTGACGAGGTCCATGTCTAAACATGCCTTTAGGCCTAGCACTGGAGGTGCTCGAGTGTCAACAATGTAAAAGTGCAACACCATGTCGCTTTCTTTGTACTTGCATTTCATCACACATGTGCCTTTTACAATGAGCTGCTCACCCCCATAGCTGGTCAGTCTGTGTGAGGTGGGCTGTAGCTCACACTCATCCTTCAAGTTGTGATACTCACTCAGAGGAATTACATTAACCTGAGCTCTAGTGTCTAGTTTAAACTTAAGCTCTGTGCCCTGTTTTCCTATCTCAATATCTGCAAAGGCTTGCTCAGTCTCTGAAATCTGTTTTTTCTGTGACACAGAATCAATAAACAGTTCCTCTGCATTTGGCTCTCTATCTGGCATTTGGCTGTCACTCACTGTGTGTACTGCTCTTCCTAAAACAGTCCTGCAAACTTTAGCAAAGTGGTTCCATTTGCCACATTTAGCACATTGTCTTCCTTTGGCAGGGCAGTGCTCCTTTTCCCCATGCACCTTGTTTCCACAATATCCACAGTTTTTGAAGCGTTTTATGTCTGTGTCGCTCATTTTTAGAACTCGCTCTGTTCTTTCTGTTCTGAAACACGCTCTCTGGGGGTGTTCTTTGGTGTGTGTCTATTAACTGCATGCACTGTCTGTTCACGCGAGCTGCTCGTGGTGCCGGTTATGGTTTTCAACTGCGCTTGGGCTATCTCGTGCGATCTAGCTATGTCCATAGCTTTGTCTAGCGTTAGCCCGGACCCAACATTCAAAAGTTTCTCTCTCACTTTAGCTGAATGTATTCCAAACATGATGCGGTCTCTGACCATCTCATCTTTATCTGCATATTCACAGTCTTTTACCAGCAGTTTTAACTCAGTCACAAACTGTTCAAATGACTCACTAGCTCCTTGTACTTTCTCCTGAAACTTGTACCTAGCGAATATCGTATTTGTCTTGGGCATCACATATGACTCAAAAGAGTCAAAATAACTTTTCAGTACCTTTGCTTCATCCGCGGTGAGAGACCATGTGTTAAAAATGTCTCTCTCTTTTTCTCCGATCCACAGGAGTAGGTAGCTGCATCATTCTTCCTCCCCTTTGCTTTTCATCGGACCCGAGAACATCAACTCCACGTGTTGCTTGAACTTGCGCCATTCTCTAGGTAAGTTCAAAGATTCCCAATCCATTCGAGGCAAGGGAGCTCCAATGATGTCCATTTCAAATCCCTGTTCTGACACCATGTCTTGCTTTACACACTTTGTATAAAACTAATAAATTGCAGGACAACGGAGTATTACAGTTTAACTCTTTTATGAAGCATTAGGTCTGTGATCTTACTCATAGCCACACCAGGGGGAAAGCATGGCATTAGGACCCCTAGCCTGGGTCTTCAAAACAATAGTTGTCCTTACAGATGCCTGCGGGCCAATGATAATTCAATATGCAAATGTTACAGATACGACACAGCCAGTCTTGCCAATAGGCCTTGATGCCTTCTCGTATCACAAATTGAGACACCATTTGCTGAGCCCTGGTTGGTGGTGGAGAAGGGGGGTCCTTTGTCCATCGGCACGTGGCGGATAATCGCAGGTGGGCTGTCAAGGACACCAAGGGACAGAAAATTGCAGCCAGTCCTCCCGCAATGTACCAACATTGTGGTGCTGGAAGGGGCGGTTTCCCCACTGCCACTGTGTCCCTGGAGAGTTACCCCCATCGCACCAGCCGGCAATATATTCCAGAGGCTCACCACTCCCTGGGAAAAGAGGAAGCACCCAACATCCAGTCTATTCCCACTCTTGCATAGTTTAAACTCATGTCCCCATGTCCTCCTCAATCTGTTAGCCTGGAATAATCTATCAATAGGGAGGCTATCCAGCCCTTTAATTATTTTATAGACTTCTTTTTTTTTATTCGTTCATGGGACATGGGCGTCGTTGGCAATGCCAGCATTTATTGCCCATCCCTATCACGTCACCTCTAAGTCTACACTGCTCTCAAGTAAATAGGCTAAAGTCCTTGAGCCTATCTGAGTTGCGGAGGTTCATAATGATGAATCATTGAATCACAGAATCATAGAATGGTTACAGCACGGAAGAAGGCCATTCAACCCGTTGAGCCCATTGCCGGCTCTCTGCAAGAGCACTTCAGCTAGTCCTACTCCCCCGCCGTTTCCCCGTAGCCCTGCAAATTTTTTTCCTTCAGGCACTTATCCAATTCCCTTTTGAAAGCCATGCTTGAGTCTGCCTCCACCACCCTTTCAGGCATTTTTCCTCATATCGCCTTTGGTTCTTTTGCCAATCACCTTACATCCATGTCCTCTGGTTTCTCGACCCTTCCACCAATGGGAACAGTTTCTCTCGATCTACTCTGTCTTGCCCCCTCATGATTTTGAACACCTCTATCAAATCTCCTCTCAATCTTCTCTGCTCTAAGGAGAACAAGCCTAGCTTTTCCAGTCTATCCATGTAACTGAAGTCCCTCATCCCTGGAATCATTCTCGTAAATTTTTTCTGCACCCTCTCTAAGGCCTTCACATCCTTCCTAATTGGACACAAAACTCCAGTTGAGATTGTGCCAGTGTTTTATAAAGGTTCATCATAACTTCCTTGCTTTTGTACTCTATGCCTCTATTTATGAAGCCCAGGATCCCGTATGCTTTTTTAACCGCTTTCTCAACCTGCCCTGCCACCTTCAACGATTTGTGCACAAATACCCCCAGGTCTCTCTGTTCATGCACCCCCTTTAGTATTGTACCCTTTAGTTTATTAATTCTTTCTACCAAAATGTATCACTTTGCACTTTTCTCCGTTAAATTTGATCTGCCACATGTCCGCCCATTCCACCCGCCTGTCTATGTCATCTTGAAGTCTATCACTACCCTCCTCACTTTTCACTATACTTCTAAGTTTTGTGTCATCTGCAAATTTTGAAATTGTGCCCTGCATACCCACATCCAAGTCATTAATATATATCAAGAAAAGCAGTGGTCCTAGTACCGATCCCTGCGGAACACCACTGTATACTCAAAGTCGTCTTCGGGACCTTTTCCAAGGTCACGGTATCACCCACCATGTGGGGGGACCAGCACTCTAGATACGGTCTGACCCGCGACCTGTATAGTGTCAAAATGGTTTCCTTTGATTATATTGAAGGGTTCTATTAGTACAACCCAATACCTTGTTAGCTTTTGCTACAGTCTCTCTACATTGGGCATGAAACTTTGGTGACCTGTGCACAATAACACCAAGATCTTTTTCTATGCCCTGAGATGCAGGTAAAAAATGACCCCATTCTGTAAAAAAAATGGAAGAAGTGCTTGAAGCATAAAGGATAAAATAAAAAAGGGGAAATATTGCTTTACTGTGTTTATATAAAAAAAATAAAGCAAAAGAAAATAAATCTCATTGGAGCTACTTGCGATTTCAGATAGCGTTGTTTATTTGGCAAATTCTTCTCTAATTTCAGCTTGTTCATCAACCAGTAGGGTGAAGTTGTCCTTCTAATGTCAAAGATATAGTGTCATGTGACCTACCACCAGCTTTGCTCGACAATGATCCAATCTGGCACCTGTTCCTAATAATCTGCTTTGTCAATAGATTAAAAAAAAGATTTTATACAGCGCTTATCATGACCTCAGGAGATCCAAAGCCAATGAAGTACTTTTGAAGTGCAGTCACGGTTTTAATGTAGGAAACGTGGCAGCCAATTTGAGCACAGCAAATCCCTCCATGGCCTCGCCCCTCTATATCTCTGTAACCTCCCCCAGCCTTACAATTCTCCCAGATCTTTGCACTCCTCCAATTCTGGCCTCTTGCGCATCCCCGATTTTCATCGCTCCACCTTTGGTGGCTGTGCTTTCAGCTGCCTGGGCTCTAAGCTCAGGACTTCCCTCCCTAAACCTCTCCGCCTCGCTACCTTTCTCTCCTTCTTTAAGACGCGCCTTAAAACCGACCTCTTGGACTAATTTGTCCTAATGGTACCTTATAGAAACATAGAAGATAGGAGCAGGAGTAGGCCATTCGGCCCTTCGAGCCTGCTCCGCCACTCAATGAGATCATGGCTGATCATCCAAATTCAGTACCCTGTCCCTGCCTTCTCCCCATATCCCTTGATCCCTTTAGCCTTAAGAAATATATCCAACTCTTTTTTGAATATATTTAATGAACTGGCCTCCACCGCCCTCTGTGGCAGAGAATTCCACAGGTTCACCACTCTCTGGGTGAAGAAATTCCTCCTCATTTCAGTCCTAAATGGCTTACCCCTTATCCTTAGACTGTGACCCCTGGTTCTGGACTCCCCCGCCATCGGGAACATCCTTCCTGCATCTAGTCTGTCCAGGCCTGACAGAATTTTATAGGTTTCGATGAGATCCCCTCTCAATCTTCTAAACTCCAGTGAGTATAAGCCCAATCAACACAATCTCTCCTCATACGTCATTCCCGCCATCCCAGGTATCAGTCTGGTGAATCTTCGCTGCACTCCTTCCATGGCAAGAACGTCCTTCCTCAGGTAAGGCGACCAAAACTGCACACAATACTCAAGGTGCGGTCTCACCAAGGCCCTGTTCAACTGTAGCAAGACATCCTTGTTCCTGTACTCGAACCCTCTCGCTACGAAGGCCAACATACCATTTGCCTTCTTAACCGCCTGCTGCACCTGCATGCTTACCTTCAGCGACTGGTGCACAAGAACACCCAGGTCACCCATGGCTCGGTGTCAAATTTTTCCCTGATAGCACTCCTGTGAAGCGCCTTGGGGCGTTTCGCTTCGTTAATGGTGCTTTTTAAATGCAAGTCGCTGTTGTTTGTACTAGGCGGGATCTTTGGCCCAATGAATATTTCTTAAAAGCTCGCCTTGTAAGATGTTTCCAATACAAAAAAGCAATTCAGGTGTCTTATGTTCATTAATAACTAGACATTCTTATTATGAACACAGCTAGCTTCTAGCTAGTCATTTATTCAGTACACGTTCTCTAGGTACAGTATCTGTAGAGATGCCGCATGTGTGCTCCTGTGTGCAGGCTGCCATCTTGACTGTTGCCTTGTGGGTAGCCTAGTGCCTCATGGGTAATGTAGTCTTAATATATATACAGCTGGGTAGTGTAGTCTTATACTTACAGCTATATACAGCTCTACGCAGCTCTACGGCTCCACCTAGTGTCCACTATAGAATGACATGTTGTTGATCACTACATCCCCCTTTCTTTGAGGTTTAACAAAATCAATATCAATCAACTTTCAAGAAAACAATAAAGATAATATCAGTAACACTTTTGTTAGTGCTCTATAAACATAAACATTTTCAAAACAGTCAACACATTTTCAAAGCTTTACATTGTACTCAAAGATTAAGTCTATCAGGCTTTTTTACTTCACATGTGGATCTTCTCAACATGGGTAAGTCTGATGTGTCTTCATGAGATTGTTCTGGCGGTGAATGACAAGATGCAGTTGCGGCATTGTCATCAATCTGCTCTTGTATAGATCGAGGTCTCCTTGCGATCTTTGCTTGGAGAGGGTTTCAGTGTTTCCTTCACTCTTCATGCCATAACTCTCAATGTAGTCAATGCACTCTCGAAAAACTGCTGGCAGCTGGATCCCATCATACAGCATAGTCCTCTCAGCAGCCTCGGCTAATGGAACACCAAAGATTGGCCTGAGGGAAGAAGGAGTATCCACCGGAACTGCTTCCTGCTCTGGTGCAGGCTTCTTCTTTTTCTTTTTCTCTTTCCACTGCTGCGGTTATATCTTTGGACTTTTTCTCCTTGTGTTTTTCCTCTTTGTGCTTTTCTTCCTTTGGCTTCTCTTTGATCTTAAAGTCTTTTTCTTTCTTCTTGGAGAAACTAGGCTTTTTGAAGACATGGATACCCTTTGGCCTTTTCATCCTTGATGGGCTCTCTGCTTCATCACCTGAGTCATCTGGTCTGCTTATGGCACAGTTTATACAGTAGACTCTCTTGACCAGTTCTAAGTCTTCACAAGCTTTGTCACCTAGTATCGAATCAAGTCTTTCAGCCACAACAGAAAACATGAGATGATTCACTTTGTCTTTGACTGTCACTTTAAGTCTGCATACACCTAAGCTATCTATTTTCTGTCCATTATAGCTCTTCAGTAGTACTGACTTTTTCTGTATTTTGGACTTTTCTTTCATATTTTTTATGTCACTCATACTGATTAAGTTTGCTTTTGCCCCAGTGTCCAGTTTCAATGTAACTAATACTCCATTTATCTGCAGTGGGATCATCCATTTGTCCACTTTTACTGCATTGACTTTATTTTCAGCATTGTCCATTTCTGAGGGCTGCACATTTTCTGTATCTTTTTTGATATCGTCACATGACACCATTCCTACAAAAAATGTCTCACTTAAATCAGTGTCCTCAATCACATTAACTCGTTGCCCTTTCGTCGTTTTTACTTTTGAAAAGCATTGTTTGGCAAAGTGATTCTTTCCATTACACTTTGTGCACATTTTTCCAAACGCTGGGCATTGTCTTCACTGGTGTTTGTAACCACAGCGTTTACAATTAAAAATTTCATCCTCCGATTGCTTTTCATTTCTGTTCTGCCCACGTTTCTTCCCCTTGTAGGACACAGCACCGACAGCAGCATTATCACTCATTACAATCGCATCATTATTGATTTCACTGAAAGTCTTCGCGTGCTTTCGAGCTAGCTCACTGGCTTGGCATATTTTCACCGCATTTTCCAAATTTAGTTCGGTTTCTCTCAACAGACATTCCCTGACTTTTTTATCATGAATACCAAACACAATCTGGTCACGAATCATGGATGATTTCAGCTCAGAGAAATTACATGTCTGTGCTTTCAGTTTCTGATCAGTTCTAAAGCTACAAAAAGTCTTATTTTGTTGCTGTGTCCGAGAACGGAAGATGTATCTTTCATACGTCTCATTCTTTTTGGGAGAGCAATGTGCATCAAATTTTTTTTAGCACATCTTCTAGTTTTTCTCTGTTCTCCACTGGATTAAATGCAAATGTATTAAATACCTCTATCGCCTGTGGGCCTGCAACCGTAAGCAGCAACGCTATCTTCCTTGCGTCTGGCTTCGTACCGAATCCGATGGCTGCAATGTAGAGTTCGAATTGTTGTTTAAAAATCCGCCAATTGTAGTCGACATTTCCCTCGAGATTCAAACGCTCTGGTGGCTTCAAATTCTCCATGTCGCTTTTCACAATTTTCAGCAGATCTTCACCATCCTGGTACCATCTTATGTTCATTAATAACTAGACATTCTTATTATGAACACAGCTAGCTTCTAGCTAGTCATTTATTCAGTACACGTTCTCTAGGTACAGTATCTGTGCTCCTGTGTGCAGGCTGCCATCTTGACTGTTGCCTTGTGGATAGCCTAGTGCCTCATGGGTAATGTAGTCTTAATATATATACAGCTGGGTAGTGTAGTCTTATACATACAGCTGTATACAGCTCTACGGCTCCACCTAGTGTCCACTATAGAATGACATGTTATTGATCATTACAAGGTGGGATCCAAAACAGCCTCGGGTTTCAGGGACAAGGCTTGCACTGTGGGCAGAGCCTAGCCCAAGGTTCTAGCCCAAGGTTAAGAACATAAGAAATAGGAGCAGGAGTAGGCCATTCGGCCCTTCGAGCCTGCTCCACCATTCAATAAGATCATGGCTGATCTTCTACCTCATCTCCACTTTCCTGCACTATAACCATATCCCTTGATTCCCTTAATATTCAAAAATCTATCGATCTCTGTCTTGAATATACTCAACGACTGACTCTCCACAGCCCTCTGGGGTAGAGAATTCCAAAGATTCACCACCCTCTGAGTGAAGAAATTTCTGCTCATCTCAGTCCTAAATGGTCAACCCCTTATTCTGAGACTGTGACCCCTGGTTCTAGACTCCCCAGCCAGGGGAAACATCCTCCCTGCATCTACCCTGTCAAGCCCTGTAAGAATTTTGTATGTTTCAATGAGATCACCTCTCATTCTTCTAAACTCTAGAGAATATAGACCTAGTCTACTCAATCTCTCCTCAAAGGACAATCCCCTCCCCCCCCCCATCCCAGGAATCAGTCTGGTGAACCTTTGTTGCAATCCTTCTATGGCAATATCTCCTTCCTTAGGTAAGGAGACCAAAACTGTACATAATACTCCAGGTGTGGTCTCACCAGGGCCCTATATAATTGCAGTAAGACGTCTTTACTCTTACACTCAAATCCTCTTGTAACAAAGGCCAACCTACCATTTGCTTTCCTAATTGCTTGCTGTACCTGCATGTTAACTTTCAGTGATTCATGTACAAGGACACCCAGGTCCCTCTGAACACCAACGTTTCCCAATCTCTCACCATTCAAAAATACTCTGCTTTTCTATTTTTCCTACCAAAGTGGATAACTTCACATTTCTCCACATTATATTCCATTTGCCATGTTCTTGCCCACTCACTTAGCCTGTCTATATCCCCTTGAAGCCTCCTTGCATCCTCCTCACGGCTTACATTCCCACCCAGCTTTGTATCATAAGCAAACTTGGATATATTACATTTGGTCCCCTCATCCAAATCATTGACGTAGATTATGAATAGCTGAGGCCGCGGGTGGAGGTGGAGCAGCACGGCAGAGCGACTACAAGAGGCCCCAGAGGCTCAGGTAGGCCTCAGTGCGGCATCGGCAGCGGGTGGAGGCGGACCAGCGCGGCAGAGCGACTACAAGAGGCCCCAGAGGCTCAGGTAGGCCTCAGTGCGGCATCGGCAGCGGGTGGAGGCGGAGCAGCGTGGCTGAGCGACTACAAGAGGCCCCAGAGGCTCAGGTAGGCCTCAGTGCGGCATCGGCAGCGGGTGGAGGCGGAGCAGCGCAGCAGAGCGACTACAAGAGGCCCCAGAGGCTCAGGTAGGCGTACCAATCTCCAATCTCAGGCAAGAAGAGAGGTAAAAAGTATTCAAGGTGTGACGTCACCACAAAACAGGTAGGTGATTGGTTGGAGTATTTCTCTCGTTTTAAAACTTCAAGTCTGTGGTTTATAGTTTTTAAGGTTGCTGTGGTGCACCAAGGCCTTTCTGGTGCAGAGTGACTGTTGGTAAACCATTTAACTGGTGTAACTAGAGGGATTGATTTAATTTAAATCCAGTTAATTAAAGGGGATACTAGCGTCTAAAATCGGGCAGAGGGTGTCCATAACTAACAATAAAAAATTTAATTAATTACATAGAATGGAGCAGGTGATGTGTTACTGTTGCGAGATGTGGGAGCCGGTGAACCCCATTGAGGCTCATGGTGATTACGTCTGTGACAAGTGTTTGCTGCTACAGGAACTCCAGCTCCGTGTTAATGAGCTGAAGTCTGAGCTTCAGACACTGCAACACATCAGGGAGGGGGAGAAGTACCTGGACTCTGTGCATCAGGAGGTGGTCACACCTATGAAGTTAAGTAATTCAGATGTAGCCCATGGTCAGGGACAGGACGGTGTGACTACGAGTGAGGCAGGTACGGGGATCCAGGAGGTAGAGCTGGAGGAGCCGCAGCCCTTGCTCTTGACCAACAGATTCGAGGTTCTTACTCCCTGTGGGGACAGGAGCAGGGACTGCAGGTAGGATGAGCAACCTGGCCACAGCACCATGGAACGGGGGGCCATTCAAGAGGGGGGAGTAAATAGAAATGTTGTAGTGGTAGGGGATAGTGTTATTAGGGGGATAGATAGAGTTCTCTGCAGCCGAGAGCGAGAGTCCCGAAGGCTGTGTTGCCTACCCGGTGCCAGGGTTAAGGACATCTCCTCTGGGCTGGAAAGAAACTTGCAGTGGGAGGGGGTGGATCCAGTTGTCGTGGTCCATGTTGGTACAAACGACGTAGATAGGACTAGGAAGCCAGTTCTGTTAAAGGAGTATGAGCAGCTAGGGGTCAAATTAAAAAACAGAACCTCAAGGGTAATAATCTCTGGATTATTACCTGAGCCACGAGCAAATTTGGCTAGGATAAATAAAATTAAAGAGTTAAATGCGTGGCTCAAAGACTGGTGTGGGAGAAATGGGTTTTGCTTCCTGGGACACTGGCACCAGTACTGGGGCAGGAGGGAGCTGTTCCGTTGGGACGGGTTTCACTTGGCCAGTGCTGGGACTAGAGTCCTGGCGGATCATATAACTAGGGCTGTAGAGAGGGCTTTAATCTAACTAGTGGGGGGGAGGTTCCTAGAGAGCAAATAATAAAAATGACAACAGAGAAGGTCATAGACTTAGGTAGCAGTGGGGAAATTAAAAACCAGAGCGTGTCAGGAAGGGGCAGAAGGTATGGAGTAAAAGGTAAAGTAATAAAAAGGGCAAAAGCAGGAACTAAGTGTCACAAAACATATTTGAAAGTTCTCTATCTGAATGCACGTAGCATTCATAACAAAATAGACGAGTTAATGGCACAAATAACTACATATGGGTATGATCTTGTGGCCATTACAGAAACATGGCTGCAGGGTGACAATGCCTGGGAATTAAACATACCAGGTTATTTAACGATCAGGAAGGACAGGCAGGAAGGAAGGGGAGGTGGGGTGGCTATGTTAATAAAGGAAGGAATCACTGTAATACAGAGAAATGATATTGGGTCAAAAGATCAGGATAATGAAACAGTTTGGGTGGAGGTAAGGAATAATAAGGGGAAAGAAACACTAGTGGGCGTAGTCTATAGGCCTCCGAACAGTTGCAAATCTGTTGGATGGAGTATCAATCAGGAAATAGTTGAGGCTTGTAATAAGGGAGCATCTATAATTATGGGGGATTTTAACTATCATATTAATTGGACAAATCAAATTGGGCAGGGCTGCCTTGAGGATGAGTTCATTGAGTGTATTAGGGATGGGTTTCTTGAGCAGTATGTAACTGAACTGACCAGGGGGCAAGCAACCTTAGATTTGGTCCTGTGTAACGAGACAGGATTAATTAAAAATGTCCTAGTAAAGGATCCCCTTGGAATGAGTGACCATAACATGGTTGAATTCCATATTCAATTAGAGGGTGAGAAGGTTGGATCTCAAACAAGCGTGCTAAGCTTGAATAAAGGAGACTATGAAGGTATGAGAGCGGAATTGAGTAGAGTGGATTGGGAAAATAGATTAAAGGGTAAGACGATACATGATCAGTGGTGTACATTTAAGGAGTTATTTTACAACTTCCAAAAAAATATATTCCACTGAGAAGAAAAGGGTGTAAAAGAAAAGACAGCCATCTGTGGCTAAGTAAAGAAATTAAGGATAGCATTTGACTAAAAACAAGGGCATATAAGGCAGCCAAATCTAGTGGGAGGATAGAGGATTGGGAAAACTTTAAAAGACAGCAAAAAATAACAAAAAGATTGATTAAGAAAGGGAAGATAGATTATGAAAGTAAATTAGCAAAAAATATAAAAACAGATAGTAAGAGTTTTTATAGTTATATAAGAAGAAAAAGGGTGGCTAAAGTAAATGTTGGTCCCTTGGAGGATGAGACCGGGAAATTAATGGTGGGAAATATGGAGATGGCAAAAACACTGAATGAATATTTTGTATCAGTCTTTACAGTAGAGGACACTAAGAATATCCCAACACTGGACAAACAGGGGGCTATAGGGGGGGAGGAGCTAAACACGATCAAAATCACTAAGGAAGTGGTACTCGGTAAAATAATGGGACTCAAGGCGGATAAATCACCTGGACCTGATGGCTTACATCCTAGGGTCTTGAGGGAAGTGACGGTAGGGATTGTGGATGCATTGGTAATAATTTTCCAAAACTCCCTGGACTCGGCAAAGGTCCCGGCAGACTGGAAAACTGCTAATGTAACGCCCTTATTTAAAAAGGGTAGTAGACAGAAGGCTGGAAACTATAGACCGGTTAGCCTAACATCTGTGGTAGGTAAAATATTGGAGTCCATTATTAAGGAGACAGTAACAGGACATTTGGATAATCATAATTTAATAGGACAAAGTCAGCATGGTTTTATGAAGGGGAAGTCATGTTTGACAAATTTGCTGGAGTTCTTTGAGGAAGTAACATATAGGGTGGATAAAGGGGAACCAGTGGATGTAGTGTATTTAGACTTCCAAAAGGCATTTGACAAGGTGCCACACAAAAGATTATTGCTTAAGGTAAAAAATCACGGGATTGGGGGTAATATTCTGGCATGGATAGAGGATTGGCTATCTAACAGAAGGCAGAGAGTTGGGATAAATGGTTCATTCTCGGACTGGCAATCAGTAACTAGTGGTATTCCACAGGCGTCAGTCCTGGGTCCCCAACTCTTTACAATCTATATTAACGATTTGGAGGAGGGGACCGAGTGTAACATATCAAAGTTTGCAGATGATACTAAGATGGGAGGGAAAGTAGTGAGTGAGGAGGACATAAAAAACCTGCAAGGGGACATAGACAGGCTAAGTAAGTGGGCAGAGATTTGGCAGATGGAATACAATACTGGAAAGTGTGAGGTTATGCACTTTGGCAGGAAAAATCGTAGAGCAAGTTATTATCTTAATGGCAAGAAACTGAAAAGTACTGAAGTAAAAAGGGATCTGGGGGTCCTGGTGTACGAAACTCAAAAGGTTAGTATGCAGGTGCAGCAAGTGATTAAGAAGGCCAATGGAATGTTGGCTTTCATTGCTAGGGGGATAGAATATAAAAATAGGGAGGTATTGCTTCAGTTGTACAAGGTATTGGTGAGACCGCACCTGGAATACTGCATACAGTTTTGGTGTCCATACTTAAGAAAAGACATACTTGCTCTCGAGTCAGTACAAAGAAGGTTCACTCGGTTAATCCCGGGGATGAGGGGATGGACATATGAGGAGAGGTTGAGTAGATTGGGGCTCTACTTATTGGAGTTCAGAAGAATGAGAGGCGATCTTATTGAAACATATAAGATTGTGAAGGGGTTGGATCGGGTGGATGCGGGGAGGATGTTCCCGATGATGGGTGAAACTAGAACTAGGGGGCATAGTCTTAGAATAAGGGGCTGCTCTTTCAAAACTGAGATGAGGAGGAACTACTTCACTCAGAGGGTGGTAGGTCCATGGAATATGCTGCCCCAAAAAGCTGTAGAAGCTACATCATTACATAAATTTAAAACAGAAATAGACAGTTTCCTAGAAGTAAAGGGAATAAAGGGTTATGGGGAGCGGGCAGGAATTTGGACATGAGTCTAGGTTCGGATCGGTCATGGACCTGTGGGTAGCGGAGCGGGCCCAGGGGCCGTGTAGCCTGATCCTGCTCCTATTTCGTGTGTCTAATTCATTTAGATTCAGGAGATGGTTCTGTAATAGTAGATTGGCGGTTAGGATCAGATCAGCCATGATCTTATTGAATGGCGGAGCAGGCTCGAGGGGCCGATTGGCCTACTCCTGCTCCTATTTCTTATATGTTCTTATGTAAGCACTGATCCTTGCAGTTCCCCACTAGTTGCAGCCTGCCAACCCAAAAATGAACGTTTATTGCTACTCTCTATTTGCTGTCTGCTAACCAATCCTCAATCCATGCTAGTACATTACCCTCAATCCCATGAGCCCTAATTCTGTTTAATAACCTCTTGTGTGGCACCTTATTGAATGCCTTCTGAAAATCCAAATACGACCACACCCACTGGTTCCCCCTTATCTATTCTGCTAGTTATAACATCAAAAAACTCTAACAGATTCGTCAAACACGATTTCCCTTTCATAAATCCGTGTTGACTCTGCCCAATCCTATTATTATTTTCTAAGTGCCCTGTTACCACATCCTTACTAATAGATTCTAGGATGTTCCCTACTACTGATGTCAGGCTAACTGGTCTGTAGTTCCCCATTTGCCCTCTCCCTCCTTTTTTTATATAGTGGGGTTACATTTGCTACCTTCCAATCCGCGGGAACCGTTCGAGATTCTATGGAATTTTGGAAAATGACAACCAATGCATTGACTATCTCTATAGCCACCTCTTTCAAAGCCCTGGGATGTAGGCCATCAGGTCCAGGGGATTTATTGGCTTTCAGTTCCATTAATTTCTCCAGTAGTACTTTTTTACTAATACTAATACCTTTCAGTTCCTTACTCTCACTAGACCCTTGGTTGTCCACTATTTCCGGGAAGGTTTTTGCATCTTCTTCCACGAAGACAGACACAAAGGGTTGGATTTTCTCAATGGAGACGAGTTGGAGGTGGGACTGCTGCTTGTCATGTCAATGTCCCGCCTTCATCATCTTCTGACCAACCAGAGGGATTCTCCCCTGATTGACCTTGTGAAGCCCGCCCTGCGGGCCCAGCAGGCCAATTAGGGAGGAAGTCACTGACAGAGCACATCAATGTCTGACGTGCTATCTGTCAAGACTTCGTGAAAGAAGAAATGTCAGCATTTGACAGCTCTGTGAAGCTGTCAAACACTGACATTCTCTTAGTTTGATGAGGACTTATGTTCAGGACTCATCAAACCTTTCAACTTTGTCGATTTCAGACGGCTGTTGGTTTGAAGGATCCAAAAGCCAGTCTGTGAAATCGACAAGGAGGATGTCGATCTCCCGATCCAGGGTGGATGAAGGCTGTTGGAAGAAATCAAGGTAAGTGATCATTTTTTAACACTTCTCACTCACCTTACATACTTACCACTCCACACTTGCACCCATCACTCACCTCTACATCATACTTCCAGGTGCCTCCGACCCCTGCAGACCTCCTTCACATCTCCTCCAACCCAGCCTCCAGGAGACGGGACCCAAAGCAGCACATATTCCCGCCTCCTGGCAAAAGGGCACGGAGGCGGGATGGGGGCAGGTTTCCCATCCGCCCCCACTTTCTGCTACTTTACCGGCAGTCCCGCCTCCTCGGAGCTGAGAAAATCCAGCCCAAAGTATTTGTTTAATTTCTCTGCCATTTCCTTATTCCTCATTATAATTTCTCCTGTCTCAGCCTGTAAGGGACCCACATTTACTTTCGTTAATCTTTTCCTGTTTAAATACCTATTGGAGCTTTTACAGTCTGTTTTTATGTCTCTTGCTAGTTTACTCTCATATCCTATTTTCCCTTTCTTTATCAATTTCTTGGTCTTCCTTTGCTGAATTTAAAAAGCCTCCCAATCCTCAGGCTTACTACACTTTTTGGCAACATTATAAGCCTCTTCCTTTTATCTAATGCTATCTTCAACTTCTTTTGTTAGACACGGTTGGACCACTTTTCCTGTGGGGTTTTTAGGAATATAAGGAATGTATATTTGTTGTAAATTATGTATTAATTCTTTAAACACAAGCCATTGCTTGTCTACTGTCATACCTTTTAATGTAGTTTCCCAATCTACCTTAGCCAACTTGCCCCTTATACCTACGTAGTTTGCTTTGTTTAGATATAAGGACCTAGTTTCGGATTTAACTAAATCACTTTCAAACTCAATGTAAATTCTATCATATTATGGTCACTCTTCCCTAAATGCCCCTTTACTACAAAGTTATTAATTAGCCCTTTCTCGTAGCACAATACTAGATCTAAAATATCCTGTTCCCTAGTTGGTTCCTCAACATACTGATCTAGAAAACTATCTTTTATACATTCCATGAATTCGTCCTCCACACTTACTGCCCAGTCTATATGTAGATTAATGTCCCTCATGATTACTGTATTACCCTTGTTACATGCGCCTCTAATTTCCTGATATATACTCTTCCCTACATTACAACTATTGTTTGGGGGCTTATAAACAATTCCCACCAATGTTTTCTGTCCCTTGCTGTTTCTTCGCTCCACCCAAACTGATTCTACTTCTTGATTTTTGGAGCTAAGATCCTTTCTCTCTACTGTCTTTATCCCATCCTTTATTATCAGGGCTACCCCTCCTCCTTTTCCATTTTGCCTATCCCTTCTAAAAGCTATGTATTCTGGAATATTTAGTTCCCAACCTTGGCCACCTTGCAACCATGTCTCCATTATGGCTATTAGATCAAACCTATTAATATCTATCTGCGCTATTAATTCATCTATTTTGTTGCGAATGCTTCGTGCATTCAGATATAGTGCCTTTAGCTTTGACTTATTTCTATTTTTCCCTGAAGTCACCTTAGTCACTGATGCTTTATTATCTTTGTTACTCTCTCTGTCCCTTCCTGACCCACTCTGCTTATTTTTACTTGAAACTCTACTCTGCTCTAGAGCCTTGACATTTCTCTTGCTGCTTTTTAATGTACTCTTTCCTGAATCCTCCCACACTCTCTTCCTCTCCCCCCCCCCCCTTCATTAGTTTAAAGTCCTGTCTACTGCCCTAGTTATTCGGTTTGCCAGGACATTGGTCCCAGCCCGGTTTAAGTGGAGCCCGTCCCAACGGAACAGTTCCCTCTTTCCCCAGTACTGGTGCCAGTGCCCCATAAACTGAAACCCCTTTCTCCCACACCACTCTTTGAGCCACTCATTTAAACTTCTAATTTGTTTGTCCCTATGCCAAGTTGCACGTGGCTCAGGTAACAATCCAGAGATTATTTCCTGTGAGGTTCCGCTTTTTAATTTGGATCCCAGCTACTCAAACTCTCTCAGCAGAACCTCATTCCTTGTTCTACCTATGTCATTGGTTCCTACATGGACCACGACAACTGGATCCTCCCCCTCCCACTCCAAGTTCTCCTCCAGCCGTGAGGAGATGTCTTTAACCCTGGCACCGGGCAGGCAACACAACCTTTGGAACTCTCGGTCGATGCTGCAGAGAACAGTATCTATCCCCCTGACTATACTGTCCCCTACCACAACTGCATTCCCTTTCACTCCCCACTGGAATGGCCTCTTGCCATGGTCAGCTTGCTCATCCATCCTACAGGCTTTTCCCTCATCGATACAGGCAGCAAGAGCTTCATACTTGTTGCACAAGGGCAAAGGCTGAGGCTCCTCCAGCACTGCACCTGGGGCCCCCTTACCTGCCTGAGTTGCAGTCACACCCTCCTGCCCCTGACCACTAACCAGACCTGTACCACTACCTAACCTAAGGGGTGTGACTGCCTCCTGGATCAAAGTGTCCAGGTAACTCTCCTCATCCCTGAAGCCCCGTAATGTCTGCACCTCAGACTCCAGCTCAACAACTCTGAGCTGAAGCTCCTCAAGATTCAGGCACTCCCTGCAAACGTGGTTGTCCGGGATCACAATGCTCTCCACAAACTCCCACATGCTGCAGTTGCATCACACCGCCTGCACTACCATCCATATATGACCTTGATTTATTTAATTAAATGCAATTAAATTTGTAATTAGGTAACTTAGTTTACAGTGTAGTTTCCTGACTAGTTACTTGATCTAGATTAAGTTAAGTTGTAACATCAATCCAAGGTCTCTCAGGACTGAAGTGTTATGGGGAGCGGGTGAGGGTTGTGCATCCTGAAGTGAAGGTCCCTAAAACCCCTACAATTAGCTAGCACAAAATCAGGTGCACTTAGGACCTGGATGCACAATGGCCCAGAAATTCTGATCGCAGGCCTCCCGCGGGCGGAGGGCTGCGATCTGGAAAATCTGTGCCCTTACCTGAGGGCTCCCAGGACGCACACAATTCCGATGCTGGGTCTCTCCAAACTCCAAGTGCGCAGGGCCCACGTATCCCAGAGGCGCAGGCGGTTCGCAGCATCCCTGGGATCACGTGGGCCATGGGGAGCCAATCAAAGAAGGGAATCTCCCTTCATACACTTGACAGGAAGACCTGTCAAATATATGAATGGAGATCCCCCCAAAAACAGTAAAACTTTAAATAATTTTTTTTTAAAAATCACATTTTTAAAATGACTTGAAATTACAATAAATTAACTATTTTAAACAAAAATATAAACTTTTGAAAAAATAGTTAAAGTTTTTTACGGGGCTAAAAATAAACGTACCTTTTTTTAAAGTATTTTTTAAATGATAAATCAGTGAATTTTTTTTTTTTTTTTAACTTTTTTCAACTCTTATCCTGGTAAAAGCAGGCCTTACGCAGGCTTTTACCAGGTGTAAGATTTCTAAGGGTTTTCTGTGGGCGGAGGGTCTCCAGAAAGCAGAACTATCCGCCCGCAGAGGCCCTTCTCCAGGGCAGCCGGAGGATCTGTCGAGAGCTTTCTTGAAAGATCGGAAATGCCGGTTTTCAGCGCATGCGCTGTGCATTCCTGAAACCGGCATTTCCGATGTCCCTACCGGTGGGTGTACAGCGGGTACACACCCGTAGGGATCGGAATATCCGGCCCAGTATGTTGGGCCTAAGGTCGTGATCCTCGCTGCAGTGTGCACATCCTTGGAAAACTCGGCTGCTTTTGTAGCTCAGTCATATTTACTGTTATCACGTTCTCTTGTTTACGCTATCGATGCGTGTTCCTCAGCAGAGCTGCTGCTGTCCAAATATGTGCCGGGCAAATATAACCTGTGCACCCGAATGGAAACAAAATGAGGAGGATGTTGTGCATACCTCTTCTGCAATGAAAGTAAACATCTACGCCCAGTCTAGTTAAACAAACGCCCCGCCTGGCTCTGCTATGCGCCAACATCAGCAGAGGGCCCCATTACGTAAACGTGACTTCTTCCATTTCCCACATTAGCCTTTCTTATGGCTGAGCGAGGTTACCAATTTATTACCAAACAAGAGGACATTTTATGCTGGGTCTCACACCAAATAGGAACTGGGTTTCAAATTCACACATAGTCCTGAGGAAGTTTCCCTCTCAAGATATTGACCTTTCTTTTTTTTTTAAGATGTTTTTTCCGTCATTTATCGGATAGCCAATCCTCTCAGTATAAGATACACTGAAGAAGATCTTCACCTTAGCAGAAAAGGTTAGATCAAGTGCATGTTTTTGTAAAGAAGCGAGTTTGACCTTTGAACCACTGACATGTAGACAAGGCTTTGAAGTTTATTAGTAGAGAAAACAGATGCTTGACCCCTGTTATTTTCTGTTTGGCTTTCTCTCCACATGGAATGGCCAGCAAGGAGTAGATACCTTATAAATCTGGGTTGGATTCCTGTGGTAAACCACTTTTATCGTTACACTATAGTTATCACTGTTGTATTGTTATCACCGTTATCACTGTTGTATCACGATACGAGGTCGCCTCTTGTCGCGCTGTTATACCTGGGCTGACCACCTCCGACTCCGCCCATGGCTCCACCTACCTGCCCAGGTATAAAGGTAGTCGACTGGCTGGTATTCCTCCTTGTTGGACCCGATCACCCACGAGGGTGGGCTCTGTTATTTAGTCAATAAAAACCTTTAGTTACGTTCCTAACTCGTCGCTTTTTATTGGACGAATTGATAGGTATATCAATTTTATTGACTAAATTTTAAAGATGTCTACTACTGGCCAGCCAGAAGCCCTCCCAGAAGCACAGCCACACCAGCCGGCTTGGCTGCAAGCCCTCAAACCACCGTACCTGGATCTAAACCCACAGGCAGCAAACGCAGCCCTCAACTTCAAACACTGGCTGGACTGCTTCGAATCCTACCTGGAAGAATCCGGCGCCCCGCAGAGATCCAAACTAAGACTTCTGAACGCCCAAGCGAGCCCGAGAGTATACGCACTCATCCAGGACACGACTACGTACGAGGCCGCTATCAACCTACTGAAACAGCAGTACCGCAGCCCGGTAAATTACATGTACACCAGGCACCTCCTAAGATCCCGCCCGCAACAGCCAGGAAAGTCTGTAGCTGAATTTTTACGGGCGCTAAGAGCACTCGGCAGGAACTGTGACTTTAAAGCGGTGACGGCTGTTGAAAATACGGAAGATAATATCCGCGATGCCTTTGTGAAAGGCCTACGGTCCGACTACTCACGGCAAAGACTGCTTGAAGCTAAAGACCTCGACCTGGACAAAGCTGAAGCCCTCGCTCTCTCCCTGGAGGTGGCCCATCAGGACCAGGAGGCGTTTTCCAGGTACTGCTCGCGACCCTGGGACTCGGGCCCGACCCCTACCGCAATACCCTTCGCAGCGCCGCCCCCGGGACCTACCTCAGCGTCGGCGTCCCGGACCCGACCGGGCCCGCCACCCCCGGTACCGGCTCCGACATCGGGCACCCGCGATCGGGCCGCCGGCTGCTTCTTTTGCGGCCAGGAGAAGCACCCGAGGTCGCGCTGCCCAGCCAGGAACTCTACCTGCACAACCTGCAGGAAGAAAGGCCACTTCTCTAAGGCCTGCAGGAGCGGATCTTCAGAGGCCAGCAGTGCCTCATGCGAACTGTGGGGGCGGCCATCTTCTTTCACGGCAACTGAGGCCAGTATCCCCACACGTGAGTCATGGGGCGGCCATCTTTGATCAAGGCAACCGACCCCAATAGTGCCTCATGTGAGTTATGGGGGCAGCCATCTTCTCCGCCATTTTGTCCTACCTCGTGGGAGACGCCATTTTACCCACCACGCCCGACTGCCACCGGGCCCCCGGACCCGACGACCGCCTCGCCCGCAGACGACAACGACTCGCTTACCTACACGCTAGCCTCCGTCACTCTGGATCAAGCCCGCCCACACCACCTGTCCAAGTCGATGATGGACATCAAAGTAAACGGCCACGCCACGACCTGCCTGTTCGACAGCGGAAGCACGGAGAGCTTCATCCACCCAGACACGGTGAGCCACTACTCCCTCCCTGTCCTGCCAACGCGCAACCGAATCTCGATGGCATCGAGGTCCCACGCCACGGACATTAGCGGCTACTGTGCTGTGACCTTGTCGGTTAAGGGTACAGAGTATAAAAACTTTAAACTCCTCGTCCTCCCCCAGCTCTGCGCTGCCGTCCTACTAGGGCTGGACTTCCAATCCCACCTCCAAAGTGTAACCCTAGCATACGGTGGACCCCTCCCCCCACTCACAGTCGACAACCAGCGAAGGTTAAACCGCCCACCGCGTAACACCTGCAGCCTATCCACCCTCAAGGTGCCGCCACCTTCCCTGTTCGCTAACCTCACCCCCGACTGCAAACCCGTCGCTACCAAGAGCAGGCGGTACAGCGCTGGGGACAGAGCTTTCATTAGCTCTGAGGTGCAGCGTCTCCTGAAGGAGGGCATCATCGAGGGGAGCAACAGCCCCTGGCGTGCCCAGGTCGTGGTCGTTAAGACCGGCGATAAAAATTGCCTGGTCATCGACTACAGCCAGACCATAAACAGATACACCCAGCTGGACGCATACCCCCTTCCCCGCATATCTGACATGGTCAATCAGATTGCACAATACCGCGTATTCTCGACCATCGACCTTAAGTCGGCCTACCACCAACTCCCTATCCACCCCGAGGACCGCCAGTACACCGCCTTCGAGGCGAATGGGCGCCTATACCACTTCCTTAGGGTCCCCTTCGGTGTCACCAACGGGGTCTCGGTCTTCCAAAGGGAGATGGACCGGATGGTTGACCAGAACGGACTGCAGGCCACATTCCCCTACCTAGATAACGTCACCATCTGCGGCCGCGACCGGCAGGACCACGACGTGAATCTGGAGAAATTCCTCCGTACAGCCCAACGGCTGAACCTCACCTACAATAAGGAGAAATGTGTGTTTAACACCTCGCGCCTTGCCATCCTTGGCTGTGTAGTAGAGAACGGAGTCATCGGCCCCGACCCCGAAAGAATGTGCCCCCTCATGGAGCTACCCCTCCCCCACTGCCCTAAGGCACTTAAGAGAACCCTGGGGCTCTTCGCCTACTATGCCCAATGGGTGCCCAATTATGCGGACAAAGCCAGACCCCTCATGAAGTCCACATCCTTCCCCCTTACGGAGGAAGCGTGCGCAGCCTTCTCCCTCATTAAGGGAGACATTGCCAAGGCCACTATGCACGCAGTGGATGAGTCCATCCCCTTCCAAGTCGAGAGCGATGCATCCGACTTCGCCCTAGCCGCCACCCTTAACCAGGAGGGGAGACCGGTGGCCTTCTTCTCAAGGACCCTACAGGGCCCTGAGATCCGACACTCGTCGGTCGAGAAGGAGGCCCAGGCGATTGTGGAGGCGGTACGACGCTGGAGGCACTACCTGGCAGGCAAACGATTTACCCTCCTTACCGACCAACGTTCGGTCGCTTTTATGTTTAATAACAAGCTGAGGGGCAAAATCAAGAATGACAAGATCTTGAGGTGGAGAATCGAGCTCTCCACCTACGATTATGATATCTTGTACCGGCCAGGTAAGCTGAACGAACCCCCCGATGCTCTGTCACGAATTACATGCGCCAGCGCGCAAAGTGATAGACTTCAGACCCTCCACAACGACCTCTGCCACCCCGGGGTCACCAGACTTTACCACTTCATTAAGGCCCGCAACCTGCCCTACTCCATCGAGGAGGTCAGGACCATAACCAGGAACTGCCAGACCTGCGCCGAGTGCAAACCGCACTTCTATAGGCCGGACAGAGCAAGCCTGATCAAGGCCACCCGCCCCTTCGAGCGCCTGAGCATCGACTTTAAGGGGCCCCTCCCGTCCTCTGACCGTAATGTGTACTTCCTCAACATTGTTGATGAGTACTCCCGTTTCCCCTTTGCCTTCCCCTGCCCAGACATGACCAGTACCACGGTCATTAAATGCCTGAACGACCTCTTCGCCTTGTTCGGGTTCCCAAACTATATACATAGTGACCGGGGCTCCTCTTTCATGAGCGAGGAACTCCGTCAGTTCCTACTAGCGAGAGGTATTGCAGCAAGTAGGACCACCAGCTACAACCCCCGAGGGAACGGCCAGGTGGAAAGAGAGAACGCGACGGTATGGAAGGCCGTCCTCTTAGCCTTAAAGTCTAAGGGCCTCCCAACCTCCCGCTGGCAGGAAGTCCTCCCGACAGCGCTGCACTCCATCCGGTCACTACTTTGCACTGCCGTTAACGCCACCCCCCATGAACGAATGTTTGTTTTCCCCAGGAAGTCGACTACGGGAACCACTCTACCAACCTGGCTGACCTCTCCGGGGCCCGTCTTGCTGCGAAAGCACGTGAGGGCCCATAAAACAGACCCCCTGGTCGAGAGGGTGAACCTCCTGCACGCCAACCCCCAGTACGCCTACGTGGCTTACCCAGACGGGCGGGAGGACACTGTCTCCTTACGAGACCTTGCACCCTCGGGCACTCCGGAGACACCACCTTTACCCCCCCCCACCACCCCCCCAATTCCAGCCCAGGTAGACGGCATGCCGGAACCCCACGAGCCTTCGCCGACCACGCAGACACCAGCACTAACACCGGATAATGCAGCACCGCCGCTGCGACGATCGGAGAGGCTTACGAGGCCTCCGGACAGACTGACATACCAGAACTGGTAGTACACTTCACCCCGCCGGACTCAAATCTAAACAAGGGGTGAATGTGGTAAACCACTTTTATCGTTACACTATAGTTATCACTGTTGTATTGTTATCACCGTTATCACTGTTGTATCACGATACGAGGTCGCCTCTTGTCGCGCTGTTATACCTGGGCTGACCACCTCCGACTCCGCCCATGGCTCCACCTACCTGCCCAGGTATAAAGGTAGTCGACTGGCTGGTATTCCTCCTTGTTGGACCCGATCACCCACGAGGGTGGGCTCTGTTATTTAGTCAATAAAAACCTTTAGTTACGTTCCTAACTCGTCGCTTTTTATTGGACGAATTGATAGGTATATCAATTCCAAACTAGGAAACTGCGAATGGGCCTTGTGCTAACCTACTGAATCTTCTGTGAATCCTTTCAAATATATTGTCAGAATAAATAAGCGAAACACGGCTAATTATTTCATGTGACGTCAGCATATGTGCATCAGTGTGACAGAACATGACCTTTGAAGGTAGGGTTGTTTGACCCTTTGACCCTCAAAAACTGCCCGTATCTTTGCTTTTCGCCGTTATCGCCATCTCAACATCTGACCACCTGATGTTGACTCACTTCTGGCACTTTGCACTATTTGCCCAAACCACAGAGTAAACAGGCACTCACGGAAAGCCTGTGACGCAAATGGATTTACTAGTTTGCGAAGTAACTCGGGGTCAGACAGATTGGAGCCGAGAGATAATCTCCTTCAACAAATGAAACCAACGACTTTACTTTTAGTTGCCTTGTTTTTTTTTGGATAGCACGTTTCATTGGCGCTCAAGGGGCGAGGCGGGCAAGGGAGAAACCTTGTGTGTCAGGGTAACCGTGAAACTGCTGGTATATCTTTTATGTCGATAGCATGGTTTATCAGACAGACGACAAATTGCATGTTTGCAATGAAATGGGTTTGACCTTTGAACCTCCTGCTGCCATGTAGAGGAAAATTTGGAGTTCATTTTGCACAAAAAATAGATGCTCAAATGCAACTACAGTATTTCTCCCTGGTTCTCTTGCCCGCTGACAGTTCACTACTTTTAGTAATCAGATTACTGGCTCAGGTTACATCTGTTCCAATGCCTTAACCTTAAATTCATGCTACTAGCTAAGGGCCATTAATTTATTAAGGAAAAAAGACCTTCTAACAGAAAACAAAGAGTTGGGATAAATGGTTCGTTCTCGGGCTGGTAATCAGTAACTAGTGGTGTTCCGCAGGGGTCAGTGCTGGGACCCCAACTCTTTACAATCTATATTAACGATTTGGAGGAAGGGACCGAGTGCAACATATCCAAGTTTGCCGACGATACAAAGATGGGAGGGAAAGCAGTGAGTGAGGAGGACATAAAAAACCTGCAAAAGGACATAGACAGGCTAAGTGAGTGGGCAGAGATTTGGCAGATGCAATATAATGTTGGAAAGTGTGAGGTTATGCACTTTGGCAGAAAAAAATCAAAGAGCAAGTTATTATCTAAATGGAGAGAAACTGCAAAGTGCTACAGTACAAAGGGATCTGGGGGTCCTGGTGCATGAAACACCAAAAGTTAGTATGCAGGTGCAGCAGGTGATCAGGAAGGCCAATGGAATCTTGGCTTTTATTGCAAGGGGGATGGAGTATAAAAACAGGGAAGTCTTGCTGCAGTTATACAGGGTATTGGTGAGGCCACACCTGGAATACTGCGTGCAGTTTTGGTTTCCATATTTAAGAAAAGATATACTTGCTCTCGAGACGGTTCAGAGAAGGTTCACTCGGTTGATTCCAGAGATGAGGGGGTTGACGTATGAGGAAAGGTTGAGTAGGTTGGGACTCTACTCATTGGAGTTCAGAAGAATGAGGTGCGATCTTATCGAAACATATAAGATTGTGAGGAGGCTTGATCGGGTGGATGCGGTGAGGATGTTTCCACTGATGGGTGAGATTAGAACTAGGGGGCATAATCTTAGAATAAGGGGCTGCCCTTTCAAAACTGAGATGAGGAGAAACTTCTTCACTCAGAGGGTAGTAAATCTATGGAATTTGCTACCCCAGAGAGCTGTGGAAGCTGCAACATTAAATAAATTTAAAATGGAGATAGACATTTTCCTAGCAGATAAGGGAATTAGGGGTTACGGGGAGAGGGCAGGGAAGTGGACGTGAGTCTAGATTCAGATCAGCCATGATCCTATTGAATGGCGGAGCAGGCCCGAGGGGCCGTATGGCCTACACCTGCTCCTATTTCTTATGTTAAAAAAGCGCTTTTCACGGCCTCAGGACGTCCCAAAGCACTTTGCAGCCAATCAAGCACCTTTTGAGGTGTACTCACTGTTGGAATGTGGGAAACGTGACAGCCAATTTGCACACAGCAAGCTCCCACAAACAGCAATGTGACAATGACCACATAGTTTGTTTTAGTGATAAATATTGGCCAGGATATTAGGGATAACTCCCCTGCTCTTCTTCCAAATAGTGGCCATGGGATCTTTTACGCCCACCTGAGAGGGCAGACGGGGCCTCGGTTTAACGTCGCATCCGAAAGACGGCACCTTCGACAATGCAGTACTCCTTCAACACTGTGCTGGGAGTGTCAGCCTAAATTTTTGTGCTCAAGTCCCTGGAGTGGGACTTGAACCCACAACCTTCTGACTCAGAGGCGAGTGTGCTACCCACTGAGCCACAGCTGACACTGATTATGTAGAAAGTTGCTCCTTTTTTAGTTAATTGATCACAAAAGATTCTCAGCTGTTTGTCTTTCATTAGCCTTATGAACAGAAGAACATAAGAATTAGGAGCAGGAGTCGGCCATTCGGCCCCTCGAGCCTGCTCCGCCATTCAATAAGATCATGGCTGATCTTCGACTTCAACTCTACTTTCCCGCATTATCCCCATATCCCTTAATTCAATTAGTTCCCAAAAATTTATCGACCTTTGTCTTGAATATACTCAACGACGGAGCCTCCACAGCCCTCTGGGGTAGAGAATTCCATAGGTTCACCACCCTCTGAGTGAAGAAATTTCTCCTCATCTCAGTCCTAAATGGCCGACTCCTTATTCTGAGACAGTGACCCCTGGTTCTAGACTCCCCAGCCAGGGGAAACATCCTCCCTGCATCTACCCTGTCAAGCCCTGTAAGAATTTTATATGTTTCAATTAGATCACCTCTCATTCTTCTAAACTCTATGGAATATAGGCCTAGTCTACTCAATCTCTCCTCATTGGGCAGTTCCCTCATCCCAGGAACCATTCTAGTGAACCTTCGTTGCACTCCCTCTAAGGAAAGTATGTCCTTCCTTAGGTAAGGAGACCAGAACTGTGCACAGTACTCCAGGTGTGGCCTCACCAATGCCCTGTATAATTGTAGTAAGACTTCTTTACTCTTATACTCTAATCCCTTTCTCATTGCACAATACTAGATCTAAAATAGCCTGTTCCCTAGTTGGTTCCTCAATATACTGATCTAGAAAACTATCTTGTATACATTCCATGAACTCGTCCTCCACACTATTACTGCAAATTTGGTTTGTCCAGTCTATATGTAGATTAAAGCCCCCTATGATTGCTGTATTACCCTTGTTACATGCGCCTCTAATTTCCTGGTTTATACTCTGCCCTACATTACATCTACTGTTTGGGGGCCTATAAACAACTCCCACCAATGTTTTCTGCCCCTTGCTGTTTCTTAGCTCCACCCAAACTGATTCTACTTCTTGATTTTCGGAGCTAAGATCCTTTCTCTCTACTGTCTTTACCCATCCTTTATTATCAGGGCTACCCCTCCTCCTTTTCCATTTTGCCTATCTCTCCTAAAAGTTAAGTATCCTGGAATATTTAATTCTCAACCTAGGTCACTTTGCAACCACGTCTCCGTAATGGCTATTAGATCAAACCTATTATTTTCTATCTGCGCTATTAATTCATATATTTTGTTGCGAATGCTTCGTGCATTCAGACAAAGGAGGCGACTTGTAGGTGGGACTGCTGCTTGTCGTGTCAATGTCCCGTCTCCGCCCTCGTCTGACCATTCAGAGGGATTTTCCCCTGATTGAGCTTGTTAAGCCCACCCGGCGGGCTCAGCAAGCCAATTAGGGAAGAAATCACTGACAGATCACCTCAACATCAGACGTGCTATCTGTCAAGACTTCTTGAAAGAAGAAATGACAGCATTTGACAGCTCTGTGAAGCTGTCAAACACTGACATTCTCTTTAGTTTGAGCAGTTTTTATGGTGAGGACTGAAAAAACATTGTAAAAAAGTAAATTTCAGATGTCTGATTGATCGGAGGGTCCATCAGCCATTACCTGAAACTGACAAGGTGGATGTCCGCTCTCCCGATCCAGCATGGCTAAAGGCTATAGAAGTAAAAAATGGTAAGTGAACACTTTTTTAAACTTATCACTCACCTTACATACTTACCACTCCACACTTGCACCCATCACTCACCTCTACACCTTACTTCCAGGTGCCTCCGACCACCGCAGACCTCCTTCACGTCTCCTCCAACCCGGCGGGGTTCTCCGAGGTCGGGAAGCCTTCACCTGTGAAGGTAAAATGGCACTAATCCCTTTTTCTGCCTGCTAAATGTGATGAAATATTCCATTCATCACTGCCTGTGACTGTGGTCGGTTTCAGTGTCATTTCCCTTCCCCCAGTCCTCATTGTATTGTTTATTGGAATGTGCTGGAATGTGCTGTGTGTAGGGCTCCGCCCATACCTGGCCCCTTTTGTAAGCTAGCTCAGTCTGGCCTCAGTCTCCAGAAAGAAGATACCTCTCTCTCTTATGTGTTACTTTCTAAGTTAATAAAAGCCTTGTTTTGTTTCGCTAACGTCGAGTCTCGGAATTATTGAGGCACATCACTAACTACCTGTTAACAGACAGTTAAAAGGATTAAAAGCCTTTCCCGCCTCCAGGAGACGAGACCCGAAGCTGCACATCCTCCCGCCTCCTGGCAAAAGGACACGGAGGCGGGATGGGGGCGGGTTTGCCATCCGCCCCCAATTTCTCCGATTTTACGTGCTGTCCCGCCTGCATGCCTGCCTCCTCGGGGCTTGGAAAATCGAGCCCAGTGTCTTCAGCTTTGACTTTTTTCTATTTTTCCCTGATGACACCTCAGTCAGTGGTGCCTTATTACCTTTGTTACTTTCATGGTATGATGTCCGTTCCTGACCCACTCTGCTTATTTTTAACTCTCTGCTTATTCATATCTTAGCTCTGAGTTGCCGAGGGATGTTGATCAGGGACTCACTCTACCAGATATCATCCCATTGGACATCCTGGCTGAGATCAGGAACCTATCATGAGTGTGAGCTAGGATCGCCTTCCCTGGTGGAATGCATGCCTGGAGGTTTTATCACATGCTCCACCCCCACGCTCCCACTTAACATCATAAGAACATAAAAAATAGGAGCAGGAGTCGGCTATACGGCCCCTCAAGCCTGCTCCGCCATTCAATAAGATTATGACTGATCATCGAACTCAACTCCACTTTCCCACCCGATCCCCATATCCCTTGATACCCCATGAGTCCAAGAATCTATCTGTCTCAGCCTTGAATATACTCAAAGTCTCACTCCAGGGACTTGAAACATAGAAACATAGAAGATAGGAGCAGGAGTAGGCCATTCGGCCCCTCGAGCCTGCTCCGCCATTTAATGAGATCATGGCTGATCATCCAAGTTCAGTACCCTGTCCCTGCTTTCTTCCCATATCCCTTGATACCTTTAGCCTTAAGAAATATATCTAACTCCTTCTTGAATATATTTAATGAATTGGCCTCAACTGCCTTCTGTGGTAGAGAATTCCACAGGTTCACCACTCTCTGGGTGAAGAAATTCCTCCTCATCTCTGTCCTAAATGGCTTACCCCTTATCTTTAGACTGTGACCCCTGGTTCTGGACTCCCCTGCCATCGGGAACATCCTTCCTGCATCTAGTCTGTCTAGTCCTGTTAGAATTTTATAAGTTTCAATGAGATCCCCTCTCATTCTTCTAAACTTAGCGAATATAAGCCCAATCGACCCAATCTCTCCTCATACATCATTCCTGCCATCCCAGGTATCAGTCTGGTGAATCTTCGCTGCACTCCCTCCATGGCAAGAACATCCTTCCTCAGATAAGGCGACCAAAACTGCACACAATACTCAAGGTGTGGTCTCACCAAGGCCCTGTACAACTGCAGCAAGACATCCTTGCTCCTGTACGCGAATCCTCTCGCTACGAAGGCCAACATACCATTTGCCTTCTTAACCACCTGCTGCACCTGCATGCTTACCTTCAGCGACTGGTGCACAAGGTCCCCCAGGTCTCGTTGCACTTCCCCTTCTCCCAATCTATTGCCGTTCAGATAATAATCTGCCTTCCTTTTTTGCCACCAAAATAGATAAACTCGCATTTATCCACATTATACTGCATCTGCCATGCATCTGCCCAATCACCCAACCTGTCCAAATCATACTGGAGTATCTCGGCATCCTGCTCACAGCACACACGCCCACCCAGCTTTGTGTCATCTGCAAACTTGGAGATATTACATCTAGTTCCCTCATCTAGATCATTAATATATATTGTGAATAGCTGGGGTCCTAGCACCGATCCCTGCAGTACCCCACTAGTCACTGCCTGCCACTCTGAAAAAGACCCGTTTATTCCAACTCTTTGCTTCCTGTCTGCCAACTAGTTCTCTATCCAAGTCAGTACCTTACCCCCAATCCCATGTGCTTTAACTTTACACGCTAATCTCTTATGCGGGACCCTATCGAAAGCCTTCTGAAATTCCAAATACACCACATCCATTGGTTCTCCCTTATCTATTCTACCAGTTACATCCTCAAAAAATTCCAGTAGATTAGTCAAGCACATAAAGCTAGGCTGACACTCCAGTGCAGTGCTGAGGGAGTGCTGCACTGTCGGAGGCGCCATCTTTCGGATGAGACGTTAAACTGAGGCCCCGTCTGCTCTCTCAGGTGGACATAAAAGATCCCATGGCACTATTTCGAAGAAGAGTAGGGGAGTTATCCCCGGAGTCCTGGCCAATATTTATCCCTCAACCAACATAACAAAAACAGATTATCTGGTCATTATCACATTGCTGTTTGTGGGAGCTTGCTGTGCGCAAATTGGCTGCCGTGTTTCCCACATTACAATCGTGAATACACTTCAAAAAGTACTTCATTGGCTGTAAAGCGCTTTGAGACGTCTGGTGGTCGTGAAAGGCGCTATATAAATGTAAGTCTTCCTTTCTTTCAAAGACTCAGCATTCACAGCCCTCTGGGGCAGAGAATTCCAAAGATTCACAACCCTCTGAGTGAAGAAATTCCTCCTCATCTCTGTCTTAAATGGCCTAGCCCTAAATGGCACCGCCTTCCCACTGCCAATCCATCTGAAAACCGTACCTCAGCTAACCCAATGCACTGCAGATGCTGGCCAGACATTCCTGTTCCTGGGCACATCCCATCTCTTGGGTGCAGGGTATCGAAGCATGTCCATCTGGAGGGGAAAAGTCAAGCTGGCTTCCTTATGATCCTCCCCGCCCAATTTCCCACTATGCCCTGTGCTCGAGCAAGTATTTAAAGCTTTTCAAGAAATTTGTTTCCTAATAATGTGAAACATTTGATTATTTAAATGTATTTGTTCTGCAACAGTTATCAGATTTACAAAAACAACCATAGTAACTCTACTGATTAAGGCACATCCTTTGAGGTATTTGTTTTAACATGTAAAATAGGCAAACATGTACCGAGAACTAGCGACGCAAATAGATTTTATTTTACTAGAAAACAATGCAAAGATAATGCAACCTCAGTTATTGAAACAATGCTACATTTATTAGAAAGGTTTAGCAAGCAGGGGTTGGACAATTGGGCTTCCAAACTGAAGCTCTGTATTCTTTCTGTCTCAGGTTTTCCAATGGCCCTTTTTGCTAGCGATAAGTGGACCTCACTTTGTGTGTGTGCAACCCTTACTTAAAAGATTAAATTATTCAAATTAGGCCTTGCGCTTTGACTTCGCGTGAGGCTCCACCCAGAACTGGCACACGAAACCTGAGCGCTAAGGCCTTTAGTGGTGGGGCCTACTTAGTAAGGCCTTCCTAAAGGTAGGTGGTAAGGGTTTATTTTATTTTTTTGTTTTGCTCAATGGCAGCCTCTGAGTCAGAAGGTTGTGGGTTCAAATCCCGCTCCAGAGACTTGAGCACAAATTCTAGGTTGACACTCCAGTGTGGTACTGAGGGAGTGCTGCACTGTGAGAGGTGTCGTCTTTCGGATGAGATGTTAAACCGAGGCCCCATCTGACCTCTCGGGTTGACGTAAAAGATCCCGTGCCACTGTTTTGAAGAGGAGCAGGGGAGTCCTCCCCGGCGTCCTGGCCAATATTTACCTCTCAACCAACACCACTAAAACAGATTATTTGGTCATCACCTCATTGCTGTTTGTGGGATCTTGCTGTGTGCAAATTGGGTGCCACATTTTCTACATTACAACAGTGGCTACACTTCAAAAAGTACTTGATTGGCTGCTGGGTGCTTTGGGACATAGAGTCATGGGGGTGATTTTCATTCAGAAGTCGGGAAGCAGGCGGGACTACAACTTTCGGGGTTGTAGTCCCGCCTCCATTGAGATGCGGCCAATCCACACGATTTTAACTTGACTGACCTGGTTGAGCCCGCCCAGTGGGCTCAGCAGGCCAATTAAGGGCCACCCGGCAACAGGTGACGTCACAGACTGAAATTTGATCTGTCAAGACGTTTTGACAGATGAAATATCAGCGTTTGACAGCTCTTTGAAGCTGTCAAACACGGACAGTCTTACTTCTAACCTGAGTCCTTCTACACAGACTCAGTTAGAAATCTCTCCGGCACAGAAAGCTGCAGGCTGTCACTTTTGACAGTTCGCAGCCATTCTGCTTTCTGTGCCGGCTGAATGATGGACTCCTGAAACCTAGAGGAAGGAAGGCTGAAAAGGTAAGTACAGGTAATTTAAACTTCTTTACACACTTTAGACACACCAAACACACTTACCTTTGCACTCATGCACCCATCACTCACCTGAACACTGACAACGCGACCCCTCCAAGTCCTTCAACCCAACAGCCCGACTCCTCTAACTTGGCGTGGTTTGGAGCCGTTGGGAATCCCACACTTCAAGTTTTAAAATAGGGATTAGGCTAAAAACTGCCTGTTAACTACCTGTTAACAGGCAGTTAATTGTCACTAATCCCTTCCCGCCTCGGGTAGGCGGGTCCCAGTGCGGGGCGGGTACCCACCTCCTTTGAAACTTACATGGAGGCGGGTTGGGGCGGGTGGTGTAGGGACCCCCGAATTTGGGACTTTAACCCCCGCACGCCTCCAATCTCGACTTCACAGGTCAATGAAAATCGACCCCATAAAGTCATAACGGCACAGAAGGAAGCCATTCGGCACATCGTGTCCGTGCCGGCTCTTTGCAGAGCAATCCAGTCAGTCCCATTCCCCCGCCCTATCCCCGTAGCCCTGCAAGTTTATTTCCCTCAAGTGCCCTCAAGTGCTTCCTGAGGTCATGAAAGACACTATATAAATGCTAGTATTCCTTTCTTAATGCTTTTAGGTACCCTTGGCTGCATTAATGCTTCATGCGCCAGTAGGTTTAGCTGAATACGCCTCCATTTTGGGGTACTCCCCCCCCCAAATATTTTTCTTCGTTATTCTTCTGCGAGCTTCATTGTTGCATCATACCCAGCGGCGAGGTTGGGATCTGCCTTGTGGGGTTCTTAACACGCTGCATATTTGAGATGAGGAAGAGGAATTCACAAGGAACCAATAAACGCACACGCGTGTGGATGTGTCAGAGGAGTCCTGTCTTCGTTGCCTCCACTTCACATGACAACCTGCCGCAGAGTTGTGCCATGTCGCGACCCAATAATAGTTCTGGGATGATCTTCCCACAGAAGTGAATGGTGCTACAACATGATACTTTCATGCTATTCTATCCTTCCAAGCTACCCCAGGAGGCTCCAGTCACATCAGGCAGTCTGCAAGGATGCAACAATCTCTATGCTTGCAGGAGTTAAAAGAAAAGAAGAAAGCGGCTGCATTTACATAGCGCCTTTTACGACCTCAGGAGTCACAAAGCGCTACAAGGTACTTTTAAAGCGTAGTCACTGTTGTAATGTAGAAAACTATCTGAAGAGGACTGGAAGTCCGATTGGTCCCTGACATGAATCAGTCATTCATGAAAGAAAGACTTAGAAATAATACTGGGTGGCCTACGGGTGGCGCTGTCCAGAGAGAGTATAAATACTCGGGCACGGGCCCAGCTTGTGCAGGACATTCTTAACAGGAACTAGTGAAGGACACAACTAGACCGCCATGTTGTAAAACAGTTGATTAAAGCTTTGTTTAATGCTTAGACCAAGTGCCTAGTAGTTTTCTTACGTCAGTCCCCCTGCCAACATTCCTCACTCAATTAACGACACCAAAAGCTGATTATGCGGTCATTAATTCTTCTGCCGTGTTCAATACTGGTATTACGTTTGTCTACTTAACCATGGTGACTGCACTTCATAAATAGTCCATTGCCTGTGAAGCACTTTGGGATGTCCTGAGCATGTGATAAGGGGGGATATAAATGACAGTTTACTCCTTCCTGCAGTTGTTTTTCCATCTGAGTTGTCCTACATACTGTGGAGATTCAAGTGTCTGGTCTGGTCTGTACTACTGCTTTCTCCTCGGGACTCTCAACTGGACTACATTTCAATACATGGGCTCAGGTGGACTTAGGCCTGGTGGAGGTTGGGTATTCATCAGATTTCATTCTTAAAGATGTTGGATTTGTATAAATTAATATGTGAATCTGATATCCTTTTAGTAATTTAACTGATATTAAAGGCGTTATGTGCTGATAACACAGTAATTGCAGCTACTAAAGAAGTCTACTTCAGTGACAGGTCTGTTGTTGTCAGCCATGGCTCTGTTGGTAGCACCCTTGCCTCTGAGTCAGAAGGTTGTGGGTTCAGAGTCCCACTCCTGGGCCTTAAGCACAAAAAGCTAGCTTGACACTCCAGTGCAGTGCTGAGGGAGTGCTGCACTGTCGGAGGTGCTGTCTTTCGGATGAGATGTTAAACCGAGGCCCCGTCTGCTCTCTCAGGTGGATGTAAAAGATCCCATGGCACTATTTTGAAGAAGAGCAGGGGAGTTATCCCCGGTGTTCTGGCCAATATTTATCCCTCAATCAACATAACAAAAACAGATTATCTGGTCATTATCATATTGCTGGGAGCTTGCTGTGCGCAAATTGGCTGCCGCGTTTCCTACATTACAACAGTGACTGCACTTCAAAAAGTACCTAATTAGCTGTAAAGTGCTTTGAGACATCTAGTGGTCGTGAAAGGCGCTATATAAATACAAGTCTTTCTTTCTTTTTGTTATCATCATATTCATTAATCCTTAGTGACAGAGTGCCAACTTTTTCCATAGTGTAGAACTGTATTGGCTGGAAAACCAACGGGCACAAGGGAGTTGAGCAGGATAATCCCAGGAGAAACTGGAACCTGGGAATAAGTGGAAGGGCTGAGAAGTGTGTCCAGAGGGGTCAGCTGTAATAATCTGCTCCAAGCTCTGAAAACAGAGGACAGAGGAGAAGAAGCTGAGGTGAAGCTACTTGACAAAGACTGAAGCAGAAGAGACAAAACTACTGGAGGCGTAGGACAAAAGTAAAGGTTGAAGTGTGGCACAGAGAAGGGTTAGCAGAAACCGCTGTTAGCGCAAGACCTTGTTACCCTGAATCTTATAGGAACAGCAATAGGCCATTCAGCCCCTTGAGCCTGTTCCGCCCTTCAATCAGATCATGGCTGATCTGTAACTCAACTCCATCAACCCGTCTTTGATCCCTATCCCTTGCTATCCTTACCTAACCTCAGTCTTGCAAATGTCAATTGACCCCCCCAGCATCCACTGCCATTTGGGGGCACGAGTTCCAGAATTCCACTAGCCTTTGTGTGAAAAAGTGCTTCCAGATTTCACTCCTGAATGGCCTGGCTCAAATGTAACCCCTTGTTCTGGATTCGCCCTCCAGAGAAAAGAGATTCCCTGTATCTAACCTATCAAAATTCTTTATGATTTTAAACACCTCGATTAGATCACTCCTCAACCTACTAAACTCAAGGGAATGCAAGGCATGTTTCTGCAACCTATCCTCATAATTGAACCCATTAAGCCTATCATTCTGCTGAATCTGCGCTGTAGTATCTCCGAGGCCACTATATCCTTCCCGAGGTACGGTGCCCGAAACTGAACGCGGTGCTCCAGATGTGGTCTGACCAAGGCTCTGCACCACTGGAGCATCACCTCCTCCCCTTTGTATTCCAGCTCCCTTGCGATAAAGGAGAACTTTCCATTAGCCTTTCTGAGACTTACTATACCTGTGCACTAGCTTTTAGTGATTTGTGTGCGCGGACAGCCAAATCCCTTTGCTCCTCCACAGTTCCTAGTCTCCCACCATTTAGAAAACAATCCGATTTGTCATTCTTGGATCCAAAGTGGATGAACTCACACTTCCCCACATTGAACTCCATCGGCCACAGTTTTGCCAAACTCACTTAATCGGTCTCCGTCCCTTTGCAACTTCCTGCTCTGACCTACACAACTTACTGTCCCTCCTAACTTGGTGTTATCTGCAAAATCAAAATGCAAAGCTGCCGGGCATGGTGTTTTTGATATGAAGTGTGACACAAACCCATCTAGAGATTATGGAGAGGTGTTCAATTTGAAAAGCGACTTACAGCAAAACAGGTTTCCTTTTTAAACCAAAATGTATGAAACTCTGTCCCTTTTCTCCAATTAAGTATTGGGAAGACCGAAGCCATTGTTTTCAGTCCTCGTCACAAACTCTGTTCCCTAACCACTGACTCCATCCCTCTCCCTAACATCTGTCTGAGGCTGAACCACACTGTTCGCAACCTTGGTGTCATATTTGACCCTGAAATGAGCTTCCGGCCACATATCCGCGGCATAACTAAGATCACCTATTCCACCTCCGTAACATCGCCCGCCTCCACCTTTGCCTCAGCTCATCCGCTGCTGAAATCCTCATCCATGCCTTTGTTACCTCTAGACTTGACTATTCCAACACACTCCTGGCTGGCCTCCCACATTCTACCCTACGTAAACTTGAGGTCCTCCAAAACTCGCCTGCCCGTGTCCTAACTCGCACCAAGTCCCGTTCGCCCATCACCCCTGTGCTCACTGACCTACATTGGCTCCCTGGTTAAGCAGCGCCTCGATTTCAAAATTCTCATCCTTGTTTTCAAATCCCTCCACGGCCTCGCCCCTCCCTATCTCTGTAATCTCCTTCAGCCCCACAACCCCCCGAGATATCTGCACTCCTCTAATTCTGCCCTCTTGAGCATCCCTGATTATAATCGCTCAACCATTGGTGGCCGTGCCTTCTGTTGCCTAGGCCCTAAGCTCTGGAATTCCCTGCCTAAACCTCTCCACCTCTCTACTTCTCTTTCCTCCTTTAAGACGCTCCTTAAAACCTACCTCTTTGTCCAAGCTTTTGGTCACCTGCCCTAATTTCTCTTTCTGTGGCTCGGTGTCAATTTTTTTGTCTTATAATACTGTGCAGCGCCTTGGGACGTTTTACTACGTTAAAGGTGCTATATAAATGCAAGTTTTTGTTGTTGTTGTTGATATTGCCAAGGGGCAGCATGTAGATGAGAAATAGGAGGGGGCCAAGGATAGATCCTTGGGGGGCACCAGAGGTAACGATGCGGGAGCGGGAAGAGAAGCCGTTGCAGGCGATTCTCTGGCTGCGATTAGATAGATAAGAATGGACCCAGGCGAGTGCAGTCCCACCCAGCTGGACGGCGGTGGAGAGGCGTTGGAGAAGGATGGAGTGGTCAACCGTGTCAAAGGCTGCAGACAAGTCGCGAAGGACGAGGAGGGGTAGCTTACCTTTGTCACAGTCACAAAGGATGTCATTTGTGACTTTGATGAGAGCCGTTTCGGTACTGTGACGGAGGCATAAATCGGATTGGAGAGGTTCAAACACGGAGTTGTATGTGTGTGTATGTGTGTGTGTTTGTGTGTATGTATGTACGTTTGTGTGTATCTGTTAGAAAGCCGCAAAACAAGCCTGCAAACAAAAGCAGTTAATGTTAATAAACCACTTACATTTCACTTTAATGTCTTATTATATTATCTAAACCCTTAGATTGTGCTACATTCTATGAATTCACTTCTACTTCTCCATTATTCTGTTTTTGTTTATTGTATATGTAATCCAGCAGGTGTTTTATAACTAGATTAATAAAAACATATGTTGGACGTGCAATTAGAATCTGAGATTTGACTTATCTTAACTTTCAGTGTCCTTGGTATCTTAAGAAACTATGGCCTAGAAATTCACTATGGCCCCGCCAGCTGGCTTGCGCCCAAAAGTTAGCGCTGGGCGCGGAGCCAGTTGCGACCGTCAGATATTCAGTTTTTGCGCCCCAAGTCGGAACCGGGCGCTATTCCAGGGTGTGCCCGCCCCCGCTTGGGGCGCTGAAACTGAATTTCAGTGCTCTAGGCGCCGCTGCGCCACCCGCTGCGGAGCGGTAGGCTGCGGTACTGCAGGCCTCCTTCTTCTCTTAAGGGGGAGGTGCCTGCCACGGGGAGATCGCCGCTGGATAGTGCCGGCAAATGAGCCCGGCACCACGGAGAAGTGCCGGGTTTGCGGAAAGCAGCCGGCAATGCCGCGGGGGGGGGGTGGTGGAGGAGGCCGGGGAAGGAGGTGCGGGCAGGCGGCCGCTGAAAAAGCGGCCGGCCGCACCTCCACCTTAAAGCGCCCCACTAAGGCTACAGTACGGCCCCGTTTTCTGGTCGCTGTTTGCGGCCGCTGCGGAAGAGGCGGCCGCAACTAAATATGGGGACCGGGCCGGTATCGGGGCGGAACCGGGGCACTGCGCACACCGATGACGTCATCGGTGCCGGCGCAGCGCTAACAGCTACCGCCGCCATTACCGCTGCGCTGAATATCAGCGCAAACTCCTGTATTGGCGCAGAAGCCCTCTTTAGGTGGTAACTGGCCGCAAAGCTGCCGGCGCCTTAATGAATTTCTAGGCCTATGCTCCTATAGTTATCAAAAAGATCAATTAAGCTACAAACCAGGGTAAATATCCAGTTAGGAAAGGGTTTTGAAGGTTATAAGGATAGTCAACCTACGAATGATTGAATGTTCTGAGGATCCACGATGGCTCCTGAGTTACTGAGACCATGGAAACATCCTGCAAAGAAGGTAACTGGTCAAGGAGGAATAGTATAGAAAGGTTCGACATGGACCCAGATTGAGGAGATGAAAGCCTTCTCTGACTTCGCCTGCAGGGAAGGGCCCTACGTGAAATTCGGCCATCATAAAGAGCAGTCGTGAAACATCTATAAGTAAGCTTCCTAACCATGTTTGCATGTTTTTCATTAGATGGCAAAACACCTGTTCAGACTTTGTGTAAGTGAATCTCGCGTCACACGTAATGCCACCGGAGCACTTAGATGCAGCCATCCTCCATTCCCAGCACCTGCTGTCCGAGAGAACGTGGGAGTACTTACTAAGCAGCAAAGTGCAAATTGTTAGTGCCATTTAGATAAAAGATTATGGCCTAGAAATTCAGCATAGCCACGTTTGGGGCGCTACAGCCGGGCGGCCGCTAAAGTTTGCGCCCGGCGCAACTTCGCGCCACCTTCACCGATATTCAGTGGCATCGCCCCAAGAGGTTGTTGCTGCGCTAAAACAGGCGATGCACGACTATCATTAGGCGCTAAGCCGGCGGCCCGGGGCGATACCCCCGAGGGCGGGCGCAGCGCAGGTGCGGTGAGTTGCTGATTGACGGCAGACGCTCTGGCGCCGGTCAGCTCTTAAAGGGGGAGGGTGGATTTGTTTGCCTGCCACGCCCTGCACACTGCAGCCCTGAAGCAAGGCCTGACCACTGCTGCTTCATCTGTGCAACGCCCAGGACTATGGAGAAGGCCAGGGAGAGAGCGCAGTGCTTCAGCGACGGCGACCTGAGGGTGCTGGTTGGCGCAGTGGAGCGCAGGCGCCATGTTCTGTTCCCTGAAGGTGGCAGGAGGCCGCTGCCCAGCGCCTATCGGAAAGCCTGGAGGGAGGTGTCAAACAGGGTGACCTCCAACAGCGTGGTTGCCAGGACTCCTGTGCAATGCCGGAAAAAGTTCAATGACCTCACTCGGGTTGTCAGGGTGAGTACCCTTTCCAGTATCCTCCTCATCCCTGCATGTGCACCTCAGTTTATGGGCAAAGGGACCTGAAAGCCCTAATGGCCAGCCCTCATCCAGCAGCTATGGGGCTGTCATGAAAATCACTTGCACATTCAGCACTTCACACACTGTACAAGCTATTCGACCATGGGAGGCAGTACAGCCAAGATCAGGGCTTCACACTGTCAGGGCTAGTCCACCATGGGAGGCAGTGCAGACAAGATCAGGGCTTCACACTGTACTTAGAGGCCGTCCTTTCTCTTGCAGGCCAAGGTGGCGCACAACCGGAGGCAGCAGCGTGAGACCGGGGGAGGCCGTCCTGAACTCAAAGAGCTCTCCGACCTGGACCAGCATGTGGAGCGCATTATGGCAGGCCGGCTGATTGGCCCCGTCGCCATTGGAGATGCCGACCCTGTTCTGGGCCCCAATGGTAAGGGCATCACCTTTTTGACCTCTCTCCTTCCAATTGTGCCTCAGAACAGCATCCTTTGCCACTGTCCGACCAATGCAGTGCATGGCAGCACTCATGCCTCCCTCGCTGCTGCCCTGTCCTCACTCTAAAGCAACTCTTGTGCCTCCCTGCTTTCAGATGGTGAATCGCCAGGTGAGGAGGCGGGCCCTCAAGCTGCCGCTGTCAGTGATTCTGAATTCGAGGAGGAGGAAGAGGAAGCCAGCCCATCAGTGCCACCCTCAGCCGAGGCAGCCCATGACGATGATGGGGACACGTCTTCCCTGGAGGGGAGCCGGGGGGAAGGGTCGGAGGAGAGTGAAGCTCTGTGGCCCAGCGGCCTGCAGCAACGCGGGAGGGGTGGGGAAGCTCGGCGGACTTCTCCCCGGAGGGTGAGTGCGGCCTCCAGTCCTGCGACGGTGAGCGCAGAGGAGGTGCGGCTCCTAGAGGAAATGGCCGCCCAGGCTGAGCGCAGGCACACTGAGCTCATGGCTGCAGTGGCAAGGATGCCTGACTCCATAGAGTCACTGTCAAGGAGTGTGCAGGAATTCGGGGCAGCACAGGCGGCTTCTAGCCAAGTGCTCAGTCGTGCCGTCCATTCACTGGTTGGTGTCATGCGGACACAGACCAGGGCCACACGGGCACTAACTGCTGCCACCCTTGCTGGATCAGCCAGGCATCGCCAGGGCACTTGCCGTGCCGCAGCAGCCCAGCAGTCTGTGCTTCAGCAGATTGCTGCGCATGCTGCAGTGCTGGCCCGTGCGAGTGCCACTGTCTCAGGCGACCAGGGAGTACCTGTGATCTGTCAGGTTGGCAGCATTCCTGCAGCCGACACTGCCACTCCTCCGTTGCAGCTGCCACCAGCCGCTGGACAGAGTGCTGCCGCACAAGCAGAGTTGCACCAGCCAGCAGCCGGCCCCTCCAGGGCCAGACCTGGTCCAGGCCGACCCCCAAGGGCATCTGCCGTCTCGCCATGTGACCCTCAGCAGCCTTCCCCCAGCCTTGCTGCAGACACTGGGGTCCCATTGAGGAGGAGCTGCAGGGCGGGCAGGGGCCAGTCACGGATGCGAAAGGCATCACCCTCGCAGGCCAAAAAGTAGAAGGTGTGCCCAAATGTTTTGTTTCACATGCAAAGGCCGAGACTGTTCGTTTTGTGTTTTTTGAAAGGCCGAGACTGTTCGTTTTGTGTTTTTTGAAAGGCCGAGGCTGTTCGTTTTGTGTTTTTTGAAAGGCCGAGACTGGTCAATTTGTGTTTTTTGAAAGGCCGAGACTGGTCGATTTGTGTTTTTTGAAAGGCCGAGACTGGTCGATTTGTGTTTTTTGAAAGGCCGAGACTGGTCGATTTGTGTTTTTTGGGGGGGCTTCTCTCCATTAGTTTGTAATGTGGGAAGGGCAGAGGTTTCCAAGTAATAAATGTTCTTAAATCGCACTGTCTGTGCTTTATTTTGGAAGTCCTGGTTGCCCTGCTCGGCTGAGGGCTTGTGGAGTGGCTACATTCATCTGGTGACATTGGCACAAGCCATTCCCTGAGAGGGGGCCTAGAACCGACGTTCAATAAGCCACCGACGGGCGGCCCTTGCACTTTCTGCCTCCCTCCTGTGCTGGTCCTCCTCCTCCTCCTCCTCCTCCTCCTCCTCAGGTGGTCCTCCACTCTCTGGTGGCAGTGGCTGAGTTCTGCGGATAGCCAGGTTGTGCAGCATGCAGCACACGACCACGAAATGGGAGACTCGCTCAGGCGAATATTGTAGGGCTCCTCCGGAACGATCCAGACAGCGGAACCGTTGCTTCAGGACGCCGATTTTTTGCTCAATGATGTTCCTGGTTGCTTGATGGCTGTCATTGTATCCCTCTTCAGCAGGGGTGCTGGGCGCACGGAGCGGGGTCATCAGCCAGGTGCACAAAGGATAGCCACAGAAGTCTGGCGCAGGATGAAGGCATCGTGGCTGCTGCCTGGAAAGCGGCATTGACAGCTAGGATGAGCTGCCTGTGGTCACACACCAACTGTACGTTGAGCGAATGGTAGCCCTTCCGGTTGCGGTAATCCTCGGCATTCTCCAGAGGTGCCCGCAAAGCCACATGCGTGCAGTCAATGGCGCCCTGCACCATGGGGAAGCCCGCTAATGCTGCAAAGCCCATTGCACGCTGTTGCTGCTTGACAAGGGCCATGGAGAAGGAGATGAACTGACGTCTCCTTCTGAAAAGGGCATTGGTCACCTGGCGGATGCAGCAATGCACGGCAAACTGGGAGATGTTGGAAATGTCCCCAGTAGTGGATTGGAAGAAGCCGGTGGCATAGAAGTTGAGAGACACCATCACCTTCACTGCCACCGACAGAGACGCCCTGCTCCTCAGATGTGGCTGCAGATCTCCGCGAAGCAGGTGGCAGATCTCAGTGACCACCGCCCTTCGGAATCACAGCCTCCGAACACACTGCTCATCAGACATGTTCAGATATGAGAACTGCTGGCGGTATACCCTGGGTGGGTAAGGCCTCCTTTGCCGATGCCTGTTGCCCCCTCTCCGTCTGGCCATGACTGCCACTCTCTCACGGCGTCTGTGAGCCCTTTGAATGCAATGGAGAAGGCCAACGTTTGCACCCATTGCAGCCCCCATTATATGTTTGCAATCAATGATATGGCTCTGAAGTTAAAGACAAGTGGAAAGCTGTGGCCTGAAGCCACAAGTACCTGTGCGAGTGTTGAGCCAAAGCAGAAAGCTCTCTACCTTTGTCTCTCTGCAAAGATCCGTCTCTCACAAAGAAGGAGTGTTGCAAAATGGCTGCCTTTTCTACTGCAGGAGGAGTGCCCTTTAATTTGCGCCCCCCGCGCCCCGCAGCGACTGAGAACCGTTCCCCTCTACCAGTCGCTAGGGGCGCCAGGCGCACAATAGGCCGGCGCCACTGAATTTCCGGTTTGGGGCGAACAAAGGGCGTTGCACGATGAAATGACGTCAGGATCTGCGCGCGCAGCTGAGCGCGCGCAAAGGCTTTGCGCCGCCGCTAAATCTTTACTGAAGTTGGGGAGAGGCACAGATCGCGGACTGCAGATTGCAGTCAATAGAACTGAATATTAGGCACTGGGTACAGAAAGCCTAGAAACCATTTCAATCTTGAGTGACATTTTGTATTGAGTTGAGTATTGGTTGTTTCCCCGTATATCCTCACCATATTCATTTCTAAGAAAGCTATCAAAATCTAATCAAGTGTTATTTTCATATTCGGAATTAGCAGTTGGCAGGAGCATCAGATATGCTTTCAAAAATGCTTATGTATTTACCACATTTAAAGCTTGATTATATGAGAATTTTGAGCCACTTAGAAAGCTGTTTCATTGGCTGTAGAATATTAAAGCTATCAGATTGGCGAGAAACATATTAATTACGTTCCCAGGAGGTGTAAATGAATCCCTTGATTAATAAGTGGGGGTACTAATCCATTATAGCATGTGTTTGTTATGGAGTGTTTGCTGAATCATTGAAGCATACGAAAAATATGCTGGATTTATTTGTGCCTATGATTTAATATGCAATGCTTAATTTGGCTTTGAGCTGTCCTATAGAAACCAATTCTATTAATGCTGATGAAGCCGCCTTTCAGCCATCTGCTGGTGTGCAGTGCAATGCTGATCACCTCCGCATGATCGACAATTGATAAAAGACAAAAATATATTACTAATATCGATTTCTCTCACTATTGTTTCGATGCTCGTAACGATCATTGCCAAAGTAATCATCACTGCAATAACCTGGCTTCAAATTTCCAAGTGCACAACTTTATCTCATTTTAATCTGATGCAACTCTGTTTTTTGGGTTTGCAGGTTCAATTTGATATAAGCAGAACGTAATATTCTAAGATGTACATGTAGTTAAGGCTACGGTTAGGTTTGCAGATTATAGCACTTGTGTGAAGTTAGTCTGTTTCAGCATAACAGGTAGCAGTTGTGCTGACCCTACTTGCATCATTAGATTGAATGGATTTTTAGAATAAATGCATACCCTTCTTTGATCAGATAGCAGTCCCGTCCAGCTCTGCTACAGTTTAACCCTCCTCTATGGGGTGTGGCTCCACCTGTGGCTATGTCTTCAACAAGTCATCTGTAGTTTAACTTCTAGCTTGTCAGCAGATTTATTATTTTATTTCTCCATACTTTAACACTGTTATATGTCTTACATTTTGGGAACTTATATACTACTGAGTTATGCAGTCGCTTACTCCATTCCACACTCTTTCTTTATTTGACTGTGGACTGTCCCTTTAATTCGATGTGGTCGATATATTGCTGTTCAATCTAGCCTTTAGATCAGTCAGTAGAGAACAGCTAATTAACCAAGGGACTAAATACTTAACTCTACAATCCAAGAACAGACACTGGGGTTTAAATTGCTCTGGGTGCTACTTTTAACACACTGGTTAGTGTATTGTGTAATGATCAGTAACATGTCATTCTAGAATGGTACACTAGGTGGAGCTGTATGTTTAGTAGGGAGCTACCCACAAGGCAGTAGTCAAGATGGATGCCTGTACACTAGTCCACATGGCTGAATAAATGACTAGCTCAAGCTAGCTGTTCATAATGAAAACGTCTATTTATTTATGAACATAACATGGTACTAGGATTGGTAATATCTGCTGAATATTGTGAAATGCGACATGGAGAATTTGAAGCCACCGGAGGGTTTGAAACTCATGGGGAATGTCGACTGCAATTGGCGGACTTTTAAACAACAATTCGAACTCTACATTGCTGCCATCGGGTTCGGTACGAAGCCAGACGCAAGGAAAATAGCGTTACTGCTCACGATTGCAGGCCCAAAGGTGATAGAGGTATTTAATACATTTGTATTTGATCAAGAGGAGGACAAAGAAAAAATGGACGATGTGCTAAAGAAGTTTGATACACATTGTTCTCCCAAAAAGAACGAGACCTATGAGAGGTACGTGTACCATTCACGGACACAGCAGCAAAATGAGACTTTTGATAGCTTTGTGACCGATCTGAAGCTGAAAGCACAGACATGTAATTTCTCTGAACTGAAATCATCGATGATTCGTGACCAGATTGTGTTTGGTATTCATGATAAAAAGGTCAGGGAACGTTTGTTGAGAGAAACCGAACTAACATTGGAGGATGCTGTGAAAATATGCCATGCCAGTGAGCTAGCTCAACAGCACGCAAAGACTTTCAGTGAAATTAATAATAATGCGCCTGTAATGAGTGACTGTGCTGCTGTCGGTGCTGTGTTCTGCAAGGGGAAGAAACATGGGCAGAACAGAAATGCAAAGCAATTGGAGGATGGGATTTTTAATTGTAAACGCTGTGGTTACCAGCAGCAGTCAAGACAATGCCCAGCGTTTGGAAAAATGTGCACAAAATGTAATGGAAAGAATCACTTTGCCAAAAAATGATTTTCAAAAGTAAAAACAAAGAAAGGGCAACAAGTCAATGTGATTGAGGACACTGATTTAAGTGAGACATTTGACACTGATTTAAGTGAAACATTTTTTGTAGGAATGGTGTCATGTGACAATATCAAAAAGGATACAGAAAATGTGCAGCCCTCAGGAATGGACAATGCTGAACATAAAGTTAATGCAGTAAAAGAGGACAAATGGACAATGCCACTGCAGGTAAATGGAGCATTAGTTACATTGAAACTAGACACTGGGGCAAAAGCAAACTTAATCAGTATGAGTGACATTAAAAATATGAAAGAAAAGCCCAAAATACAGAAAAAGTTAGTACTACTGAAGAACTATAATGGACAGAAAATAGATAGCTTAGGTGTATGCAGACTTAAAGTGACAGTCAAAGACAAAGTGCATCATCTCATGTTTTCTGTTGTGGCTGAAGGACTTGATTCACTACTAGGTGACAAAGCTTGTGAGGACTTAGAACTGGTCAAGAGAGTCTACCGTATAAACTGTGCCATAAGCAGACCAGATGACTCAGTGGATTCTGTAGTGAGTAATTTCCAGGATGTGTTCAAAGGATTTGGAGTTCTACCATTCACTTACAAGATCCAGCTAAAGGAGGATGCTCAGCCAGTGGTACAAGCTCCACGGAGAGTTCCAGCACCCCTGCGTGACCGGCTCAAGAAAGAACTGGACAGAATGACCACACTAGGAGTCATCAGGAAAGTCGAAGAGCCAACAGACTGGGTTAACTCCATGGTATGTATAAAGAAAAAGAACAATGATCTAAGAGTATGCATGGATCCAAAGGACTTAAATGCAAACATAAAACGTGAACATTACCAGATTCCCAAGTGAGAAGAAATCACCAGTGAAATGTCAGGTGCCAGATGCTTTACAAAGCTCGATGCCTCACAAGGATTTTGGCAACTAAAACTGGATGAAGAGAGCACCAAATACTGTACCTTCAACACACCATTTGGCAGGTATTGTTTCCTCAGAATGCCTTTCGGGATAATATCTGCATCTGAAATCTTTCATAGAGCGATGGAACACATAATTGAAGGTCTGGAAGGAGTTCGGGTCTATGTTGATGACATCATCATCTGGGGCTCCACACTGAAAGAACACAATGAGAGACTGACTAAAGTGCTACAGAGCATACGCCGGAATGGACTGAAGCTCAACAAAGCCAAGTGTCAGTTTGGCGTCCAGGAAGTCACTTTCCTAGAAGATAATCTATCTGGTAAAGGAATAGAGCCAGATATGGAAAAAGTAAACGCCATATTCAAAATGCCCTGACCCACTGACAAAAAAGGAGTGCTACGCATCATGGGGATGATAAACTTAATTGGAAAGTTCATTCCTAACTTGTCAGCCAAGACAGCCTGTCTGCGAGACCTGCTACGTAAAACAAATGAGTTCGCATGGACAGAAAGACATGAACAAGAGTGGATGGACCTTAAAACAGTGCTGACAACCACACTTGTACTCACCTTCTTTGACCCAACAAAGAGAATCAAAGTGTCAACGGATGCATAAAAAGATGGCCTAGGCGCGGTCTTGCTACAAGCAGAGGGTGAAGATTGGAAGCCTGTTGCCTATGCCTCCAGGTCTATGACTGATTCTGAGTGTCGATACGCCCAGATTGAAAAGGAATGTCTAAGCTTGGTAGTTGGACTAGAAAAGTTCCATGGCTACATATATGGACTTCCCACCTTCACAGTTGAGACAGACCACTGCCCACTGGTTGCCATCATAAAAAAAAACCTGAATGAGATGTCTCCAAGGATTCAAAGACTCATGATGAAGCTGCAAAGATATGACTTTGAACTGATCTACACACCAGGCAAACACATAGGCCTAGAAATTCAGTTGTTTGCGCCAGCCGCTAGCGCCTTAGGAGGAGGAGATGTGGGGCGCTAGGCGGCTAGCGGCCGGGCGCAGCGCGATCTGCGCCTCTCCCCAACTTCAGTAAAGATTTAGCAGCGGCGCAAAGCCTTTGCGCGCGCTCAGCTGCGCGCGCAGATCCTGACGTCATTTCATCGTGCAACGCCCTTTGTGCGCCCCAAACCAGAAATTCAGTGGCGCCGGCCTATTGCGCACCTGGCGCCCCTAGCGACTGGTGGAGGAGAACAGTTCCCAGTCGCTGCGGGGCGTGGGGGGCGCTAATTAAAGGGCACTCCTCCTGCAGTAGAAATGGCAGCCATTTTGCAACACTCCTTCTTTGTGAGAGACGGATCTTTGCAGAGAGACAAAGGTAGAGAGCTTTCTGGTTTGGCTCAACACTCGCACAGGTACTTGTGGCTTCAGGCCACAGCTTTGCACTTGTCTTTAACTTCAGAGCCATAGCATTGATTGGAACCATATAATGGGGGCTGCAATGGGTGCAAACGTTGGCCTTCTCCATTGCATTCAAAGGGCTCAGAGACGCCATGAGAGAGTGGCAGTCATGGCCAGAGGGAGAAGGGGCAACAGGCGTCGGCAAAGGAGGCCTTACCCACCCAGGGTATACCGCCAGCAGTTCCCATATCTGAACATGTCTGACGAGCAGTGTGTTCGGAGGCTGCGATTCCGAAGGGTGGTGGTCACTGAGATCTGCCACCTGCTTCGCGGAGATCTGCAGCCACAGCTGAGGAGCAGGACGTCTCTGTCGGTGGCAGTGAAGGTGACGGTGTCTCTCAACTTCTATGCCACCGGCTCCTTCCAATCCGCTGCTGGGGACATTTCCAACATCTCCCAGTTTGCCGTACATTGCTGCATCCGCCAGGTGACCAATGCCCTTTTCAGAAGGAGACGTCAGTTCATCTCCTTCTCCATGGCCCTTGTCAAGCAGCAACAGCGTGCAATGGGCTTTGCAGCATTAGCGGGCTTCCCCATGGTGCAGGGCGCCATTGACTGCATGCATGTGGCTTTGCGGGCACCTCTAGAGCATGCCGAGGATTACCGCAACCGGAAGGGCTACCATTCGCTCAACGTGCAGTTGGTGTGTGACCACAGGCAGCTCATCCTAGCTGTCAATGCCCGCTTTCCAGGCAGCAGCCACGATGCCTTCATCCTGCGCCAGACTTCTGTGGCAGACATGTTCCAGGCCCAGCCTCACCCACGAGGATGGCTTCTCGGGGACAAAGGCTATCCTTTGTGCACCTGGCTGATGACCCCGCTCCGTGCGCCCAGCACCCCTGCTGAAGAGGGATACAATGACAGCCATCAAGCAACCAGGAACCTCATTGAGCAAACAATCGGCGTCCTGAAGCAACGGTTCCGCTGTCTGGATCGTTCCGGAGGAGCCCTACAGTACTCGCCTGAGCGAGTCTCCCATTTCGTGGTCGTGTGCTGCATGCTGCACAACCTGCCTATCCGCAGGACTCAGCCACTGCCACCAGACATTGGAGGACCACCAGAGGAGGAGGAGGAGGACCAGCACAGGAGGGAGGCAGAAAGTGCAAGGGCCGCCCGTCGGCGGCTTATTGAACGTCGGTTCTAGGCCCCCTCTCAGGGAATGGCAATGGCACAAGATGAATGTAGCCACTCCACAAGCCCTCAGCTGAGCAGGGCAACCAGGACTTCCAAAAGAAAGCATGGACAGTGCGATTTAAGAACATTTATTACTTTGATACCTCTGTGCCCTTCCCACATAACAAACTAATGGAGAGAAGCCCCCCTCCAAAAACACAATTCGAGCAGTCTCGGCCTTTCAAAAAACACAAATACACCAGTCTCGGCCTTTCAAAAAAACAAATCCACCCTCCCCCTTTAAGAGCTCACCGGCGCCAGAGTGTCTGCCGTCAATCAGCAACTCGCCGCACCTGCGCTGCACCCGCCCTCGGGGGTTTCGCCCTGGGCCGCCGGCTTAGCGCCTAATGATAATCGTGCATCGCCTGTTTTAGCGCAGCAGCAACCTCTTGGCGCGATGCCACTGAATATCGGCGAAGGTGGCGCGAAGTTGCACCGGGCGCCAACTTTAGCGGCCGCCCGGCTGTAGCGCCCCAAACGTGGCTATACTGAATTTCTAGGCCATAGTGTTAGCAGAGGCACTATCCCGAGCACCCACAATGAGTCATGTGAGCTCTACTGAGGAAGACGTGGATGTTCATATGAGTATGGTCACTGCTGCGCTGCCCGTGTCAGACACAAAATCAAAGCAAATAGCAGAAGAAACAGTAAAAGGTAGTGTTACAAACAGTAATAGAGAACATTCATCATGGTTGGCCAAAAGGTTCCTGTCCAAAGTACTTTCACATCAGGTCAGAGTTGAGTGTCGCAAGTGGACTATTACTAAAACAGAACAGAATAGTCATTCCACAGGCTCTACATCAAGACATGCTCAAAAGGATTCATGAGGGACACCTCGGAATTGAAAAATGCAAAAGGAGAGCAAGAGACACTGTTTATTGGCCTGGCATAAATAAGGACATTGAGAACATGATAGGCATATGTTAGACATGTCAGAAACACCAAAACAAACAAGCAAAGGAACCAATGATAGTAGCTGACTTACCAACAGCACCATGGCAAAAGGTTGGTATGGACCTTTTTCATTTGAATGGTAAAGACTATCTAATAGTGATTGACTACTATTCTAACTATCCTGAGATGGTGCTGCTCTCAAGCACATCAGCAAGCAGTGTCATAATGCATGTTAAATCCATCTTCGCCAGACATGGAATTCCCAGGATTGCCGTTGGCGACAATGGTCCGTGCTTCAACTGTAAGGAGTGGCAACAGTTTGCAGCACATTATGACTTTCAGCACATCATATCCAGTCCTCTGTATGCTCAGTCAAATGGTAAGGCAGAGAAAGGTGTTCAAGTTCTCAAACAGCTACTGAAGAAAGCAACAGAAAGCAAGTCTTATCCTTATCTTGACCTGCTGATCTACCGAGCCTCCCCTTTAGACTGTGGTTCTTCACCTGCTGAACTCCTAATGGGTCTCAAGTTGCGCACCACGCTACCCTGCTGTGCAAAAGAAAAGCAGAGTAAGGAACTGAGACAGAGACTTCAACTGTTAAAGCTGAAACAGAAATCACACTATGACAAGTCATCCAAAACTCTGAAACCATTGACAAGGGATGATGTTGTCAGGATTGAGGATCCGGATGCATGGAACAGGAAAGCTACAGTTCTTGAGGCAGTAGGACCAAGGTCATACACTGTTAGAACTGAGGAAGGACAGATTCTCAGGAGGAACCGCCATTCCCTCCTGAAAACACAAGAAACTATCCAAGAGCAAATCGATGACAATGCCGCAACTGAATCTTGTCACTCACCACCAGAACAATCTAACACAAACACACATACAGGCTCTCATGAAAACACATCAGACTTACCTGTGCTGAGAAGATCCACACGTGAAGTAAAACAGCCTGATAGACTTAATTTTTGAAGACAAAGAAAACTATAATAAAAGAATGAAAAGCTTAGAGTTCATAAAGTAAAGCTTTGAAAATGTGCTGACTGTTGTGAAGATGTTTATGTCGTTATGATTGATTGATACTGATTGATATTGATTTTGTTTAACCTCAAAGAAAGGGGGATGTAATGATCAGTAACATGTCATTCTAGAATGGTACACTAGGTGGAGCTATATGTTTAGTAGGGGGCTACCCACAAGGCAGTAGTCAAGATGGATGCCTGTACACTAGTCCATATGGCTGAATAAATGACTAGCTCAAGCTAGTTGTTCATAATGAAAACGTCTATTTATTTATGAACATAACATATTGACATCAAGTTCCAAATGCACTATTTTAACTAAGTCATTAACTGTTTAAAACAAACTTGCTGTTGGGCAAGTGACAGGAAAGCAAGCAGGCCCCACAGGTAGAATAAGGCAGGCTCTTTCTGGCACTGAGGTAGATCCATTCGGTTCTCTGTTCTTGTGATGTAGGCGGCGCGAGCAGGGCCGCATTTATTGTACAGCTCTAGCTACCGTGACAAGGTGGGGTTCAACCGTGGCTCAGTGGGTAGCACCCTTGCCTCTGAATCAGAAGGTTGTGGGTTCATAGTCCCACTCCAGAGACTCGAGCACAGACATCAAGGCTGACACTCCACTCCAGTGCTGCGCTGCACTGTTGGAGGTGCTGTCTTTCAAATTTAAAAAAGGAAAGACTTACATTTATATAGCGCCTTTCACAACCACTGGACGTCTCAAAGCGCTTATACAGCCAATGAAGTGTAGTCACTGTTGTAATGTAGGAAACATGGCAGCCAATTTGCACACAGCAAGCTTCCACAAACAGCAATGTGATAATGGCCCAGAAATTCGGGTCGGAGGCTTCCCGCGGATGCAAGCCTCCGACCTGCACTTAGCTTGCGCGCCGGCCGTTGAGCTGTGAGCCCCCGTGGAATTGCGATCCTGGGCCTCCTCCAACTGCCGGCGCGCAGTGCTTGCGTATCCCAGGGGCGCAGTTAGTTCGATTCGTCCCCTGGGATCACGTGGGCCAATGGTAGCAGGGAATGCTTCATTCATAAGTTTGACAGGAAGCCCTGTCAAACCTATAAATACTATAAGCCCCAAAACCTCAAATAATTTTTTTTTTAATCACATTTTTAAAATAAACTATAAATTACATGAAATAACTATATTAAACAATAATTTAAATTTTTGAAAAAATTAATTACGTTTTCTAACAGGGCTAAAAATAAACTTACCTTTCTTTAAAGTATTTAAAAATAATAAACCTGTGGAAAAAATGTTTTAATTTTAATTAATTCGCCACTTACCTTGTAAAAAGCAGGCCTTGTGCCTGCTTTTTATGTGTAACTCCTGGAGACTTGCATCTCATCTGAAAGACGGCACCTCTGATTGTGTAGCACTCCCTCAGCACTGCACTGGAGTGTCAGCCTAGCTTTATGTGCTTAAGTGCCTGGGGTGGGACCTGAATTCACAATCTTCTGACTCAGAGGCGAGAGTACTACCAACTGAGCCACAGCAGACACTAAACTGATGAGACGTTAAACCGAGGCCCCGTCTGCTCTCTCAGGTGGATGTAAAAGATCCCAGGGCACTATATCGAAGAAGAGCAGGGGAGTTATCCCTGGTTCTCTTCTTTAAGACGCTCCTTAAAACCTACCTCTTTGACCAAGCTTTTGGTCATCTGCCCTAATTTATCCTTATGTCCGTCGGTGTCAATTTTTTTTTTAAATTTTGCCTTAAAATACTCCTGTGCAGCACCTTGGGATTTTTTACTACGTTAAAGGCACTATACAAATACAAGTTGTTGTTGTTGGTGTCCTGGCCAATATTTATCCCTCAAGCAACATTACTAAAAAAACAGATTATCACAGAATCACAGAAAAGTTGCAATCACAGAATCACAGAAACCCCACAGTGCAGATAGAGGCCATTTCGGCCCATCGAGCCTGCACCGACCCATATCCCACCCGATCCCCGTAACCCCTACACATATCCCACCCTATCCCCGTAACCCCACGTATTTAATCCCCCTAACACTAAGGGTCAATTTATCATAGCCAATCAACCTAACCCGCACATCTTTGGACTGTGGGAGGAAACCGGAGCACCCGGAGGAAACCCACGCAGACACAGGGAGAATGTGCAAACTCCACACAGACAGTCACCCGAGGCCGGATTTGAACCCGGGTCACTGGCGCTGTGAGGCAACAGTGCTAACCACTATGCCACCGTGCTGCCCTCTGCCTATCTGGCCTTGCTGTTTATGGGAGCTTGCTGTGCGCAAATTGTCTGCTGCCTTTCCTACATTACAACAGTGACTACACTTAAAAAAGTACTTCACTGGTTGTAAAGCGCTTTGGGACATTTTGAGGTCGTGAAAGGCGCTATGGAAATGCAAGTCTGTCTTCTTTCTTTACCTCATCTAGTCCTTACGCTGATGGTGCGTCCCCAATAGCGTTGGGTTGGGGAATTGAGGCGATGTTGAAGGAATGTTGATATAAGTCTAAGTCAGGATGGTGTGGGACTTGGAAGGCAACTTGGAGGTGGTGGTCCTCTTTTTATTGATCCAAATTAACTGTAAATTAACTGAAAATTAACAGAACTTTAAATAAAACTTATCAAATTAAATCATAATTACATTGCCCGGGGTGACGATGCACTCCAGTCCCCGTGGCACCCACTTGTTTCGGAAGGCCTCAAGCGTGCCGGCGGACACTGCGTGCTCCATCTCCAGGGCCACCCGGGCGCGAACATAGCCACGGAAGAGAGGCAGGCAATCGGGCCGAACGACCCCCCTCGACCGCCCGCTGCCTGGACCTATTAATGGCCACTTTGGCCAGGCCCAGGAGCAGTCCTACAAGGAGGTCCTCCGACCCGCCCGCTCCCCCCTCCGCACCGGGTGACTGAAGATCAGGAGTGTGGGGCTGAGGTGCAGCCAAAAATCAAGGAGCAGCCCCTTCAAATAATGAAACAGGGGCTGCAACCTCTCACATTGAATATAAACATGGAACACGGACTCCTCTAGGCCACAAAAAAGGCAGGCGGCCTGGGAGTCCGTGAGCCTAATTAACATTTTATTGCACGGGACTGCTCTGTGCAGCACCCTCTTGGAGGTGGTGGTGTTCCCATGACGTATGCTGCTTGTAGTGTATGTAACCGTCTACCTTTAAGAGACTATTGTATGTAACCGTTCACCTTTAAGAGAACTATTTTAGGTGTGGCACTACTTGTTTGGCTTCTGTATACGGTAGTACCGACGGTGACCACACCGGTATATAAGTGCTGTGGCATGATTTATAGGGCAGATTCGCCCTGACCTTCGAATAGTAAAGTCCTGTTGTATGTTACTCCTGAAGCCTGTGTCATAATTAACTGCACAACCCACAGACTTTACAGTGGCGACGAGTCCGATCATACCCTGCGGCAACAATATTTTCAAGCAACGAAAGAGCGTCAAAAAGAGGCAACCGCCCTCGTCATTCGGCTGGGAGAAAACTCAAGGCTGCAGCAATAGAAAGGAGGAAGACTTTAGCGACAAAAACTTCCATCAGCAACAGGCACTGACTGTCCCTTCTGCCATGGTGGCTGTGAGTAAGGGAAAGTGAAAAGAATAGCCGGAGGATAAGGGCTGGGCACTCAACCACGGTCAAGGGGGAAAAGGAGCCGGACAAAAAGTCGGGTCCAACGGCGTCGTGAGAGACCGCGACCGGCGGGAAAAGCCGGGCGGTGACCGAAGCCACGAAGCGCTGCGACCGGGAGCGTAGGCGCGGGAAGAGAGAAACTCAGCCGCAGCCGGGGAGAGAAGCACCGGACTGCGAGAGGGCTGGGAGGCGCGATTGGGGTCCGAGTGAGCGGGAGAGGCAGAGCCGACCAAGAGAGACTGCGCGAGAGCCAGTCCAGCGGCTGAACTGTCCTCCGTCAACGGGGTGTAACCAGCGCCGGTAGAGCCGAGCGAGCGGGGGAGAGGCAGAGCCGCGCAAGGGGAACTGTGCGAGAGCCAGTCCAGCGGCTGAACTGTCCTCCGTCAACGGGGTGTACCCAGCGCCGGTAGAGCCGAGCGAGCGGGAGAGAGACAGAGCCGAGCAAGGGGAACTGTGCGAGAGCCAGCCCAGCGGCTGAACTTGTTCGCCGTCAACGGGGTACCCAGAGCCGGTCGCCCTGCCATAAAATATTTTTAAAAAAGGGAAAGCCTTGAAGCCGACGCGCAGGCTGTGAACCTGAAAGCCAGTGGCCGTCGCCCGTGGGGAAAGTGTACCCCTCCCGCCAGGGAAGAAACGCGGGAAGCCGCCATTAGGCGGGGAAGAAGACAGAAGCGGGAAACCGCCATTGAAGTGGGCGGGGAGAGAAGATAAGAGCGGGAAACCGCCATTTTCGCGGGAAAACCACCATCTTAGAAAAAAAAAAGAAATAATAATTTAAAGAAATACTTGTGTTGTTCCCAAAGAGAGGAAGATGCCTAAGCGTGGTAACATCAACGATTTTAATTCCGAGGTAGAAGACTGGGCCACGTACGTGGAACGCATTGAGATCTATTGTGAGGCCAATAAAATAGAAGAAGATGACAAAGCTATAACCTTGCTGAACTCGATGGGCGCAAAGACATACGGGCTCTTGAAGCATCTACTATCACCAGCTAAACCGGCGGATCAGACTTTCGATGAGATAGTGGCTGTTCTGAACCCCACACCGTTGATGTTGGCTGAACGATTCAAATTCTATGCGAGAACGCAACGGAAAGACGAAAGCAACGCGGAATACTTGGTCGAACTGCGTAGACTAGCGAAATACTGCCAGTTTGAAGGGAATCTGACAGAGGCATTGTGAGACAAGTTCGTATGCGGACTGTCCAAGGAAGGGACGCAAAAGCGGCTACTCGAAGAGAACGACCTTACACTTGACAGGGCTGTCCTTATAGCAGCATCGCATGAAGCCGCCGCGAAAGGAACTGCGGAAATGCAGCTAAAGGCAGCGGCACTCGGTGTGGACCAAATTACCTCGAGTATAACAAAATGCTATCGCTGTGGGAAGACAACACACGATCAGAACCAATGCTGGTTTAAGAACCAGGAATGTAGGCAATGTGGCAAACTGGGTCACATTGCTAAGGTATGCCGGTCAGGGAAGAAGACCAACAACCAAAGGAAGCCATCACAGGGAAAGTACAACAAGGTACACAAGGTGGCTGAGAAGAGTTCAGACGAACAGAATTCAGCCTCAGACCCAAACGGCCAGGAGCTGGGTAGTCTGAGAATTCATAATGTGAGTAAGGAAGCTGACCTACAAACTATCTGGGTCATGCTAAAAATAGCTGGAGTCCAAGTGAAAATGGAGTTGGACACTGGATCAGCTGTATCAGTCATAAATCGAAGGGATTACCACAGGCTATTCTCACATATACCCTTAAGAGATACCAAGTTCGTATTGCAGACATACACGGGGCATAAAGTATACCCCATGGGAAAGATAAGAGTCAAGGTGAGAGATAGGGGTAAAGAACACCCAAGAATGAACTTATACGTACTACCGGAGGGAGGACCACCACTTCTAGGACGGGAGTGGATCAAGAAAATAGACATGGAATGGCACTACCTACAAGCAATGACGAGTGAGGACTCGGTGCAGGCAAGCAGCTCAGACTCTGAGCCGGAAGACGATAAGTCCAGCCCAAGTATGAAAAACAAGGTTAACATGAACTCACTGACTAAGGTTGGAAAAGCGATGGCGTGTATAAAGACAGAGAATTCTGAGTCTGTTCAAGTTACAGACATATGCATTACGGAGGAACACCGGGCTCGAACTCAAAGTTATCTCAAAGTACGACAACAATTAGAACAATTGAGTTACCGTCTCGTACAAGAGATGAAAACAATGAAAAAGTTCTATGACACCGAATGGGAGAGTCTGGAAAGACAACAGAACCTGCTGGCTCAAGCAGAGAGCGACCATAGAGCCATCGTGACCAATTACCGATCACATCTCCCTTATGATGTTCAGGAGTTAGAATATTTGCATGATCTAGAGATACAGCATAAAGGCAAACCACGCTACACTGAGGATTTTGTCCTGCAATTGGAGACGGAGCTAGTGCAGGCAAGGTTAAGAGAAGCTGAATCGCAATGTGCACTTAAAGAGATGCAGAAAAAAATCTTGGACATAGAAAAGAGAAACGCTTCTTTACCTGATGAGAATAATGTGGCCATGTTGCAAGAGGAGCTTATAGGGGCGAAACTGAAAGAAGCTAAGCAAAGGATGTTGGAACTTGAAACACAGAACCAAATCAGCAGTAACCAGCTATGTCGAGCAGAGAAGGAGTGCAATGGTCTACAGGAGAAGGTGCAATATCTCTCAGCCCAGAATAAGGGACTTGTAGTGTATGTACCCGTCTACCTTTAAGAGAACTATTGTATGTAACCGTTCACCTTTAAGAGAACTACTTTAGGTGTGGCACTACTTGTTTGGCTTCTGTATACTGTAATACCGACAGTGACCACACCAGTATATAAGTGTTGTGGCATGATTCCTTGGGCAGATTCGCCCTGACCTTCGAATAGTAAAGACCTGTTTGTTTGTTATTCCTGAAGTCTGTGTCGTTATTAACTGTACAACCCACAGACTTTACAGTGGTGACGAGTCCGATCGTACCCTGCGGCAAGACTACCAAAGCAACTAAAGAGCGTCGAAGAGAGGCAACCGCCCTCGTCGTTCTGCTGGAAGAAAACATGAGGCTGCAGCAATAGAAAGGAGGAAGACTTTAGCAACAAAAGCTTCCATCAGCAACAGGCACTGACTACCCTTCTACCACGGTGCGGAGTGAGCCGATCAGCAGGAAACAAGGCGGCCGCGGAGACTGTGAGTAGGGAAAAGTGTAACGAAATCCGGAGGATAAGGGCTGTGCACTCGACCACGGTCGGGGGGGAGCAGAGCTGGTCAGGAAGGCGGGTCCAACGGCGTCGTGAGATAGCCGGACCGCGATCAGCGGGAAAAGCCGGGCAGCGACCGAAGCCACGAAGCGCTGAGACCGGGAGCAGGCGCGGGAAGAGAGAAACTCAGCCGCAGCCGGGGAGGGAAGCACCGGACTGCGTGAGGGCTGGGAGGCGAACGGGAGCCGGGCGTGTGGGAGAGGCAGAGCCGACCAAAGGAGGCTGCGCGAGAGCCAGTCCAGCGGCTGAACTGTTCTCCACCAACGGGGTACCCAGCGCCGGTAGAGCTGAACGTGAGGGAGAGAGAGACAGAGCCGAGCAAGGGGAGAGAGACTGCGCGAGAGCCAGTCCAGCGGCTGAACTGTTCTCCGTGAACGGGGTACCCAGCGCCGGTAGAGCCGTGCGAGCGGGAGAGAAAGACAGAGCCGAGTAAGGGGAGCTGTGCGGAAGCCAGCCCAGCGGCTGAACCTGTCCGCTGTGGGGAAAGCGTACCCCTCCCACCAGGGAAGAAACGCGGGAAGCTGCCATTAGGCGGAGAAGACGACAGACGCGGGAGACCGCCATTGAAGGGGCGGGGAGAGAAGGAAAGAACGGGAAACCGCCATTTTCGCGGGAAAAACCGCCATCTTAGAAATAAATAAATAATAAATAAGAATTTAAAGAAATACTTGTGCTGCTCCCAAGGAAAGGAAGATGCCTAAGCGAGGGAATATTAATGATTTTAATTCTGAGATAGAAGACTGGGCCACGTACGTGGAACGCATCGAGATCTATTGTGAAGCCAACAAAATAGAGGAAGACGACAAAGCGATAACATTGCTAAACTCGATGGGCGCAAAGACATACGGGCTCTTGAAGCATCTACTAGCACCAGCTAAACCGGCGGATCAGACTTTCGAAGGGATTGTGGCTGTTCTGAAGGACCACTTGAACCCCACACCGTTGATGTTGGCTGAACGATTCAAATTCTATGCAAGAACGCAACGGAAAGACGAAAGCAACGCGGAATATTTGGTCGAACTGCGTAGGCTATCGAAATGCTGCCAGTTCGGAGGGAATCTGACAGAGGCACTGCGAGACAAGTTTGTATGCGGATTGTCCAAGGAAGGGACACAAAAGCGACTACTCGAAGAGAACGACCTCATACTTGACAGGGCTGTCCTTATAGCCGCATCGCACGAAGCTGCAGCGAAAGGAACGGCGGAAATGCAGTTAAAGGCGGCGGCACTCGGGGTGGACCAAATTACCTCAAGTACAACAAAATGCTATCGTTGTGGGAAGACAACACACGACCAGAATCAATGCTGGTTTAAGAACCAAGAATGTAGGAAATGTGGCAAACTGGGTCACATCGCTAAGGTATGCTGGTCAGGGAAGAAGACCAACAACCAAAGGAAGCCACCACAAGAAAAGTACAACAAGGTACACAAGGTGGCTGAGAAGAGTTCAGACGAACAGAATTCAGACTCAGACCCAAACAGCCAGGAGCTGGGTAGTCTGAGAATTCACAATGTGAGTAAGGAAGCTGACCTACAAACTATCTGGGTCATACTAAAAATAGCTGGAGTCCAAGTAAGAATGGAGTTGGACACTGGATCAGCTCTATCAGTCATAAATCGAAGGGACTACCACCGGCTATTCTCTCACATACCCTTAAGAAATACCAAGTTCGTATTGCAGACATACACGGGGCATAAGGTATACCCCATAGGGAAGATAAGAGTCAAGGTGAGAGATAGGGGTAAAGAACACCCAAGAATGAACTTGTACGTATTATCTGAGGGAGGACCACCACTTCTAGGACGAGAGTGGATCAAGAAAATAGACATGGAATGGCACTATCTAAAAGCCATAATGAGTGAGGACTCGGTGCAAGCTATCAGCTCAGATTCTGAAACGGATGACGATAAGACCAACTCAAATATGGAAGACAAGGCTAAAATGAACTTGCCGACTATGGTGGAGAAAACGAAGACATGCATAAAGGCTTATGCTACCGAGAAGAATAAAGCTTCAGAGCAGAACTCCAGTTTGACAGAGAATTCTGAGCCTGTTCAAGTTAAGGACTTATCCACGACGGAAGAACACCGAACTCGGACTCAAACTTATTTCAAAGTACGACAACAATTAGAACAGTTGAGTTACCGTCTCGTACAAGAGATGAAAACAATGGAAAAGTTCTGGGACACCGAATGGGAGAACCTGGAAAGACAGCAGAGGCAGCTAGCTCAAGCAAAGAGCGACCATAGAGCCATCGTGACCAATTACCGATCACATCTCCCTTATGATGTTCAGGAGTTAGAATATTTGCATGATCTAGAGATACAGCATAAAGGCAAACCACGCTACACTGAGGATTTTGTTCTGCAATTGGAGACGGAGCTAGTGCAAGCAAGGTTAAGAGAAGCTGAATCACAGTGTGCACTTAAAGATATGCAGATAAAAATCTTGGACATGGAAAAGAGAAACGCTTCTTTACCTGATGTGAATAATGTGGCCATGTTGCAAGAGGAGCTTATAGGGGCGAAACTGAAAGAAGCTAAGCAAAGGATGTTGGAACTTGAAACACAGAACCAAATCAGCAGTAACCAGCTATGTCGAGCAGAGAAGGAGTGCTATGGTCTACATGAGAAGGTGCAATATCTCTCAGCCCAGAATAAGGGACTACTCACTCAGTTAAATGAAAGTAATCGGAAAATGGCTGAGATAGACTGCAAGAATAAAGAAGATTTGATGGCAGTGAGACTTCGAGAGGCAGATAGCATAGCAGCCTTGGCTGAACTCCAAGAGGAAATTGCGAAAGAAGCAAATGAAGAGGAATCTTCAGGAAGCCAGGATGTTATTCCAGTTCTTCTCTACGACTCCTTACAAGCAGAGTGTGAGAAGTTGAAAGAACAGTATGAACAGGCCCAGGCTACAATTCTGGAGGGGGTTAACTCGGCAACCTCCGAAAAGCTAGTTTCAGTAGAAGCATATGAACAACTAAAGGTTGAACATGAGCAAGAAGTCTAAAGGCTGCAGGAAATTCTTGAAGAGCTCAAGGCCAAGACAGACTCATCGGTAGAAGTTCCATCCATAGATGAGAAATTAGAGGTGAAAGACATGGCAGAACATGAAAGACAAGGGGCTAGATTTTCAGTTGCTTGCGCCAGCAGTTAGCGCCTTAAGAGAAGTGATTTTCGGGCGCTATGCGTGTAGCGCCCGGGCGCAGCGCAGTTTGCGCCCCGCCCCAAATTAAGTTGCCCGTTAGCGCCGGCGCAAAGTTTAGCGGCCGCCCGGATGCGCGCGCAGAAAATGACGTCACATCCTCGTGCAACGCCCTTTGGCCGCCCCGAATACAAACTTCAGTCGGACCGCCCGATTGTGCGGCTGGCGTCCAGTGCGTTTGTAAAATGGAACGCAACACACCCTGGGGAGCGCAAATTAAAGGGCCCTCCTCCTGCACTATAATGGAAGGAACCAGTGTGTTCTGAATGGTGTATTTATGTTTCCGGCCACCTCCTCCTCCTCCTCCTCCTCCTCCTCCTCCTCCTCCTCCTCGTCTTTTCCCCCCCCAGACTCTGCCTTTGCAAAAAACACATGCACCCTTCCCCTTTAAGGGCTCACTGGCACCAGAGTGTCTGCCGTGCGCTGCGCCCGAGCTCGGGTGTTGCGCTCTGCACCGCTGGCTTAGCGCCTAAAGATAGTAGTGGAACGCCTCTTTCAGCGCTCCACCAACCTCTTAGGGCGAAGCCACTGAATTTCCGGCAACGGGGCGCTACTTTGGGGCGGGCGCTAACTTCGGGCGGGCGCTAAGGTTAGCGCCCCAAAACTGTCTATACTGAAAATCTAGGCCAAGATGTCCAAGAACTCATAAAAATATTGAAGGAAACCCAAGACAAATATGAGGCGGCAATGTCCGAGGTTCAACAACTTGAAGAACAGATTCAACTGGGAATCCTTTCAGTGGAAGAAAAGGAAACTGTAAGAAACGCAGAGACTGTAAGAATGGTCCCTGAACATGAGCTAGAGAGCATCAGGGCGCAACTTTTCCGAGCGCTGAAAGCCAAAGTACAAGAGGAACAGAAGGTGGAAGCATTGGAGGAAAAGGTGGATGAAATGGAGAAGACTCTGATCCACAGTGTTCCCGTGGAAGAGTTAACGGTCAGCCAACTCCTTCATATGCTGAGGGAAAAGACTCTGCAATGGGAACAATCTGAACACGAGCTTCAATCTTCAACAGGAAGTGTAGTGTATGTACCCGTCTACCTTTAAGGGAACGATTGAGTGTAACCGTTCACCTTTAAGAGAACTACTTTAGGTGTGGCACTATTTGATTGGCTTCTGTATACGGTAATACCGACAGTGACCACACCAGTATATAAGTGATGTTACAGGATAACTAGGGCAGATTCGCCCTGACCTCTGAATAGTAAAGACCTGTTTGTTTGTACTTCAAAAGTCTGTGTATTTATTTACTGCACAACCCACAGACTTTACAGTGGCGACGAGTCCGATCGTACCCTGCGGCAAGAATAGCAAAGTAACAAAGAGCGTCAAAGAGAGGCAACCGCCCTTGTCGTGCTACCAAAAGAAAACACGAGGCAACAACAACAGAAAGTGTGGTACTTTACAGAAGCTGGAAGACTAGCAACAAAAGCTTCATCAGCAACAGGCACTGATTACCCTGCTACCACGGTGTGGAGTGAGCCGACCAGCAAGAAACAAGGCGGCCGAAGAGACTGTGAGTAGGGAAAGGGGTAGAAGTATCCGGAGGAGAAGGGCAGAGCACTCGACCTCGGTCGAGGGGGAGCTGTACCGGCCAAAAGTCGGGTCCAACGGCGTCGGGTGACAGCCGGACCGCGATCGGCGGGAAAAATCCGGGCAGCGACCGCAGCCACGAAGCGCTGAACCTGCGAGTAGGCACGGGAGGAGAAACCCAGCCGCAGCTGGGGAGGGAAACACCGGTCTGCGAGAGGGCTGGGGAGGCGAACGGGAACCGTGCGGGTGAGAGCCGGGTGCGGAGTGAGAGACTGCGAGGAGCCAGTCCAGCGGCTGAGCTGTTCTCCACCAATGGGGTACTCAGAGCCGGCAAAACCGAACGTGCGGGAGTGGGAGAGCGAACAGGAGCCGAGAACGGGGAGAGAGACTGCGCGAGAGCCAGTCCAGCGGCTGAACTGTTCTCCACCTACGGAGTACCCAGAGCCGGTAGAACCGAACGTGCGGGAGAGGGAGAGACAGAGCCGAGCACGGGGAGAGAGAGACTGCGCGAGAGCCAGTCCAGCGGCTGAACTGTCCTCCGTTAACGGGGTGTACCCAGCGCCGGTAGAGCCGTGCGGGCGGGAGGAAAAGACAGAGCCGAGTAAGGGGAGCTGTGCGAGAGCCAGCCCAGCGGCTGAACCTGTCCGCTGTGGGGAAAGCGTACCCCTTACAGCAGGGAGAAACGCGGAAAGCCGCCATTAGGCGGAGAAGACGACAGAGGCGGGAAACCGCCATTGAAGTGGGCGGGGAGAGAAAGGAAGAGCGGGAAACCGCCATTTTCACGGGAAAAGAACCGCCATCTTAACTGCCATTGAAGTGGGCAGAGAGAGAGAGAGAGAGAGAGAAGGGAAGAGCGGGAAACCGCCATTTTCGCAGGAAAACCGCCATTTTAGAAAAAAAAAAGATAATAAGTAATACTTAAAGAAATACTGGTGCTGCTCCCAAGGGAAGAAAAATGCCTAAGCGAGGGAATATTAACGACTTTAATTCTGAAATAGAAGACTGGGCCACGTACGTGGAACGCATCGAGATCTATTGTGAAGCCAACAAAATAGAGGAAGACGACAAGGCGATAACATTGTTAAACTCGATGGGCGCAAAGACATACGGGCTCTTGAAGGATTTACTAGCACCAGCTAAACCGGCGGATCAGTCTTTCGAAGAGATTGTGGTTGTTCTGAAGGACCACTTGAACCCCACACTGTTGATGTTGGCTGAACGATTCAAATTCTATGCAAGAACGCAACGGAAAGACGAAAACAACGCAGAATACTTGGTCGAACTGCGTAGGCTAGCGAAATACTGCCAGTTCGGAGGGAATCTGACAGAGGCACTGCGAGACAAGTTCATAGGCGGATTGTCCAAGGAAGGGACGCAAAAGCGCCTACTAGAAGAGAACGACCTTACACTTGACAGGGCTGTCCTTATAGCCGCATCACACGAAGCCGCAGCGAAAGGAACGGCGGAAATGCAACTAAAGGCGGCGGCGCTCGGGGTGGACCAAATTACCTCGAGTACAACAAAATGCTATCGTTGTGGGAAGACAACACACGACCAGAATCAATGCTGGTTTAAGAACCAAGAATGTAGGAAATGTGGCAAACTGGGTCACATCGCTAAGGTATGCCGGTCAGGGAAGAAGACCAACAACCAAAGGAAGCCATCACAAGAAAAGTACAACAAGGTATACAAGGGGGCTGAGAAGAGTTCAGACGAACAGAATCCAGACTCAGATCCAAACGGCCAGGAGCTGGGTAGTCTGAGTATCCACCATGTGAGTAAGGAAGCTGACCTACAAACTATCTGGGTCATGCTAAAAATAGCTGGAGTCCAAGTGAAAATGGAGTTGGACACTGGATCAGCTGTATCAGTCATAAATCGAGGGGATTACCACCGGCTATTCTCACACATACCCTTAAGAGATACCAAGTTCGTATTGCAGACATACACGGGGCATAAAGTATACCCCATGGGAAAAATAAGAGTCAAGGTGAGAGATAGGGGTAAAGAACACCCAAGAATGAACTTGTATGTACTACATGAGGGAGGACCACCACTTCTAGGATGGGAGTGGATCAAGAAAATAGACATGGAATGGCACTACCAACAAGCAATGACGAGTGAGGACTCGGTGCAGACAAGCAGCTCAGACTCTGAGCCGGAAGACGATAAGTCCAGCCCACGTATGAAAAACAAGGTTAACATGAACTCACTGACTAAGGTTGGAAAAACGATGGCGTGCATAAAGACAGAGAATTCTGAGTCTGTTCAAGTCACAGACATATGCATTACGGAGGAACACCGAGCTCGAACTCAACGTTATTTCAAAGTACGACAACAATTCGAACAATTAAGTTACCGTCTCGTACAGGAAATGAAAACAATGAAAAAGTTCTATGACACCGAATGGGAGAGTCTGGAAAGACAACAGAACCTGCTGGCTCAAGCAGAGAGCGACCATAGAGCCATCGTGACCAATTACCGATCACACCTCCCTTATGATGTTCAGGAGTTAGAATATTTGCATGATCTAGAGATACAGCATAAAGGCAAACCACGCTACACTGAGGATTTTGTTCTGCAATTGGAGACGGAGCTAGTGCAGGCAAGGTTAAGAGAAGCTGAATCGCAGTGTGCACTTAAAGAGATGCAGAAAAAAATCTTGGACATGGAAAAGAGAAACGCTTCTTTACTTGATGTGAATAATGTGGCCATGTTGCAAGAGGAGCTTATCACTCAGTTAAATGAAAATAAAGGGAAAATGACTGAGATAGACTGCAAGAATAAAGAAGATTTGATGGCAGTGAGACTTCAAGAGGCAGATAGCACAGCAGCCTTGGCTGAACTCCAACAGGAAATTGCGAAAGAAGCAAATGAAGAGGAATCTTCAGGAAGCCAGGATTTTATTCCAGTTCTTCTCTACGACTCCTTACAAGCAGAGTGTGAGAAGTGGAAAGAACAGTATGAACAGGCCCAGGCTACAATTCTGGAGGGGATTAACTCGGCAACCTCCGAAAAGCTAGTTTCAGTAGAAGCATATGAACAACTAAAGTTTGAACATGAGCGAGAATTACAAAGGCTGCAGGAAATGTTTGATGAGCTCCAGGCCAAGACAGACTCATCGGTAGAGATTCCATCCGTAGATGGAAAATTAGAGGTGGAAGACATAGCAGAACGTGAAATTCAAGATGTCCAAGAACTCGTTAAATTATTGAAGGAAACCCAAGACAAATATGAGGCGGCAATGGCAGAGGTCCAACAACTTGAAGAACATATTCAACTAGGAATCCGGGCAGTGGAAGGAAAGGCCAATGGAAGGAACACAGAGACTGTAGGAATGGCCCCTGATCAGGAGTTAGAGAACACCAAGGCGCAATTTCTTCGAGCGCTTAAAACCAAAGGACCGGAGGAAAGGAAGGTGAAAACATTGGAGGGAAAGGTGGATGAAATGGAGAAGGCGCTAATCCACAGTGTCCCCGTAGAAGAGTTAACGGCCAGCCAACTCTTATACACGCTGAGGGACAAGACTCCAAAATGGGAACACGAGTTTCAGGTTTCAAAGGGAAAGAATTCGGAGCTTCCACAAGTCACGGAGAGAGCTGAGGGGGCAACACAGCTTGCACATGGATGTCTAAAGTATGCTGAATTACGTCAAGGGGAACAGAAGAATGCGGAAACAGCTACTTCAGTAGAAGGATTAAATAGCCTGATAACGGAATCCCCGATGGAAGGGAAGGTATTGAACTCACAAATGAGGCCAGGTGTGAAGGAATGGCAGACATCCCAGGAAGAGCGGGATGAATATGAATGCTTGAAGAAGTCTTTTCAAGAAAGATGGTCAGAGAAGGAACCACCGTCGGCTAACGTCCAGTTGGATAAGAAGGAAGTAGAAGGGCCCCTCACTGGCCTAACTCAGGACGACCCCGAATACTATCATGACCTATTGAGTGACACTGAATATTACGAGGATCTGGTCTGCCCAGTTTGTGATGAAAACTCCCAAAGTACAGAAATCCGCATGAAGCACTTAAGGTCTAATGAACATAGAGAGTTGGTGGCGCTACAGATGGCCGCAGAGAAAGGAGCTCCGAGAGTTTCAAAAAGGCAGAAAAGAAAAAGAAGAAGCAGGAGATAATAACTGTCTAAAATACTATCATCCCAGGCGGGACACCATGAAAGGAGCTAAATTAGTTGAAAACCCAAAAATTATCAAGACAGCCAGTTGGTTGTAAAAGTCCGCACTGCTGGTTCAACAGGACGGAAGGTCAAGCTGTTATGTTAAGAAAAAGGCTATGGAGGAGTCACGCTAGCCATGTGAACCGGCTACACCAAAGAGATGCTGTTCGGAATGAGTCAAGATCAGAGACTGAATCTATGAACTGTTTCCGCAGAGACTGAACCTGTGAACTGTTCCCACCGAAAGTATATCTGTAAACTGTTTTATATGACGTTGACTCCACCGAGAGTATATCTGTAAATTGTTATGTGAAGTTGAAGATATGTATGTTTAACGGGGACCCTGTAAGTAATAAGCTAAAAAGGGAGGATTGTAGTGTATATACCCGTCTACCTTTAAGGGAACGATTGAGTGTAACCATTCACCTTTAAGAGAACTACTTTAGGTGTGGCACTATTTGATTGGCTTCTGTATACGGTAATACCGACAGTGACCACACCAGTATATAAGTGATGTTACAGGATAACTAGGGCAGATTCGCCCTGACCTCTGAATAGTAAAGACCTGTTTGTTTGTACTTCAAAAGTCTGTGTATTTATTTACTGCACAATCCACAGACTTTACAGGAAGGAGTTCGGAGCTCTCAAAAGTTATGGAAATAGCTGAGGTTGCAACACAGATTTTACTGGGATGCCAAAAGTACGCTGAATCGCATCTATGTGAACAACAGAATGTTGAAACAGCTGCTCCAGTAGAAGGATTGAATAGCCCGATCAATCAATCCCCGATGGAAGGGGAAGTATTGAAATCACAAATGAGGTCCTTAGTGAAGGATTTGCAGGAAACCCAGGAAGAGCGGGATGAAGATGAATGCATGAAGAAGTCTTTTCAAGAAAGATGTCTAGGGAAGGAACCACAGTCAGCTAACGTCCAGATGGGTAAGGAGGAAGTAGAAGGCCCTCTCGCTGGCCTAACTCAGGACGAACCCGAATATTACCATGACCTGTTGAGTGACACTGAATATTACGAGGATGTGGTCAGCCCAGTTTGTGATGAAAACTCCCAAAGTGCCGAAATCAGGATGAAGCACTTAAAGTCGAAGGAACATAGAGAGTTGGTGGCGCTACAGCTGGCAGCTGATAAGGGAGCCCCGAGAGTCTCAAAAAAGCAGAAAAGAAAAAGAAGAAGCAGAAGATGATAACTATCGCAAATATTATCACTTCTACCAGATCATGCGTGGACCCTACGAAAGGAGTTAAATCAGTTGGGAAGTAGGAAAATATCAAGGCAACCCAGTTGTTGTAAAAGTCAGCACTGCTGGTTCAGCAGGACGAAAGTTCAAGCTGTTACGTCAAGGAAAGGATATGGATGAGTCACGCTAGCAATGTGAACCGGCTACACCACAGAGATGTTGTTCGGACCGAGTCAAGACCAGAGACTGAATCTGTGAACTGTTCCCACAGAGACTGAACCTGTGAACTGTTTTCCGCAGAGACTATATCTGTAAATTGTTTTACATGAAGTTGAATATATGTTATGTTTAATGGGGAATACGCATGTTGTAAGCTAAAAAGGGAGGATTGTAGTATATGTAACCGTCTACCTTTAAGAGACTATTGTATGTAACCGTTCACCTTTAAGAGAACTATTTTAGGTGTGGCACTACTTGTTTGGCTTCTGTATACGGTAATACCGATGGTGACCACACCGGCATATAAGTGCTGTGGCATGATTTATAGGGCAGATTCGCCCTGACCTTCGAATAGTAAAGTCCTGTTGTATGTTACTCCTGAAGTCTGTGTCGTAATTAACTGCACAACCCACAGACTTTACACTGCTCTTCTCCTTCTCAGTGGTAGAGGTGGTGGGGAGGGAGTTGCTGTCAAAGTAGGTGTCTGCAGTGTGTCGAGGTAAATGGCCAACTGTAAGGTCTATTTAGAAAGTTGGTATGCAACCTTCTTCCAGTAGCACACAGTATTTGCATGTAACAGAAACAACATGATGCACTAGTACAGACAGCACAAGGGAAAGGTACAGTAGAAGATCACAGTGAAGTATGCCTTCAACAAAGACAGATTGCTTTAAACTTTAAAACAAATGCAAAATATTGCAGATTCTGGAAACCTGAAACCAGGAATGCCTACCTTGAAGAAGTTCTGCTCTTCTCTCCGATGGGATAGCCCTTTGTCCAGTTCTGACGAAAGGTCATCGACCTGAAACGTTAACTCTGCTTCTCTCTCCACAGAGGCTGCCCCGGCCTGCTGAGAGTTTCTGGCATTTTCTGCTTTTATTGATTTAAACATTTGGGCCTAGAAATTGGGTATAGCCCGGCTTGAGGCGTTAGAACTGGTGCTGCGCAAAGTTTATAGCCAGACGAAACTTATCGCCGCCTGGCGCGATATTGGGTTGCATCGCCCCTAAAGGTGATTGAGGCGCGAATTCAGGCATTACACGGGACTCCTAAGGCGCTAAACTTCCGGCGCAACCCAATATCGGAGCGGACGGGCTCAGCGCAGGTGCTCTCAATTACCGGTGACCACGAGACTTCCAGGCGCCGGCTAGCTCTTAAAGGGGTGGGTCAGTCAGCTTCAGCATCCACACTCTGCGCCTTGCAGGCCTCAGAATCGGCGCAGGCCCTTCTCTGGCGATAAAAACTTGGACCAGATGGAGAAGGTGAGACAGAGAGCAGAGCGCTTCATCAATGAGGCTCTGGAGCAATTGGTGGCCGCAGTGGAGCGCCGGCGAGATGTTCTCTACCCAGACAATGGCAGGAGGCCGAATCATAAGGACTACCGACGAGCTTGGAGGGATGTATGCCAGAGGGTCAACTCCAGCAGCATGGTGACCAGGAGCCCTGTCCAATGCATAAAGAAATTCAACGACCTCACTTGGGTCGTGAGGGCGGGTGTTGTTCCTGCAAACTTCTGCATCCCTTCATTTGCACCTGACTTTATGGCTACAGGGTGGCCTGTGCCCCATTGGCCATCTGCCAGCAAGCACCCATGGCCCTTTCTGGGCACACACATGCACATTTGACTCAGGGCGTCATGTAAGGGCTCTTGCACCATGGGGGGCATGAGATGATCACTCAGGGCATCAGGTAACATAACTTCCCCTCCTTTCCCCTGCAGTCCATGCTGGCGAGGATTGGCAAAGACCAGCTTTGCACCGGTGGAGGACCTCCACAAGTGGTCACTCTCACGGATCTCGAGGAGACAGTCCACCAGATTCTTGGAGGACGTCTGAATGGTCCTGTAACCACTGCAGCTACCGACCCCATTGTCGACAGCGATGGTAAGGTTCTCACCTCTTACAACTGTCTCCTTCTACTTGTTCCCCCCACCAGCATGCTTTCTCACTGTGGACCCATACCCAAGGTCATAGCCTTGCCGCAATCTGGCATCCCTTGCTGCGAACCTGTCCTTTTGCTAAAGCCACTCTTCCACCTCCCTGCTTTCAGATGCTGCATCACCAGCTCAGGAGCCGGGCCCTCAAGCTGCCAGTGCCAGTGCCTCCGAAGGCTCAATGAGAAAATTACTGTCCAACAGAAGGTCAGCAACTCTCTCCAGCAATGATCAGGATGGCCAGCCCAAATGGCTGCAGCTTTTATACTAGTGCTGTCCCCTTTAAATAGTGCCCCCCGAGTCTGAGAAGGGCCTGGGAACGCTCCATCCAACTGTCACTAATAGCGCCAGGCGGAAAGGTTGCGGGCGCCACCGAATATCCGGTCCGGGGCGCAAAAATGGCGTTGCACACTGAAATGACGTCATGATCTGCCTGCGCCCGCGGGCATGTGCAAAGAGTTAGCGCCGGCGCTAAAATCATACTCAATATGGGAGGTGGCGCTATATTCACAGCGCCCGCCCGAAAATTGGGTAACGCCCCAATTCTCGGGCTCTTTAGGCGCTAATCGCTGGTGCTACCAACCGAATTTCTAGGCCTTGGAGTGTTAGCTGTGGGTCAGTGGGTAGCACTCTCTCGCCTCTAGGTCAGAAGGGTGTGGGTTCCTAGTCCCACTCCAGAGACTTGAGCACAAAAAACTGAGGGAGTGCTGCACTGTCGGAGTGCGCCGTCTTGCAGATGAGACGTTAAACCAAGGCCCCGTCTGCCCTTTCAGGTGGACGTAAAAGATCCCATGGCACTATTTTGAAGAAGAGCTGGGGAGTTATCCCTGGTGTCCTGACCAATATTTATCCCTCAACCAACATAATTAAAAACAGATGATCTGGTCATTATCACATTGCTGTTTGTGGGAGCTTGCTGTGCACAAATTGCCTGCCGTGTTTCCTACCTTACAACAGTGACTACACTTCAAAAAGTACTTCATTGGCGGCAAAGCGCTTTGGGACATCCGGTGGTCATGAAAGGCGCTATATAAATGTAAGTCTTTCCTTTTTTTTACAATTACCTCATTATATTTTGGGTCGTCCTACCTAAGCTGAATGAAATTAAAAAGATCCAGCCGCAGTTCAGTACGAGCAGGGATACAGTACGGTTGTAGCTCTTAGCACACATCAGCATTATCAAGGACTGACCGGACACAGGATTTATTACCGATAATGATTTAATTTTGCCACTTCTGCACCAGTGAAAATGAGATGATTGTCAAAGTAATCATCACAAATGGGATAATAACTGAGTTCCGGAATTACGGTACAGTTACCTTAGCTGGATTAAATTTAACAGAACATAATTGCAGTTTCAGAAGTGTCAGCTGTGACTCAGTGGGTAGCACACTTGCCTCTGAGTCAGATGGTTGTGGGTTCAAGTTCCACTCCAGGGACTTGAGCACATTAAAGCTAGGCTGACAACTCCAGTGCAGTGCTGAGGGAGCGCTGCACTGTCGGAGGTGCCGTGTTTTGGATGAGACGCTAAACCGAGGCCCCGTCTGCCTTCTCACGGTGGATATAAAAGATCCCATGGCACTATTTCAAAGAAGAGCAGGGAAGTTATCCCTGGTCAATATTTATCCCTCACCCAACATAACAAGAACAGATTAACTGGTCATTATCACATTGCTGTTTGTGGGACCTTGCTGTGCAAATTGACTGCTTCATTTTCCACATTACAACAGTGACTGCACTTCAAAAAGCACTTTATTGTCTGTAAAGTGCTTGGAGACGTCCGGTGGTCATGAAAGGCGCTACATAAATGCAAATCTTTTATTTTCTTTAGAATTAAAGTGTTGTAGTGGTGGATTTTAACTCAGAGCTCATTTCTCCTTTAAATTTATCAAAATCAAAAAATACTTCAGACATTCTGATCCTTCAGTATTCCACATCACTGTTGGAGTTTCCATCTGTTCAGATCCATTAATCTCTGCAAGACTCCATTAAGAATGACACCTGATGGTGGGATCTTGATGTTTATTCCCTCAGTATAAATAATATGTTGAATTGTGTTGAAAGGCGGCCTTGGCTTTCTTGAACACCTTTCCATCTCCAAATCATTAGTTGTTAACGAGGGGGGGGCTCTTAATCAGAAGTTGACACTGCGTGCTAAATAGTCCCCCGAACTCAGCAGTTCTGCTTTACATCAATGTCCATTTGAGCTTATAGATAGAAATAAGGCCTTTGTCTCTTTGATATATCTTTATCAGTGTCCCTTGCAAGGTCAAATTCAGTTCAAGCAGCAGTTCTCCTTAAGGTACCAAGTTGTCTAAGGCACTGGTTCACAAACAGGGGTCCGTAGAGACTTTCTAGAAGCTCCGCGAAATAATATGAGTATCGAACAGGGCAGGCCTTATGGGGGCGGGGGAGGCGGGGTGGGGGTGCGGTGGGGGCGGGCAGAGGTGGTGGTCAAGAGTAAGCGAACGAGCGGCGGCCGAAGACGGGCTTGGTGCGAGCTGGGAGGTGGGGGGGGCGTTGTGCGGCCGCCGCATGTGCAGCACCGAGTGGGCCGGCTGTCTGACCTAGGAGGAGAGCGCGCGTGGAGGAGTGCTGAGAGCGGCACCAAGAGCGCCAGGTAGACACCAAGGCTGGTGGTGGGCGCCAGAAAGTCGATCGATGATGGATCTCACTGGTATCTGCAAGTAAGTAACTGTTTTCTTAAAAGCATTATTAAAACACGCTTTACATGCAGCACTTTCATATTATGAGTGTTATATAGTATTATAATTTAGATGGGGGGGTCCGTGATTACTAATCCATTTGCAAAGGGGTCCTTTAACCAAGAATGTTTGAGAACCACTGGTGTAAGAAAGTTTTCCTGATGAATTGATCTGTGACATGAATCAGTCATTCATGAAAGAAAGACTTATGAAATAATACTGAGCGGCCTATGGGTGGCGCTGTCCAGGGACAGTATAATACTCTGGCACGGGCCCAGCTTGCGCAGGACATTCTTAACAGGAACTAGTGAAGGACACAACTAGACCTCCATGGTGTAAAACAGTTGATTAAAGCTTTGCTTAACGCTTAGATCAAGTGCCTAGTAGTTTTCTTACGTCAATCTGTTTTCATTTTGTGGACTTTCGATGTGTTGCCTTATTCTGCGCCTTTTATTCAGGTGAACCATTATTTGTATACTTAATACATACCTAAGTCTGTTGAGTGCCAGCTTGGCTCAGTTGGTAGCACTGTTGCCTGTGTCTCCGAAGATTGTGTGTTCAAGCCCCGCGGTGGACTGGAGCCCGCTTGATTGGCACTCCATCCACCACCTTAAACATTCACTCCCTCCACCACCGGCGAACCGCGGCTGCAGTGTGTACCATCTACAAGATGCACTGCAGCAACTCGCCAAGGCTTCTTCGGCAGCACCTCCCAAACCCGCAACCTTTACTAGAAGGACAAGGGCAGCAGGCGCATGGGAACTCCACCACCTCCAAGTCATACACAATCCTGATTTAGAAATATATCACTGATCCTTCATTGTCGCTGGGTCAAAATCCTGGAACTCCCTCCCTAACAGCACTGTGGGAGTACCTTCACCACACGGACTGCAGCGGTTCAAGAAGGCGGCTCACCACCACCTTCTCAAGGGCAACTAGGGATGGGCAATAAATGCTGGCCTTGCCAGCGACGCCCACATCCCATAAAAACGAATTAAAAAAAATAAGGGAAGCTGATATTTCAGTGCAGTGCGGAGGGAGTGCTGCATTGGTGTCTTTCGGATGGAATGTTAAACTAAAGTCCTGTCTGCCTGCTAAGGTGAGTGTAAAAATCCAATGGCACTTTTCAAAGAGCAGGGTGTACTCTGTCCTGGCCAACAATCTCTTTTATCAATGAGCAACACCAAAAGCAGATCATGTGGTCATTCATTCATTTACTGTTTGTGGGATCTAGTTATGCAGCTGTTGCATGGCTGCCTACATTGCAACAATTGCTGCATTTCAATCATGATTTATATGTTGTAAAGTACTTTGCAACATCTTGAGGAGGTGAAAGGCACTATATACAGGAAACTCTTTTTTTTATCCGGCACCGACGGGACCGGCGTGGTGCCGGTTTATCAAAAAGTCCGGATTACAGAGAGGTTTAGTAAAAGGTACGAGAGCTCCGTACACAGCAACAAATCCAGGCTTCCCTGTTGCTTAGCAGCAGGTGCAGGAATCCCGGCCACACGATCCAGGCGTCCCTGTTGCTTAGCAACAGGTGCAGGAACCCCGGTTACACAGCCACAGATCCAGGAACGGCCACTAATATGAAGTAAAACTTACCTGAACCTACTCCTGAATTTTGCCGGTTAACAGAGATTTCCGGTTATTGAGGTGCCGGTAAATCGAGAGTTTCCTGTGCTTTCTTCTTTCTATTAATAGCACTTCTGCTGTCAGGAACAAACATGTATTTGTACTTTTGAAATTTCTACTTTTAAAAGTATCATTAACATGAAGCACAGAGGACCTAGAATCATAGAATCATAGAATGGTTACAGCACAGAAGGAGGCCATTCAGCCCGTCGAGCCCGTGCCAGCTCTCTGCAAGAGCACTTCAGCTAGTCCCACTCCCCCGCCCTTTCCCTGTAGCCCTGCAAATTTTTTTCCTTCAGGTACTTATCCAACTCCCTTTTGAAAGCCATGATTGAATCTGCCTCCACCACCCTTTCAGGCAGTGAATTCCAGATCCTAACCACTCGCTGCGAAACATTTTTTTCCTCATGTCGCCTTTGGTTCTCCTGCCAATCACCTTAAATCTGTGTCCTCTGGTTCTTGACCCTTCCGCCAATGGAAACAGTTTCTCTCTATCTACTCTGTCTCGACCCATCATGATTTTGAACACCTCTATCAAATCTCCTCTCAACCTCCTCTGCTCTAAGGAGAACAACCCCAGCTTCTCCAGTCTATCCACGTAACTGAAGTCCCTCATCCCTGGAACCATTCTCGTAAATCTTTTCTGCACCCTCTCTAAGGCCTTCATATCCTTCCTAAAGCGCGGTGCCCAGAATTGGACACAATACTCCAGTTGAGGCCGAAGCAGTGTTTTATAAAGGTTCATCATAACTTCCTTGCTTTTGTACCCTGTGCCTCTATTTATGAAGCCCAGGATCCCGTATGCAGTTTTATCCACTTTCTCAACCTGCCCTGCCACTTTCAATGATTTGTGCACATATACCCCCAGGTCTCTCTGTTCATGCACCCCCTTTAGAATTGCACCCTTTAGTTTATATTGCCTCTTCTCGTTCTTCCTACCAAAATGTATCACTTCGCACTTTTCTGCATTAAATTTCACCTGCCACGTGTCCGCCCATTCTACCAGCCTGTCTATGTTCTCTTGAAGTCTATCACTATCCTCCTTACTGTTCACTATACTTCCAAGTTTTGTGTCATCTGCAAATTTTGAAATTGTGCCCTGTACACCCAAGTCCAAGTCATTAATATATATCAAAAAATGCAGTGCTCCTAGAACTGACCCCTGGGGAACACCACTGTGTACCTTCCTCCAGTCCGAAAAACAACCATCCACCACTACGCTCTGTTTCCTGTCACTTAGCCAATTCCGTATCCATGCTGCCACTGTCCCTTTTATTCCATGGGCTTCAACTTTGCTGGCAAGCCTATTATGTGTCACTTTATCAGATGCCTTTTGGAAGTCCATATACACCACATCAACCGCATTGCCCTCATCAACCCTCTCTGTTACCTCATCAAAAAACTCAATCAAGTTAATTAAACACAATTTGCCTTTAACAAATCCGTGCAGGCTTACCTTAATTAATCCACACTTGTCCAAGTGACTGTTAATTTTGTCCTGGATGATCGTTTCTAAAAGCTTCCTCACTACCGAGGTTAAACTAGTAGTCTGTAGTTGCTGGGTTTATCCTTACACCCTTTTTTGAACAATGGTGTAACATTTGCAATTCTCCAGGCCTCTGGCACATCCCCGTAACCAAGGAGGATTGGAAGATTATGGCCGGTACCTCCGCAATTTCCACCTTTACTTCCCTCAGCATCCTAGGATGCATCCCATCCGGTCCTGGTAAATTATCTACTTTAAGTACAGTCAGCCTTTCAATACCTCCTCTTTATCAATTTTTATCCCATCCAGCATCCCAACTACCTCCTCCTCCACTATAACTTTGGAAGCATCTTCTTCCTTGGTGAAGACAGATACAAAGTACTCATTTAGCACCTCAGCCATGCCCTCTGCCTCCATGCGTAGGTCTCCATTTTGGTCCCTAATCGGCCCCGCCCCTCCTCTTACTACCTGTTTATTATTTATATATGCCTAATAGAAGACTTTTGGATTCCCTTTTATGTTAGCTGCCAATCTATTCTCATACTCTTATCTTTGCCCCTGTTATTTCCTTTTTCACTTCCCCTCTGAACTTTCTGTATTCAGCCTGGTTCAACCTGACATCTGTCATACGCCCCCTTTTTCTGCTTCATTTAACTCTCCATCTCTTTCATCATCCAGGGAGCTCTGGCTTTGGTTGCCCTACCTTTCCCCCTCGTGGGAATGTACCTCGACTGTACCCGAACCATCTCCTCTTTAAAGGCAGCCCATTGCCCACTGCCTGCCAATCTTTGATTCCAATTTACTTGGGCCAGATCCATTCTGGAGATGCAACGTAGCACACTGAAGCTCCACTGTGCAGGATGTAAGAAAGAAAGACTTGTATTTACAGAAGTACTTTTGATGTGTAGTCACTGTTGTAATTTAGGAAATGTGGCAGCCAATTTGTGCACAGCAAGCACCCACTGACAGCAATGTGATAATGACCAGGTATTCTGCTTTAGTGATGTTGATTGAGGGATAAATATTGGGCAGGACACCAGGGATAACTCCCCTGCTCTTCTTCAAAATATTGACATGGGATCTTTAATATCCACCTGAGAGAGCAGACAGAGCCTCGGTTTAATGTTTCATCACTCCCTCAGCACTGCACTGGAGTGTCAGCCTAGATTTTTGTGCCCGTGTCTCCTGGCGTGGGATGTGAATCCACAACCTTCTGATTCTGAGGCGAGAGGGCTACCCACTGAGCCACGGCTCGCTGACAGTAGAGTCAGAGAAGACATGTTCCCTTTCTTACTTAAATAAAAACATGAAATGTTGGAAATACACAACCAATCTGACAGCACGTGTAAAGAGAACGTTTTATACAAAGAAAGAGAGCAAGATTTCTTACGACGGTTCGCATCGCTTATAGCGGGCGGTTGGTGTTGACGTGATTTGCCCACTATACGCGGTGGATGGTAAACCCAACCTATTTTTTTTTTAAAAAGAACCAGCAAATCTCCACTTAGCAACCACCTCTCCTAATTGTTATCAGCTACATCTATGCCATCAAAAAATCAATCCAAATAGAAATCCCAATTAGCATTTGGCTCAAAATTTTCAAATCAGTAATTGAACCAATTGCACTCTATGGCAGTGAGGTCTGGGGACCACTAACACAACAAGATTTTGCAAAATGGGACAAACACCCAATTGAGATCCTACATGCGGAATTCTGTAAAAGTATCCTCCGGACTCAAAGGAAAACAGTAAACAACGCATGCAGGGCGGAGCTAGGCCAATACCCATTAATAATCACTATCCAAAAAAGAGCCACCAAATTTTGGAATCACCTACAAATGAGCAACCCCCAATGCTATCACTACGACGCCCTGAAATGCCAAGAGCTGACCATAAAGAAGAATACCCTCAGTCAACTAGTTCTGGGACTCAATAAAGTAACTAATAACAATACTAACAATAACCAGTCCCAGGACAGTGACAGGGTAACACAAAGAATTCGACCCAACACAATCGTCGCTAAGCAAAAGGAAAAATATCTGTCATATTGGGCAGAAACAACAAAAACCCAAAGCAAACTCAATTGCTACTTGGCCCTAAACAGACAATACAACATAGCTGATTACCTGACCATGGTAAAGGATAACAAACTGAGAAGAACCTTGACAAGGTACAGACTTAGCGAACATAGCCTAGCGATCGAAAAAGGCAGACACAGGCAGACCAGGCTGCCAAGAGAAGACAGGATATGCTCTCACTGCAGTCAGGGAGTAGTTGAGTCAGAGATGCACTTCCTCACAGCCTGTGGAAAATATCAGGGCATCAGAGAGAATTTCTACCAAAAATTCTCACAAATATGCCCTGAATTCAGAAATCTGACTGACAACCAAAAACTCCCATTCCTACTGGGGGAGGAGAGAAGCTGTGTAACACTGGCGGCACACTATGTTACAGCTTGCCATGAACAGAGGGACAACCAGTAAACTAAGACAAGAGTATATATAAACAAGGCGAATGTATATTTATAAACTCAGGGATATACCTGTTTATACACTGTATGAATGGAACCGCGTTTATGTGTTCAACCATAAATGTATTTTGATGCTTTGGCAACATAAGATGTACCTTATCATGCCAATAAAGCGATTTGTATTGTATTGTATTGTACATCCAGAATCTCAACACCAAGGCGATGAGACGAAGGTTCGCACTTTAACGAGGTGCGATCAGCAGATTGGAACTGCCTGGAGACCGGACCTTGGCTGAAATCAGCAGAACCAGTGCCGCTCCAGAGTGTTGTGCGCTTTCAGAGGTGTTTCTCGCACCTCTGCTTCGTATCTTCTCAGTTTTAAATGAATGTGAAGCATGAGGCTAGGTGCAGCAGTAATAAAATAATCTACTCTGAACAGCAGTAAAAAAATTAAGAGTTTGCCATTCTTACCGTTGCATAAGCAATCCGAGATGTAGTTCAATTCAATTTAACTTGAAATCAAAAGACTAATTTCTGATTGCTTTCAGTATATAATCTTACTGTTGTAATCTATCTCCAGAGATCAACTCTCCTATATCAATTCAAGGATCCCAATTCCATTAGTTCAGTCATAATAAAATCATAACAGTTGCTACTACATGTTCATATCAATTGATCGCTGGAGTTTTCTGTTATTGACAAGTGCAATGCAATGGAGACAACTTTTTAAATTATTAGCGCGCAATCTCTTTTAGACTTGGAACTTCCTTTTCAGGAACCTTGAGCTTTGTGTGTAAATTGGTACTTTCTATATTCTTCTGGTAACACTACGCAACAGCATTAGAGAAATTCCCATCAGTTATTATATCTTTAAATCGCATTGAGTTTAAGCAGACTTTGGTAAGTGGCAGAAAAAGTCTTTTAAGTGCATTTACTGAATTTTAGTGAGTAAAAAAGTGAATTATTTGAAGTAAGTTACATTTTTTAGAGTAACTTAAGCTGTTGGGGAGTTTAAACCGGAAGTAGAATCCGGGTATAAAAAGGGGCGGGCTTAGTGCTGCAGGCTGAGTGTAATCGCATTGAGTTTAAGTAGAGTTTGGTAAGTGGGAGAGTTCGGGCAAGTGGGAGGTGAGGGGGTGCTTGTTGCTCTGTTTTGCTTCCCTCTCTCAGGCTAATCCAACACTGTGGACACGGAGCAGCGAGACAATTCAACCGGACAGGTCCCCCAGACAGCTTCCACGAGGGAGGTTGGTGATCAGCTGGTTGGTAGGTTCTCTTCCTTCTCTTCTATACCTTTAAGTTGGTAAGTCCTATTAAATAGTGGTGTAATATTATCATCTATAGCGGGGCAGAGGATCTTCATAACTAATAATAAGAAATTTAATTAATTACACAGATATGGGTGAACAGGTGATGTGTCACTGTTGCGAAATGTGGGAGCTGGTGGACCCCATTGAGGCTCACGGTGATTACATTTGCGATAAGTGTTTGCTGCTAGAGGAACTCAAGCTCCATGTTAAAGAGCTTGAGACCGAGCTTCAGACACTGCGACACATCAGGGAGGGGGAAAAGTTCCTGGACTCTATGTTTCAGGAGGTGGTCACACCTATGAAATTAATTACTGCAGATGTAGTCTGTGGTCAGGGACAGGACGGTGTGACTATGAGTGAGGAAGGTACAGGGATCCAGGATGTAGTGTTGAAGGAGCCGCAGCCCTTGCTCTTGTCAAGCAGGATCGAGGTTCTTACACCCTGTGAGGGCAGGAGCGGGGACTGCAGGGAGGATGAGCAACCTGGCCACAGCACCATGGTACAGGGGGCCATTCAAGTGGAGGGAGTATAAAGAAATGTTGTAGTGGTAGGGGATAGTATCATTAGGGGGATAGATAGGGTTCTCTGCAGTCAAGAGCGGGAGTCCCGAAGGCTGTGTTGCCTGCCCGGTGCCAGGGTTAAGGACATCTCTTCTGGGCTGGAGTGGGAGGGGGAGGATCCAGTTGTCGTGGTCCATGTTGGTACAAACGACGTAGATAGGACAAGGAAGAAGGTTCTGTTAAAGGAGTATGAGCAGCTAGGGGTCAAATTAAAAAGACGAAGTTCAAGGGTAATAATCTCTGGATTATTACCTGAGCCACGAGCGAATTTGGCTAGGATAAATAAAATTAAAGAGTTAAATGCGTGGCTCAAAGACTGGTGTGGGAGAAATGGGTTTTGCTTCTTGGGACACTGGCACCAGTACTGGGACAGGAGGGAGCTGTTCCGTTGGGACGGACTCCACCTGGCCAGTGCTGGGACTAGAGTCCTGGCGAATCATATACCTAGGGCTGTAGAGAGGGCTTTAAACTAATTAGTGGGGGGAGGTTTCTAGAGAGCAAATAACAGAAATGACAACAGAGAAGGTCATAGACTTAGGTAGCAGTGGGGAAATTAAAAAACAGAACGTGTCAGGAAGGGACAGAAGGTATGGAGTAAAAGGTAAAGTAGTAAAAGGGGAAAAACAGGAACACAGGGCTAGATTTTCAGTTGCTTGCGCCAGCAGTTAGCGCCTTAAGAGAAGTGATTTTCGGGCGCTATGCGTGTAGCGCCCGGGCGCAGCGCAGTTTGCGCCCCGCCCCAAATTAAGTTGCCCGTTAGCGCCGGCGCAAAGTTTAGCGGCCGCCCGGATGCGCGCGCAGAACATGACGTCACATCCTCGTGCAACGCCCTTTGGCCGCCCCGAATACAAACTTCAGTCGGACCGCCCCATTGTGCGGCTGGCGTCCAGTGCGTTTGTAAAATGGAACGCAACACACCCTGGGGAGCGCAAATTAAAGGGCCCTCCTCCTGCACTATAATGGAAGGAACCAGTGTATTCTGAATGGTGTATTTATGTTTCCGGCCTCCTCCTCCTCCTCCTCCTCCTCCTCCTCCTCCTCCTCCTCCTCCTCCTCCTCCTCCTCCTCCTCCCAGACTCTGCCTTTGCAAAAAACACATGCACCCTTCCCCTTTAAGAGCTCACTGGCACCAGAGTGTCTGCCGTGCGCTGCGCCCGAGCTCGGGCGCAGCGCTCTGCACCGCCGGCTTAGCGCCTAAAGATAGTAGTGGAACGCCTCTTTTAGCGCTCCACCAACCTCTTAGGGCGAAGCCACTGAATTTCCGGCAACGGGGCGCTACTTTGGGGCGGGCGCTAACTTCGGGCGGGCGCTAAGGTTAGCGCCCCAAAACTGTCTATACTGAAAATCTAGGCCTAAGTGTCACAAAACATATTTGAAAGTTCTTTATCTGAATGCACGTAGCATTCGTAATAAAATGAATGAGTTAACGGCACAAGTAACTACATATGGGTATGATCTTGTGGCCATTACAGAAACATGGCTGCAGGGTGACCATGACTGGGAATTAAACATACCAGGTTATTTAACAATCAGGAAGGACAGGCAGGAAGGGAGGGGAGGTGGGGTGGTTATGTTAATAAAGGAAGGAATCACTATAATACAGAGAAATGATATTGGGTCAAAGGAGCAGGATAGTGAAACAGTTTGGGTAGAGATAAGGAATAATAAGGGGAAAAAAACACTAGTGGGCGTAGTCTATAGGCCTCCGAACAGTTGCAACTCTGTTGGACGGAGTATTAATCAGGAAATAGTTGAGGCTTGTAATAAGGGAACAGCTATAATTATGGGGGATTTTAACTATCATATTAACTGGACAAATCAAATTGGGCAGAGCAGCCTTGAGGATGAGTTCATTGAGTGTATTAGGGATGGGTTTCTTGAGCAGTATGTAACTGAACCGACCAGGGGGCAAGCAACCTTAGATTTGGTCCTGTGTAATGAGACAGGATTAATTAAAAATGTCCTAGTAAAGGATCCCCTTGGAATGAGTGACCACAACATGGTTGAATTCCATATTCAAGTAGAGGGTGAGAAGGTTGGATCTCAAACAAGCGTGTTGAGCTTGAATAAAGGAGACTATGAAGGTATGAGAGCAGAATTGATTAGAGTGGACTGGGAAAATAGATTACAGGGTAAGACGGTACATGATCAGTGGTGTACATTTAAGGAGTTATTTTACAACTTCCAAAAAATATATATTCCACTGAGGAAAAAAGGGTGTAAAAGAAAAGATAGCCATCCGTGGCTAAGTAAAGTAATTAAGGATAGTATCCGACAAAAACAAGGGCATATAAGGTAGCCAAATCTAGTGGGAGGATAGAAGATTGGGAAGTCTTTAAAAGACAGCAAAAAATAACTAAAAGATTGATTAAGAAAGGGAAGATAGATTCTGAAAGTAAATTAGCAAAAAATATAAAAACAGATAGTAAAAGTTTCTATAGTTATATAAAAAGAAAAAGGGTGGCTAAAGTAAATGTTGGTCCCTTAGAGGATGAGACTGGAAAATTAATGGTGGGAAACATGGAGATGGCAAAAACGCTGAACAAATATTTTGTATCAGTCTTTACGGTAGAGGACACTAAGAATATCCCAACACTGGACAAACAGGGGGCTCTAGGGGGAGAGGAGCTAAATACGATTAAAATCACTAAGGAAGTGGTACTTGGTAAAATAATGGGACTCAAGCCGGATAAATCCCCTGGACATAATGGCTTACATCCTAGGGTCTTGAGGGAAGTGACGGTAGGGATTGTGGATGCATTGGTAATCATTTTCCAAAACTCCCTGGACTCAGCAAAGGTCCCGGCAGATTGGAAAACTGCTAATGTAACACCCTTATTTAAAAAGGGTAGTAGGCAGAAGGCTGAAAACTATAGACCTGTTAGCCTAACATCTGTGGTTGGTAAAATGTTAGAGTCCATTATTAAGGAAACAGTAACGGGACATTTGGATAAACATAACTTAATTGGACAAACTCAGCATGGTTTCATGAAGGGGAAGCCATGTTTGACAAATTTGCTTGAGTTCTTTGAGGAAGTAACATACAGGGTGGATAAAGGAGAACCAGTGGACGTAGTGTATTTAGACTTCCAAAAGGCATTTGACAAGGTGCCACACAAAAGATTATTGCTCAAGATAAAAAATCACAGGATTGGGGGTAATATTCTGGCGTGGGTGGAGGATTGGCTCTCTAACAGAAAGCAGAGAGTTGGGATAAATCGTTCATTCTCAGACTGGCAATCAGTAACTAGTGGTGTTCCGCAGGGGTCAGTGCTGGGTCCCCAACTCTTTACAATCTATATTAACGATTTGGAGGAGGGGACCGAGTGTAACATATCAAAGTTTGCAGATGATACAAAGATGGGAGGGAAAGTAGTGAGTGAGGAGGACATAAAAAACCTGCAAAGTGACATAGACAGGCTAAGTAAGTGGGCAGAGATTTGGCAGATGGAATGCAATACTGGAAAGTGTGAGGTTATGCACTTTGGCAGGAAAAATCATAGAGCAAGTTATTATCTTAATGGCAAGAAACTGGAAAGTACTGTAGTACAAAGGGATCTGGGGGTCCTGGTGCACGAAACTCAAAAAGTTAGTATGCAGGTGCAGCAAGTGATCAAGAAGGCCAATGGAATGTTGGCTTTTATTGCTAGGGGGATAGAATATAAAAACAGGGAGGTATTGCTGCAGTTATACAACGTATTGGTGAGACCGCACCTGGAATACTGCATACAGTTTTGGTGTCCATACTTAAGAAAAGACATACTTGCTCTCGAGTCAGTACAAAGAAGGTTCACTCGGTTAATCCCGGGGACGAGGGGGTGGTCATATGAAGAGAGGTTGAGTAGATTGGGACTCTACTCTTTGGAGTTCAGAAGAATGAGAGGCGATCTTATTGAAACATATAAGATTGTGAAGGGGCTTGATCGGGTGGATGCGGTGAGTGTGGAAATATAGAATATCATACATATAGTTTTGTGTCAGTCTTGCAAAGTATGATGGGATAGTTGACATGGGTTAAAAGTTTAAGTATTGGTTTAGTTGATGCAAGACTGTTGGAACACGGCCAGAACAGAATGTGCTCGGTACCAAACCACTCCCAAGGTGCAGCCTGTAACTGAACAATGTAAGAGGAATAGGAGTAAGTCTGTGGTGACAGGTGTCTTTGTGTATGTAGCAATGATTAACTATGTGAACGTACAGGAATGTGACAAGATATTCTATTCATTGTTCTTGTGCATGAAACGGTTTGATGTATGATAATGATGTGTCAATCAGGAGTTGTTTACTTCACTGTATAAATATAGAGTCCGAACGAGTGTTATTTGGAGAAGTATCCCCAGCCCTTGACTGAGGTGCTCTCCCCTTGTACAAGTAAATAAAATACTGTTATTCTGAACGATAGAAGTGGTGTCTAGAGTCTTACTCGGAGTCGAGATTTCGACATGAGGATGTTCCCAATGATGGGTGAAACTAGAACTAGGGGGCATAATCTTAAAATAAGGGGCTGCTCTTTCAAAACTGAGATGAGGAGAAACTTCTTCACTCAGAGGGTGGTAGGTTTGTGGAATTTGCTGCCCCAGAAAGCTGTGGAAGCTACATCATTAAATAAATTGAAAACAGAAATAGATAGTTTCCTAGAAGTAAAGGGAATTAAGGGTTACGGGGAGCGGGCAGGAAATTGGACATGAGTCTAGGTTCGGAATGGTCATGGCCCTGTGGGTAGTGGAGCGGGCCCAGGGGCCGTGTAGCCTGGTTCTGCTCCTACTTCTTGTGTTCTAATTCTGTGTTAGATTTCAGGAGATGGTTTTATTCCTGTTCCTGGCTGGGGTGGAGATCGCCTTTACAAAAGGTAAGTACTGTAGAAAATATAGGGACAGAGTGATCTTCTGGAAGAGTTTCGATCGCCTAGATGGGTCGGAGAGGAATTTCCCAGATTTTTTCTCCCAAATTGGCCATTGGGTTTTTTATCTGGTTTTTCGCCTCTCCCGGGAGATCACATGAGTTCGGGTGGGATGGAGAGTGATAGAAGATTTGAGGTTAGGATCAGATCAGCCATGATCTTATTGAATGGTGGAGCAGGCTCGAGGGGCCGATTGGCCTACTCCTGCTCCTATTTCTTATGTTCTTATGTTCTTATATCAAACTCCCATCAAGTCCCGTTCACCCATCACCCCTGTGCTCGCTGGCCTTTTCTGGCAACGCCATGATTGTAAAATTCTCATCCTTGTTCTTCAAATCTCTCTGTGGCCTCACCCCTCCCTAGCTCTGTAATCTGCTCCAGCCCTATTCAAATCCCTCCGTGGCCTCGCCCCTCCCTATCTCTGTAATCTGCTCCAGCCCTACAACCCTCCGAGATCTCTGCGCTCCTCCAATTCTGGCCTCCCCGATTTTGATCGCTCCACCATTGGCGGCTGTGCTTTCTGTTGCCGAGGCCCTAAGCTCTGGAATTCCCTCCCTAAACCTCTCCGCCTCATTACCTCTCTCTTTCCTCCTTTATGACGCTCCTTTAAAACCTGCCTCTTTGACCAAGCTTTTGGTCACCTGCCCTAATATCTCCTTATGTGACTTGGTGTCAAATTTTGTTCGATAATCGCTCCTGTGAAGCGTCGTGGGACGTTTTACTATGTTAAAGGCACTATGTAAATGCAAGTTGTTATTATTTTAACAATGGCATTAAACTGTGTAAAATAAACAGTACTTCACTCCAAAGAATTGGTACATTCCTACTAACATTGCAGAGGATGTTTTAAACCCCTTTTGGGGAGTGCTTCCAATGCAATCACTGCAAACCAAGAGAAAATTTAAGCCGTATCTGTCTGGGAGTCCCAATTTCATTACTGAGGAGAATACAGGGAAAAATGTTCTCCGCCCTTTATTTTATGGCTGAGCTTATCTCCATGACTGTGATAAATGCCTACATTAGTTTACAAACATGGCTGCACAGTGCGCTGGTAATCTAAACTGTAGTGCTGATACTGGGTGGTCTCCCTTTACAGATGGTCTTCAATGTTAGTTTTATTGCAATGTTGTTGCCGTGGTTTAAACTCAGGGCAAGATCTAAACCACTAAAGTCATGCTACTGATAAACATCAGGGTCAACCCCAACTCTGTGGAATTCTCACTCTTAAAATCTTCCGCTTCTCTTTCTCCAACTTTCATACCATGGCTTGTTTGATCCTTCGTTCCTTTTATCTATATTTTAGATAGATATCTTTATCAATGTCTACTTGTCAGCGTGAGTTATGAAAATGTCGTCCCACCAATGTCAAGCTGACCAAGCATACCACAAAGCAGGTGAACATACAAATGCTTTAACTGTTCCTAAATTTATGACACAATTGCAATTGTGTGCTTGAGCACGAGGTTAATAAGGTGCACTTTTTACACAAAGGCTGGTTCAAGAGCTTTCTCTCGGCATGCCACGTATCGCGGTACAATGAGCTATCAGTAGATTACAGGGGTGACTCCACGATCCCACGCTTTCAGTCGGTGGGGGGGTGGAGCTGCATTAATGGGTCGGTGAATTGGGGCCCTCTCTCCAACCCGTGCTCCCCCTGCAAACGTGGGTTAAACACTGGGATAACGGCATCGCCCTCCAAAGGTGATCTCGTAAGACTTTTGTAAGATTTGGCTTTTCAGCTTCACTGACGTGCACATTTGGAAAATGCCAAAGGTTAAAGGACAGGGCACTCAGAGACCTGTTCCGCTGCTAATCGGCTTCAATTATGCTGAGGAGGTTGCTAATTAAGTGAAAGAATTATGGGTGTGGAGTAATAATGTACCATAGAAATACAAAAAATAAATCTTGTGAAAATTAAGCAGACATGTGAATTAAAACAAACCCAATAAAATGTGTATCAAAATCCCCTCACACATGTCATTATCAGGTCTGAATTTTCTACTTGCTGCCATAGAAACATAGAAACATAGAAGATAGGAGCAGGAGTAGGCCATTCGGCCCCTCGAGCCTGCTCCACCATTCAATGAGATCATGGTTGATCCTCCAAACTCAGTACCCTGTCCTTGCCTTCTCTCCATATCCCTTGATCCCGTTAGCCTTAAGAAATATATCTAATTCCTTCTTGAATATATTTAATGAATTGGCCTCAACTGCCTTTTGTGGTAGAGAATTCCACAGGTTCACCACTCTCTGGGTGAAGAAATTCCTCCTCATCTCTGTCCTAAATGGCTTACCCCTTATCTTTAGACTGTGACCCCTGGTTCTGCACTCCCCTGCCATTGGGAACATCCTTCCTGCATCTAGTCTGTCTAGTCCTGTTAGAATTTTATAAGTTTCAATGAGATCCCCTCTCATTCTTCTAAACTCCAGCGAATATAAGCCCAATCGACCCAATCTCTCCTCATACGTCTTTCCTGCCATCCCAGGTATCAGCCTGGTGAATCTTCGCTGCACTCTCTCCATGGCAAGAACATCCTTCCTCAGATAAGGCGACCAAAATTGCACACAATACTCAAAGTGTGGTCTCACCAAGGCCCTGTACAACTGCAACAAGACGTCCTTGCTCCTGTACGCGAATCCTCTCGCTATGAAGGCCAACATACCATTTGCCTTCTTAGCCGCCTGCTGCACCTGCATGCTTACCTTCAGCGACTGGTGCACAAGGACACTCAAGTCTCGTTGCACTTCCCCTTCTCCCAATCTATTGCCGTTCAGATAATAATCTGCCTTCCTGTTTTTGCCACAAAAGTGGATAACCTCGCATTTATCCACATTATACTGCATCTGCCATGCATCTGCCCAATCACCCAACCTGTTCAAATCATACTGGGGTTTCTCGGCATCCTCCTCACAGCACACACGCCCACCCAGCTTTGTGTCGTCTGCAAACTTGGAGATATTACATCTAGTTCCCTTGTCTAGATCATTAATATATATTGTGAATAGCTGGGGTCCTAGCACCGATCCCTGCGGTACCCCACTAGTCACTGCCTGCCACTCGGAAAAAGACCCGTTTATTCCAACTCTTTGCTTCCTGTCTGCCAACCAGTTCTCTATCCAAGACAGTACCTTACCCCCAATCCCGTGTGATTTAACTTTACACACTAATCTCTTATGCGGGACCTTATCGAAAGCCTTCTGAAAGTCCAAATACACCACATCCACTGGTTCTCCCTTATCTATTCTACCAGTTACATCCTCAAAAAATTCCAGTAGATTAGTCAAGCACGATTTAACTTTTGTAAATCCATGTTGACTTTGTCTGATCCTGTCACTGTTTTCCAAGTGGTTTCCTTTCCAGTAACATGTCAATCAAGTCACTCCCTGGGTCATTCGCCAGTTGACCAGTTTTATTGGCATTTTGTAAGTACATTCCCGGCACAAATTGCAAATCACTGCTTAATTCTGACATTCCAGGACAAACAAACTGCTGATCCATAAAACAGAATTTAATTAAGTTTTACCTCGCGCTCGTAATCACAATTTTGATGAATCCGCTGTGGCCTTGGGATATAAAATGCCAATTTGCAAACCCTCCTCTGTCAAATACCGTCATTTGTTCAGCAATTCAGATTGGAAAAAAACCCAACACACTTAAAAATGAAAGGAAGACTTGCATTTATATCGCGCCTTTCACGACCTCGGGACATCCCAAAGCACTTTACAACCAATGAAGTACGTTTTTTGAAGTGTAGTCACTGTTGTAAGGTAAGAAATGTGGCAGCCAATTTGCACACAGCAAACTCCCACAAACAGCAATGTGATAATGTCCACATGTTTTTTTAGTGATGTTGATTGAGAGGTTATCTCAAAAGATATCATCTTGCCTCAAACGTATGTGTTTAGTAGTCCATAATTGTGGATGCTTTTTATTTTTCATTTAGTTTTATAATGAGTCACAAGAGTTTTCTTTCCTCTTTTCCCCCTTCCTAGATCTCGGAGGGTTGTAGGGCTAGAGGAGGCTACAGGGATAGGAAGGGGTGAGGCCATGGAGGAATTGAACATGAGGATGAGAAATTTAAAATCTAGCCATTGGTGTACCAGGAGCCAATGTATGTCAGTGAGCACAGGGGTGATGGGTGAACGAGACTTGGTGAGAGTTCAGATACAACCAGCAGAATTTTGAATCTCAAGTTTATGGAGGGTGAAAGATGGGAAGCAGGTCGGGAGAGTATCGGAATAGCCAAGTCTAGAGGGAACATTGGCATGGACTCGACTAGGAGGCCTCACTTGCTTGAATGCTCTACTAACACTTAGGGCTGGATTTTCTCAATGGAGATGAGTTGGAGGCGGGACTGCTGCTTGTTGGGTCAATGTCCCGCCTCCATCATCTTCTGGCCAACCAGAGCGATTTTCCCCTGATTGACCTTGTTAAGCCCACCCTGCGGGCTCAGCAGGCCAATTAGCAAGGAAGTCACTGACAGAGCACGTCAATGTCTGACGTGCTATCTGTCAAGACTTCTTGAAAGAAGAAATGTCAGCATTTGACAGCTCTGTGAAGCTGTCAAACACTGACATTCTGTGTAGTTTGATGAGTTCTTGTGTTCAGGACTCATCAAACCTTTCAACTTTGTAGATTTCAGATGGCTGTTGAGTTGGAGGATCCAACAGCCAGTCTGTGAAATCGACAAGGAAGATGTTGGGTCTCCCGATCCAGGGTGGATGAAGGCTGTAGGAAGAAAACAAGGTAAGTGAACATTTTTTAACACTTATCACCCACCTTACATACTTACCACTCCACACTTGCACCCATTACTCACCTCTACACCTTACTTCCAGGTGCCTCCGACCCGCGCAGACCTCCTTCATGTCTCCTCCAACCCAGCGGGGTTCTCCGAGGTCGGGAAACCTTCACCTGTGAAGGTAAAATGGAACGAATCCTTTTTTCTGCTTGTTAACTAACTGTTAACATGCAGTTAAAATAATTTAATGCCTTTCTCACCTCCAGGAGATGGGACCCGAAGCAGCACATCTTCCCGCCTCCTGGCAAAAGGGCACGGAGGTGGGATGGGGGTGGGTTTGCCATCCGCCCCCACTTTCTGCTACTTTACCGGCAGCCCCACCTCCATACCCGCCTCCTCGGGGCTGAGAAAATCCAGCCCTTAATGTCAAGGTTCACATGGCTACTTAGGTGAGGTAATCGAAGGCTGTCAGCACTTGTGGGATCCATACCAGCAAGAGCCAAGAGAGGAGAGGATTAAAAGGGGAAGAAAACTAGTTCGGCCCCAGCTGGAGTATTGTGTCCAATTCTGGGCACCGCACTTTAGGAAGGACGTGAAGGCTTTGGAGAGGGTGCAGAAGAGATTTACTGGAATGGTTCCAGGGATGAGGGATTACAGTTATGTGGATGGGCTGGAGAAGCTGGGATTGTTCTTCTTGGAGCAGAGAAGGCTAAGAGGAGATTTGATAGAGGTGTTTAAAATCATGAAGGGTTCAGATAGAGCAAATAAAGAGAAACTGTTTCCAGTGGCTGAAGGATCAATAATGAGAGGGCACAGATTTAAGGTGATTGGCAAAAGAACCAGAGGCGACAGGAGGAAAAACTTTTTTACGCAACAAGTGGTTGGGATCTGGAATGCACTGCCTGATAGGGCGGTGGATACAGATTCAATAGTAGCCTTCAAAAGGGAACTGGATAAATACTTGAAGGAGAAAAAATTGCAGGGATATGGGGAAAGAGCGGGGGAGTGGGACTAACGGGATTGCTCTTCGAAAGAGCCGGCGCAGACTCGATGGGCCAAATGGCCTCTTTCTGTGCTGTACTATTCTCTGATTCTATGAAAACTGCCTATTGGAGATGACCAGTTCACCCAAGACAGCTGCACTGCTCAAATCTGGCTTTGGTGAGTTAAACTGGAAGGAGCATTGACTCTATCCATGGAGATTCCCAAGATCTGGAACATTTCTCCCAACCTCCTGAGGAAACATGGAAATTAGTTAAAAAATCAACAACCGCTTGATCGGATGTTAAATGAAAAGAAATCTACATCCATTACTCAGTAATTCCCAGACTTTTCAAGAATTTCTTGGAGAAAATTCAGGATTTCAACAAGGTCTGGAAGCAGTTTATTTTGCACCTCATAAAAGTCATGAAAGACTTGACGTTGAGTCTTAGCACCTCACCTCTAATCCATTCCAGATTTTCCTTCACCACTAACACCTGGAAATTCCTTGGAGGATCTCCAATGGGAGGTTGGTGGAACCTTGGAGAAACAGTATTAAAGGCTGAAAATAGCCATTTATTCCTTTTCTCCAGGGTTTCTGCCAAAGTCACGGTGGGAAATTGGGAGAATTCGGCAGAAATTAAGGCCTTTAAATAATTCGTAAAATTAAAATCCATAATTTCTATCTGTGCAGCTGCCTCAAGTATCTCCCCATCTCTCTCTCTCTCTCTCATGAAGGCAGCGGCTTATTCTGAGGTACAGTTCCAGGCATGGCTGCAAGCTTCCATCGCTTTGGTCAAGTGGGCATTCTTCTGAGCCAGAACAGCAAGCGTCAGCAGCCTATTTAGCCACATCACAGCCGAGCCCAATCCTACAAGCACCTGGCATCCACACAAGCTGCTTTGCAACGGTGATTGGTGAACAGCAATTGGGAATGGGAATCGTGGCTGGCCTTTTTCTCCCTTCCGAGCCCGATTGTAATATCTCCACCCAACCATGCTGGGGGAAAAATTTGGTTGCTTTGCACCTCCCGTTAGCACACTAAGAGGGCGCTAATGGGGCGCAAAACAACTAGCGCCTGGGTGCGGCGCCGCCAACGCCTCCCCTGAAATTCAGCGGGAGGTTAACGGCGGCGGTAACCGGTAACGCCCGTGGCGCTGCGCTGCCGGCGATGACGTCATCGCCGTGTGCAGCACCCCGGCCGCAATCTTCGGGAGCACCCCCTGATTTAATGCTGGGCGCTATGTCCGACGGGGTCAGGGGGGGCCTACCTGCGGTCGGGGAGGTACTATTTAAAGGCGAGGTGTGGGGCGGCCATTTTTGTTGCTGGCCGCGTGCCAGCACCTGCCTCCGCTCTTGTCGCCGGCCTCCTGACCCGCCCCCCACCCCCCCCCCCCCACCGTGGAGTGCTGGCTGCGCTCCAGGAGCCCAGCACTTCTCTTGAGTGCCGGGCTCTTGTGCCGGCACTCCTGATCCCCGGGGGTACAGCTGGGCTGCGCAAGGCTTTAAGAAGAGGAGGAAGGCCTGCAATACCGCGATATTCCGTCGCAGCGGCCCAAGGGAGAGGTGGGGTGCTTCCAGTAGCGCCCCGCTTCCCTCTTGGGGCACTACCACTCAATTTCCATCGCGGGGGCGCTAAATTTTCTGGGGTAACGCCCCTGCAAAGTTAACGCCCCAAAGGGGGCACTACTCAATTTTTAGCCTGCTAATTCTAATCCGTACCAGAACTGGTACATTTTTCATCAGTTTATATCATTGATCTGAAACACAAATTATACATATGCAATACAGTGTCTTACATGTACGGCTCATTCACAGCTAATTTGCCAAGTAGAAATTCCGACCATTGAAGTTCACGCACAAACACTTTGTGCTCTATTTTCTGCTGTCCTTTATTTTTGAAAGCAAGTTGTATTGAATGTGTTAAGACTTACGTAAAAATGCGTATACGGGCGCATTCAGTGTTCATATGGGGACTTTGTAGATCAGAATTCCTGCCTTTATACACATTCATCTGCCATTGTCCAGTTACAGTAACCTTTAATAGCAAAGCTACTTCTAAATGCACCTTTGTGTTTCGATAATTGAACAGCTTGAGAAACTTTTATGATTACAATATATATATGGAGTATACAGTCTACTTTTAATTCAACTTTTTTAGCACTAAATTCCCACTTTCTTGCCTTAGTTGCAGGAGGAGGCCATTCGGCCCATCGTGCCTATGCTGGATGAATGGAAAAACAGAAGCATGCATACTGTTGCATTGCTTAATTCAACTTGCTGGATAATTGACATGTTTCAGCACAAAAAAACATTCACTCCCTCCACCACCGGCGCATCGTGGCTGCAGTGTGTACCATCTACAAGATGCACTGCAGCAACTTGCCAAGGTTTCTTCGGCAGCACCTCCCAAACCCGCGACCTCTTCCACCTAGAAGGACAAGGGCAGCAGGCACATGGGAACACCACCACCTCCAAGTTCCCCTCCAAGCCACACACCATCCTGACTTGGACGTATATCGGCCGATCCTTCACCGTCGCTGGGTCCTGGAACTCCCTCCCTAACAGCACTGTGGGAGCACCTTCACCACACGGACTGCAGCGGTTCAAGAAGGCGGCTCACCACCACCTTCTCAAGGGCAACTAGGGATGGGCAATAAATGCTGGTCTTGGCAGTGATGCCCACATCCCAGGAATGAATTTAAAAAAAGATATCAGGATAACAGTTAAATACAAACACAGATGCAACAGTCAAATGCTAAAATCAATTAACATGCAACAAAGTGGCATCAAAATTGCCCGAAAAGCAACACAGAAATTAATGGTATCTTGCACCTTCATCACTTTTGTCATTAAATTATTCCTTCCTTCCACTCTATCACAGACCTCTCTCCTCTTTGACCTTTCGATGCCCCCCTTTCCCCTGGATCTGTACTTGCTTATAAACTACTCTCTCTCTTCTATCTCTTAGGCAGTCCCTCGGAACCGCACTAAAAATGAGTCCTCAGGTGACTGATGAGTCCAATGTGGGACCTACAGTCTCTGTCACAGGTGAAGCAGACGGTGGTTGAAGGGGCGGGTGGGTGGGGTGCTTGGGTTGACGTGCTCTCCTTCCGCTGTTTGTGCTTGGCTTCCGCTTGCTCCCGGCGAAGAGACTCGAGGTGTTCGGCGCCTTCCCGGATGCTTCTCCTCCACTTTGTGCGGTCTTGGGCCAGGGATTCCCAGGTGTCGGTGGGGATGTTACACTTTTTCAAGGAGGCTTTGAGGGTGTCCTTGAAGCATTTCCTCTGCCCACCTGGGGCTCTCTTGCCGTGTCAGAGCTCCAAGTAGAGCGCTTGTTTTGGGAGTCTCGTATCAGGCATGCGGACGATGTGACCTGTCCATCGGAGCTGATCGAGCGTGGTCAAAGTTTCGATGCTGGGGATGTTGGCCTGAGCGAGAACACTGATGTTGGTGTGCCTATCCTACCAATGGATTTGCAGGATCTTGCGGAGGCAGCGCTGGTGGTACCTCTCCAGTGCTTTGAGGTGCCTGCTGTATATGGTCCATGTCTCTGAAGCATACAGCAGGGCGGGTATCACTGCTGCTCTGTAGACCATGAGCTTGGTGCTGGTAATAAACTGTTAAATTTATAACGTCCTACAGTTCCATTGAAAGGTCATCGACCTGAAACGTTGGCCCGATGTGGTGGATTCCCCGCTCAGGCCCGAGTTAAAATTACAGTCGGGTCTCAATGATGTTATCGGGCTGCAACATGCATATATAAAGAAGGACCCCTCTGTTGGCTTCGGGCATGTTTCCTCGCTGCCTGCTCAGGAGAGCAGGTTAAAATTGCAGATGTTGCAATCATAGCGGCTTTCGGACAGGTAAAAGCCAGAGCAATTTTAACTGCCCACCCGCCAGGGATCTGCTGAGCGAGTGTGGTTAAAATTGCCCCCAATAAGTCTATTTCTCTCTCCACAGATGCTGCCTGACCTGCTGACGAAACGTGGCAGCCAATTTGCGCACAGCAAGCTCCCACAAAATAGCAATGTGATAATGACCAGATAATCTATTAGTGATGTTGATTGAGGGATAAATATTAGCCAGGACACTAGGATAACTCCCCTACTCTTCTTCGAAATAATGCCATGGGATCTTTTACGTCAACCTGAGAGAGCAGACGGGGCCTCGGTTTAACGTCTCATCCGAAAGACGGCACCTCTGACAGTGCAGCACTCCCTTGGAGTGTCAGCCCTAGTTTTATGTGCTCGAGTCCCTGGAGCGGGACTTGCAACCCACAACCTTCTGACCCAGAAGTGAGTGTGCTACCCACTGAGCCACAGCTGACACTTAACTGGGACAAACGCCCCAAGGCACATCACTGAAGCGTATTCAGTCAAAAAATGGATGACAAGCCAAGGAAGTAGGTGAGTTGTAAAGAGGATCTTAAAGGAGGAGAGGGAAATAGAGAGGTGGTACAGAAAGTCCAGAGTGTAGTGCTTCGACCTCTGATAGCACGGGCACTGTTGTGTATGTACCTTTAAGAGAATAACTGGTCTCAGACTGCAGTACCGGCAGTGACCACCCCTGTATAAAAGGCGCTAGAGAGCCTCTGTTTGTTAGTTTCGCTATTGACTTCCACCAGTAAAGACTTGTTTGTTTTCACTCCTGCTGGTCCGTGTTTCAATCATTCACGGACTTAACACTGGCGACGAATAAGAAACAAACTTACCTGCAACTCGGCAGCACCTCAGATGACGTTGTTGAAGGTCGGAGCCAGAAAAAAGAAAAAAAAAATACAGTCCAAAGAAACTCGGGAAACAGGCGTCGACCGTCAATCATCAGTTTGAAAACTTGCAGGAGAGACTGTTCAGATCCAGGCTGGGTTCCTCAGTCTGTGGTTTCCCAGCTAATCGGGCTGGTGGCAGGTAGTGCTCTGATCCTTCCTGGGCTGTGGCGGGCTGAAGCTCGATCGGGTGGCATTTCAACGGGGCCGGGCAGCGAGTCGGGAAGCAAAGAGAGAGAGAGAGGGTGGAGCACACAGGGCGCGGCCGGTGCTTCGAAGCCGGGCAGCGTTCGGACCTAAGAAGAGGGATGGAAGTGTCCCAGAGGGTCCGCTCCACGACGGGAAAATAATAAAAGAAAAAGAATCAATATTTAACGCGCAAGAAACCGTGGAAAGCAGCACTAACAACAGCGGGGAAGAAGGCAAAGCACGGAAGGCGCCATTTTGTTAAATCAGGGAAGAAGGCAAAGCGCGGGAGGCGCCATTTTAGATTTGCAAGATGCCGAAGACTGGCTGTATCACTGCTTTTGATAATACATTAGAGGACTGGACCACGTATGTGGAAAGAGTCGAGGTATATTTCAAGGCAAACGAAATAGCGGAGGGGAAAAAGGCATCGATATTGCTAAACTTAATGGGCGCTAGAACGTACGGCCTACTGCGGGACCTGATTACTCCAGGCAAACCGAAGGCGAAGAGTTTTAATGAAATTGTTGCTGTCCTATAGGAACACTTAAACCCTGCACCGCTGTTGATAGCAGAAAGATTTAATTTCCACAGGAGAACTCAGCACAAAGATGAGAGCAATGCTGAGTATCTTACAGAACTACACAAGCTATCAAAGCACTGCCAGTTCGGAGCAGGACTGGCAGATACCCTACGGGACAAATTTGTCTGTGGACTCCTGAGTGAAGGAACACAGAAGAAGTTACTCTCAGAAAAAGAGCTGACGCTAGATAAGGCTTTCAGCTTGGCAGTATCATGTGAAGCAGCAGCCAGGGGAGCTGCAGAAATTCAACAAAAACCACAGGAATACGGCACCCACGAAATGACACGGGGATTTGCAAAATGTTATCGCTGCGGCAGAACTAACTATGACCAGAAGGACTGCTGGTCCAAAGACAAAATATGCAGACAATGCGGGAAGATTGGACACATTGCACGAGTTTGCAGGTCTGGGAAGAAGACCAGCGACAACAAAAAGGCTACTAAGGAACCGTACAAGAAAGTACAAAAGATGACGGACAGTAGTTCCGAAGACCAGATGAGCAATAGTGAATCCGGGAACAGGAGACTAAGCTGTCTCAAACTTCACAATGTAATCGCAAAAGAGGATCACCGAACCATTTGGGTCACCCTCACGATAGCAGGGTCCCAAGTTAAAATGGAATTGGATACAGGATCAGCGCTAACCGTCATGAATCGACGAGACTACGAGCGGCTATTTTCACACATACCCTTGAGAGAGACATCCATCGTCTTGACGACGTATACGGGGCAAAAAGTATACCCCAGAGGAAAAATAAGGGTGCCTGTCGAATACAATGGCAAGAAAATTCGGAAATTGTATCTCTACATACTGCCAAATGGTGGACCGCTGTTATTGGGACGGGAATGGATCAGGAAGATAAACTTAGATTGGCATTCCATTCATGCAATGACGGTGGATGGTAAAAAAGATGAAGATGTCACTCCTGGACGATTGTCAACAATCTTAGCTAACGCCAAAGAGGTATTTCAACAAGAACTGGGCACGCTTAAAGGCGGAACCGCCTCGATAAAAATAGAAGAGGATGCAGTTCCCAAGTTTTTCAAAGCAAGACCGGCACCATATGCAATTCGCCCAGCCGTCGAGGCAGAGCTGGAGAATCTGGAGAAGGCGGGCGTGTTGTCTAAGGTCGACTGGAGCGAGTGGGCGACACCCATCGTTCCTGTCATGAAGAAAACGTTAAGCAATAAGCCCGGAGAGCCAAGGAAGATTCGCATCTGTGGGGATTTCAAGGTGACAGTGAACCCTGTCCTTCACACAGTACAATATCCTCTTCCAAGGATAGAAGACATCTTCGCCTCACTGTCTGGAGGGAAGCGTTTTACAAAAATTGACCTAGCACAAGCATATTTGCAGATGGAGGTTGAAGAGTCCTCTAGGAAGTATCTCACGATAAACACTCACAAAGGTCTTTACCAGTATCATCGATTGGTATTCGGAGTAGCATCGGCTCCGGCGATATGGCAAAGAGCGATGGAACAAGTCCTGCAAGGGATTCCGGGGACTCAGTGTTACTTGGACGACAATGTGTCGCAACTGAGGTCATTCCTCGGGTTGGTGAATCACTATCATAAGTTTTTGCCGAACTTGTCGACAATTTTGCACCCACTGAACGCCCTGCTATGAACGGGGGTAGCATGGAAATGGAGCGATGATTGTAAACGTGCTTTTCAGAAGAGTAAGGACTTAATCACTTCAAGGGAAGTATTGGCTCACTACAACCCAGCACTGCTAATCAGGCTGGCGTGTGATGCATCTCCCTACGGCATTGGGGCTGTACTGTCACATAAATTCCTTGATGGTTTAGAGAGGCCGATAGCTTTTGCGTCACGCTCGTTAACTTCTGCCGAGCGTAACTACGCCCAGATTGACAGAGAGGCCCTCAGCCTAGTGTGGGGGGTGAAGAAGTTCAATCACTATCTGCACGGTCAAAAATTTACTCTACTAACCGATCATCAACCTCTTGTCTCCATTTTCAACCCTCAGAAGGGCGTACCGATAATGACGGCACAACGGCTGCAGAGATGGTCCCTTTTCCTAGGGGCACACCAATATGACATCGAGTACAAATGAACTAAACAGCATGGAAATGCTGATGGATTGTCACACCTACCGTTGCCGACGGTGGAAGAAGAAGACCTTGCAGTGGATCCAATGGAGTTATTCCACTCGACCATAGTCGAATGTCTCCCTGTGACGAATGCAAACATAGAAAAGGAAACACGGAATGACCTGACACTATCACGGGTCTATGATTTAACGGTGAAGGGATGGCCAGCACATGGCGAACCACTGCTGCCAGCATTCTCGCCGAGAAGAGAACAGCTGTCAGTGTGCAGAGGAACCTTGATGTGTGGATCCAGAGTAGTAATTCCACCTAAGTTGACGGATAGAGTACTCAATGAGCTTCATGAGGGTCATCTGGGTGGGGTAAAAATGAAGAACTTAGCCAGAGCGTTTGTGTGGTGGCCGGGAATCGATAGAGAAATCGAAGAGATGACCAAGAGCTGTGCAGGATGCCAGAAGGTCCAAAACGCCCCACCACAAGCTCCTCTGCATCCATGGGAGTGGCCCTCATCTCCATGGCAACGGATGCACATTGATTTTGCTGGTCCCTTCATGGACTCGATGTTTTTATTTGCGGTGGATGCACATTCAAAGTGGCCAGAGGCAATAAAAATGTCCTCAACCACCACGGAAAAACTATCACAGTTTTGCGAACCATATTCGCCAGGAATGGGCTGCCTGAACAGATTTGGTCTGACAATGGACCACAGTTTGTGTCTGAAGAGTTCCGGAGGTTCTTAAAGAACAATGGCGTTAAGCATTACACATCTGCCCCATATCATCCAGCCACTAATGGATTGGCCGAGAGGTTTGTCCAAACATTCAAGAAGATTATCAAGGCAATGTGTAATGAAGATATACCCCTACAACACAAGGTGGACAACTTCTTGTTTGCCTACTGGAATGCGACACATGCGGTTACCAACCAAACCCCAGCCATGATGTTCTTCAATCGAAGACTACGATGTCGCTTGGATTTGGTTAAGCCAAACGTCCGAAGAGATGTGGAGAACAGGCAGTTTCAGAATATGAATGAAAGGCCGACCAGGAGTTTTAAGATAGGTCAACCAGCTTTGGCCCGGGACTACCGCACTGAGAAATGGCAGCCAGGGACGATTTGTACATGGCAAGGACCTCTCATGTATACCGTGGACGTTGGAGAGAGCATTGTAAGATGCCATGCTGACCAGATTCTAGAGTCAATGGAAAACGTCAACTCCACACCACGATCTGATACACCTGGCAATGAAATCGACGTACCAATTGCAGCTACCGCAGAATCGGTGATATTGGAAGCAGATGAACCAAACAACGACATTGATCTCAACTCAACATTGCCAGAAGAACCTGATACCCCAAAGAGGCGTTATCCAGACAGAATCAGGAAGCCTCCTCAAAGACTGAACTTATAATTGCCTAAACTTAACCAATGTATCTAGCATCCGTGATTGTGATTGTAATTAGTTATCATTTAGTTGTTAAACAAATGTTATGTACTGTTTATCTAAAAGGGGAGGAATTGTTGTGTATGTACCTTTAAGAGAATAACTGGTCTCAGACTGCAGTACCGGCAGTGACCACCCCTGTATAAATGGCGCTAGAGAGCCTCTGTTTGTTAGTTTCGCTATTGACTTCCACCAGTAAAGACTTGTTTGTTTTCACTCCTGCTGGTCCGTGTTTCAATCATTCACGGACTTAACAGGCACCAATGGTGGAGTAATGGGTTTGGAAAAGGCCAGAGTTAGAGGAATACAAAGTTTTCAGAGGGTTTTAGGGCTGGAGGAGGTTACGGAGATAGGGCAAGGAACCTGGCTTGAAATCAAACGGGTGTAAGATGTCTTACTGAAGGTGCCATCCCACTTGGCTTTAGTTTACTCGGGGATTAGATTGGGTCCTGAATTCTGAATCATGGTATCACTTTCATGTCAGTGCACACTTGAAACTGCTTTGCATTAATTCAGAAGTTTCTGTAAAGCTCATACATAACTGTTAATCATCTTAAGTATTGAGTGCATGATAATTGACTGAATTAGCCCTGGCATACATTAGGCCAAAAGTTGGAATGGATTCTCATCTCGGCTACAATGGTGATCAGTGGGGCGTGGCTTCCACCTGCTCCATGCCCATGCCCAAAAAAGCGGTCAGCCTGAGGATTGGGATCGTTTTAGAAATCAGCAAAGGGGGACCAAGAAATTGATAAAGAAAGGGAAAATGGAATATGAGCACAAACTAGCGAAAATTATAAAAACGGATTGTAAAAGCTTCTATAGATATGTGAAAAGGAAAAGACTAGCGAAGGTAAATGTAGGTCCTTTACAGTCAGAGATGGGAGAATTTATAATGGGGAATGAGGAAATGGCTTGAGAAATTAAATTAATACTTTGTTTCTGTCTTCACGGAGGAAGGCACAAAAAGCCTCCCAGAAATATGAGAAAACCAAGGGTGTGGCGAGAATGAGGAACTTAAAGAAATTATTATTAGTAAAAAAAACAGTACTAGCAAAATTAATGGGACTAAAAGTTGATAAATCCCAAGGACCGGATGACCTACATCCTAGGGCTTTGAAAGAGGTGGCCATTAGGATAGTGGACGCATTGGTTGTCATCTTCCAAAAGTCTATGGCCTAGAAATTGGGTTTTGGCTTAGCCAGGGCTTTAGCGCCGGAAATTAGTGCCGGCGCTAAGTCCCCTGCGCGCGCCAAAAATTCAGTGGCGCCGCGCCCAAACGGCTGCCGGCGCTACTGAAGGGTCTTAGCGCCTGGAAAAGGGCGCTAGCTGCCGTTTCGCGCCACAATTCCGGCGCTGCGGCACCCGATGCGGTGCAGCAGGCTGGGGAAGTGCAGGCCTCCTCCTTCCGTTAAGGAGGAGCTGCCTGCACCCGGCCGCGGCCCGCGCAAATCTGCTTAAAAATGAGCCCGGCACCTCGGACAAGTGCCGGGCTTGCATCTGTTCCGGGGGGGGGGGGGAGAGAAGTCCGGGGAGGGAGCTGCGGGCAGGCGGCCGGCGGGAAAGCGGCCGGCCGCCGCGGGGCCTTTAATGCGCCGGCGCTAACTGCAGTAAGGCACCTCTGACAAAACGCTGGTTGCGGCTGCCACGGGCGAGGCGGCCGCAACTCAATTTCGGAGTTCGGGCGGGTTACCACGGCAACCGGGACGCTGCGCACACCGATGACGTCATCAGTGCCGGCGCAGCGCTACCGGAGCAACGCCGATTTAGGGCCCCAGGGAATTTCACTACTGGCCATAACTCCGGCACAAGGCCCTCTAGCGCCTCAAATGAGGCGCTAAGGCTACTGAATTTTCAGCCGTATAGATTCTGGAACGGTTCCTGCAGATTGGAGGATAGCAAATGTAACCCCGCTATTTAAGAAAGCAGGGAGAGAGAAAACGGGGAGCTACAGACCTGTTAGCCTCATATCAGTAGTTGGGAAAATGCTGGAATCTATTATAAAGGATGCAATAACTGGGCACTTAGAAACTAATAGTAAGATTGGGCAGAGTCAACATAGATTTATGAAAGAGAAATCCTGTTTGACAAGCCTATTGGAGTTCTTTGAGGATGTAACTGGTGGAGTAGACAAAGGGGAACCAGTAGATGTGGTGTATCTGGATTTTCAGAAGGCCTTCGATAAGGTCCCACACAAGAGGTTGGTGAACAAAATTAGGGCACATGGAATTGGGGGTAATATACTAGCATGGATTAAGAATTGGTTAACAGACAGAAAACAAAGAGTAGGGATAAACGGGTCTTTTTCAGGATGGCAGGCTGTGAGTAGTGGGGTACCGCAAGGATTGGTGCTTGGGCCCCAGCTATTCACAATCTATATCAATGATTTGGATGAGGGGACTAAATGTAACATTTCCAAATTTGCTGATGATACAAAGCTAGGTGGCAGTGTCAGTTGTGAAGAGGATGTGAAGAGGCTTCAAGGGGATCTCGACAGGCTCAGTGAGTGGGCGAGAACATGGCAGATGGAATATAATGTGGATAAATGTGAAGTTATCTACTTTGGTAGAAAAAACAGAAAGGCAGAGTATTTCCTAAATGGTGAAAGATTGGAAAATGCAGATGCTCAAAGGGACCTGGGTGTCCTTGTACATGAGTCACTGAAAGTGAATGTGCAGGTGCAGCAAGCCATTAGGAAGGCAAATGGTATGCTGGCCTTCATTACAAGAGGATTTGAGTACAGGAGTAAAGAAGTCTTACTCCAATTATATAGGGCCTTGGTGAGACCACACCTGGAGTACTGTGTACAATTTTGGTCTCCTTACCTAAGGAAGGATATACTTGCCATAGAGGGAGTGCAACGAAGGTTCACGAGATTGATTCCTGGGATGGCGGGACTGTCGTATGAGAAGAGATTGAGTAAACTAGGCCTGTATTCTCTTGAATTCGGAAGAATGAGAGGGGATCTCATTGAAGCATACAAAATTATTACAGGGCTTGATAGGGTGGATGCTGGGAGAATGTTTCCCTTGGCTGGGGAGTCTAGAACCAGGGGCTAGAGCCTCAGGATAAAGGGTAGGCCATTCAGGACTGAGATGAGAAGAAATGTCTTCACACAGAGGGTGGTGAATCGTTGGAATTCTCTACCCCAGAGGGCTGTGGAGGCTCAGTCATTGGGTATATTCAAAACAGAAGTCGATAGATTTCTGACTAGTAAAGGCATCAAGGGATATGGCGATAGGGCCGGTGAATGGAGTTGAGGCAGAAGATCAGACATGATCTTATTGAATGGCGGAGCAGGCTCGAAGGGCCGAATGGCCTACTCCTGCTCCTATTTCTTATGTTCTTATGCCCCAGCCTTGACTGATGACCATGGGTGTCAGGGCCATTTGAGTAATTTTGGCTGGTTCCAGTAATGTCTCCAGTGCCACTGAGTTACCCGCCTCAGATTTTGTGGGGGGGAGGACAATGGGTGCGACACCTGCAGCAATGTAGGGTGGCCGGCAGAACGTTAGATCTTTTGGAAAAGAAATGTTATTTTCCCCAATCTCCCGGCCTTACCTAGTACAACCGATTGCTCTGTGATTGATTCCACCAGGTAATGTGGCCTTCTCAGCTTTAGCTGGATTTTGCCCGCCCTGAGGAGGCGGGTTTGGAGGCGGGACTGTCGGGAAAATGACAGAATTTGGGGCCGGGTGCCCAACCCGCCCCAACCTGTCTCCATGCCATCTTGCCAGGAGGCGGGTAGCTGACCCGCGCCAGGTGCCGCCTCCTCTAGGCAGGAAGGGGATTAATGCCAATTAACTGCGTGTTAACAGGTAGTTAACAGGCAGTTTTTTGGCTAATCCCTATTTTGAGCCCTGAAGTGTGGGCTTCCCGACGGCTCCGAACCTCGCCAGGGTCAGCGAGGCGGGCCGTCGGTCTGCGGGGGTCGGAGGGGCCGAGATGTCCGGTGTGCAGGTGAGTGATGGGTGCATGTGTGCAGAGGTAAGTGTGAGAGGTGTGTGTAAAGTGTTTTAATAAGTTTTACTTACCTTTACTTCTTCCTGCAGGCTTCCTCCCTTCAGTTCTCGGGAGTCCCTCAGCTCACCGGCACAGAAAGCAGAATGGCCGCTGAACTGTCAAAAGCTGCAGCATTCTGCTTTCTGGTCTGGAAGGCTTTCTAATTGAGTCTTGAGTAAAGTCACAACTTAGAAGAGAGATTGTCAGTGTTTGATAGCTTCACAGAGCTGTCAAATGATGACATTTCATCTGTCAAAAGCTCTTGACAGATGAAACGGCACTCGCTGACATCACCTGTAACTGGCTTTCCCTTAATTGGCCTGCTGAGCCCGCTGGGCGGGCTTAACAAGGTCAAACAAGGGAAAGTAACGTTGGTTGGCCACAAGTCGATGGAGGCGGGGCTAAAACCCAACAAGTGGGAGTTCCGCCTCCAAAAGCTCCCCATTGACAAAATCCAGCCCAGACCGAGTCAGAAGGTTGTGGGCTCAAGTCCCACTCCAGAGACTTGAGCTCAAAATCTAGGCTGACACTCCAGTGCAGTGCTGAGGGAGTGCTGCACCGTCAGAGGTGCCGTCTTCTGGGTGAGACGTTAAACCGAGGCCCCGTCTGCTCTCTCAGGTGGACGTAAAAGATCCCACGACACTATTTTGAAGTAGGGATCCTGGCCAATATTTATCCCTCAACCAACATCACTAAAAATAGATTATTTGGTCATTGTCATATTACAGTTTATGAAAGTTTGCTGTGCACAAATTGGCTGCCGCGTTTCCTATATTACTTCAAAAGTACTTCATTGGCTATGAAGCGCTTTGGGACCTTCTGAGGTTGTTAAAGCCACGATATAAAAGGCAAGTCTTTCTTTTCTTGTAACCCTGGATGCCAGGAACACGTGGGTTCGCTAGCATCCAGCGCTATTAAAATGCATGATTTACGCTCTCCTGGCTGGCCCACATTCTACCCTACGTAAACTTGAGGTCATCCAAAACCCAGCTGCCCCGTGTCCTAACTCGCACCAAGTCCCGTTCGCCCATCACCCCTGTGCTCGCTGACCTAAAAGGGGTCCCGGTTAAACACAGCCTCGATTTCAAAATTCTCATCCTTGTTTTCAAATCCCTCCATGGCCCTCGCTCCTCCCTATCTCTGTAATCTCCTTCAGCCCCACAACCCCCTTCGAGATATCTGCGTTCCTGCAATTCTTGAGCATCCCCGATTTTAATCACTCAACCATTGGTGGCCGTGCCTTCAGCTGCCAAGGCCCTAAGCTCTGGAATTCCCTGTCTAAACCTCTCCGCGTCTCTAGCTCCCTTTCCTCCTTTAAGACGCTCGTAAAAACCTACCTCTTTGACCAAGCACCGGCCCTAATATCTCCTTATGTGGCTCGGTGTCAAATTTTGTTTTATGATGCTCCTGTGAAGTGTCTTGGGACATTTTACTACGTTAAAGGTGTTATATAAATACAAGTTGTTGTTGTTGTTATTGTTGATCCTATCATTTGTGTTGAATCACTAGAGGCCTCTCCATATTTCAGTGAATGCATTTTGGGCCTGGGGTCACTTCCAATGGGAAATCACAGAAGTGGAGCCAGGCGGTGGAGGCCCAGTAGGTTTACTGACATAACCTGAAGAGGAAATGCATGTTTATGGCAGGAATACAACTTAGATGAATGATAAAGAACCTCCTTATCTTATCCCTCAAGCATTTACAAAAACCTCACCAAATAAAAGGCAGACATGCACCAATAAATTCTTTATTTCTCATTCTCGATGGTACTAAATCTTTCTCTTGTCAAAGCCAGATTCAAAGGGAAAGTTATCTGCTCAAACCGCCTAAAACAACATTCTGTGAGTTATTCTGCTTCTGTCAAATGGCGTGCAGTAACACTAACTCTTTCCTCTCCTATTTGTGAGAGATGACATTGATAAGAGTTCACAACTTGTCCTATTACTGGCTTGAGTTCCTTATAATGCTGCAGGTTATTAAATAGGGAAGTAAATATTTTTATCTACCACAGAAGGCAGTTGAGGCCAACTTATTAAATATATTAAATATATTCAAGAAGGAGTTAGATATATTTCTTAAGGCTAAAGGGATCAAGGGATATGGGGAGAAAGCAGGGACAGGGTACTGAATTTGGATGATCAGCCATGATCGCATTAAATGGCGGAGCAGGCTCGAGGGGCCGAATGGCCTACTCCTGCTCCTACCTTCTATGTTTCTAAACATTTACGAGGATGTTGCCAGGACTGGAGAAGTTTAGCGATGAGGAAAGATTGGATAGGCTGGTGTTGTATTCTTTGGACCAGAGGATGCTGAGGGGAGACTTAATTAAGGTGTATAAAATTATGAGGGGCTTAGATAGAGTGGATAGGAAGGACCTATTTCCCTTAGCAGAGAGGTCAATAACCAGGGGGCACAGATTTAAAGTAATTGGTTGGAAATTTAGAGGGGAGTTGAGGAGAAATTCTTTCACCCAGAGGGTGGTGGGGGTCTGGAACTCACTGCCTGAAAGGGTGGTAGAGGCAGAAACCCTCATCACATTTAAAAAGTACTTGGATATGCACTTGAAGTGCCGTAACCTACAGGGCTACGGACCAAGTGCTGGAAAGTGGGATTAGGCTGGATAGCTCTTTGTCGGCCGGCACAGACACGATGGGCCGAATGTCCTCCTTCTCTGCTGTAAATTTCTATGATTCTATGAAAAGCTTTTGTCTCCCTGCCAATAGTTTCAATCCATAGTAGTGGATGGATCTGAATATTACGCATTTTACTGTCCTGGAATTTAAAAAAAATAGATTTCAGCCCGTGAATACCAAGGGGAGGCTATTGTTTCTCTTGGAATCTTAAGTCAGACAAATAACACACTGAAACAAAAAGAAAATACTGCAGATGCTGGAAATCTGAAATAAAAACAGAAAATGCTGGAGATACTCCGCAGGTCAGGCAGCATCTGTGAAGAGAGAAACAGAGTTAACGTTTCAGGTCGATGACCTTTCGCCAGAACTGGAAAAAAGCAGAAAATGGAACAGATTTTTAAGCAAGTGCAGGGGCTGGGAAAGCGGGGCGGGGGGAAAGAACAAAAGGGAAGGTCTGTGATAGGATAGAAGGCAGGAGGGGTTAAGAGACATTAAGAGATACTCAAGGCAAAAGGAGATGGTAATGGGATAGGTTAAGAAACAAATAACACACTGAAACCTGTCAACCAGGTTATGCGGCCTTTGCAGACAATGGATGTTTAATTCTGGGCGCTCCTGTTGGACAGGTGTCAAAGAATGCGCTTGCCAATTTTATAATTGCTGTCACATTTCCTTTTAGGACAAGTACCTATTATCTCAAATGGCTGAGTCATCAAGGATGAGCTTTATTTTTCTAAATCCAGCTCGGTACACATTGTACCTGAATTAGCATTTCCTGGTTCAGGCAGACTCAAGGGGGGAAAAATTCAGTTGTTTGCGCCTCCCATTAGCGCCTTAAGAGAGCGCCAATTGGGGCGCAAAGCAACTAGCGCCCGGGCGCGGCGATGTTTGTGCCACTCGCGAAATTAACTAGACATTTTGCAGTGGCACTAAACACTTACGCCACGATCTCCTGAGCCGGCAGATTGTGACGTCAATAGAGTGCGCAACGACCCGTTAGCGCCCCGGACCGGATATTGAGTGGCGCCCCCTGCCTTACCGCCTGCCGCTAGCAACGACAGGTTGAGGGGAGCATTATGCTGTCAGAAAGGGACTGGGGGAGCGCTATTTAAAGGCGACCGCTTCCTGTCTTTTTTTGTCAGTGACATTTTTGCATCACGCAGTCTGAGAGAGAGAGAGAGAGACTTCTGGAGAGATTCAACGCTGTGTGAAGGAGTTTTGAGTACTGAGCAGCACTTTGCAGGTTCATTTTGATTTGCCCTTCCTTGCTCCGCCAGCACTCTGAGGTAACGCCTCACTCCTCGGACTTTGTGCCTTAAGACAGGTGTGAAGCACCTGATTTAGTGCTCCAATCACCTCCAGGGGCGATAAAAGCCAAGTTTGCAGTCGGAGGCGATAATTAGCGCCGGGCGCTGAACTTTGCGCACGGCCGATAATGGCGCCCCAAATGGGGCGATACCGAATTTTTCCCCCAAGGTGTTAATTGCCAATCGGCATGGGGCGGGAACTGTCATTGTGTCAGAGAAGGCTAAGCGGAGATTTGATAGAGGTGTTTAAAATCATGAAGGGTTCAGATAGAGTAAATAAAGAGAACCTGTTTCCAATGGCTGATGGGTCGATAACCAGAGGGCACAGATTTAAGGTGATTGGCAAAAGAACCAGAGGCGACATGAGGAAAAACTTTTTAATGCAACGAGTGGTTAGGATTTGGAATGTGCTGCCTGATAGGGCGGTGGATACAGATTCAATAGTAGCCTTCAAAAGGGAATTGGATAAATAATTGAAGGAGAAAAAAATTGCAGGGATATGGGGAAAGAGCGGGGAGTGGGACTGACTGGATTACTCTTCGAAAGAGCCGGCGCAGACTCGATGGGCTGAATGGCCTCCTTCTGTGCTGTACTTTTCTATGATTCTATTGTTTTCTAATTTGCTGTTCTATTTCTTCTTATATAATCTTACTTCTTAATAAATCCCTTTAGCAATTTAGCCTGACCTTAGTATGTCAGCATGCTGTTTTCTTCTTATCAGTTCAAAGAGATCCAGGGGGGCGATTTTCTGACGTCGGAGGAGGCGGGTTTGGAGGCGGGAAAGGCAGGAAAATCAGATTCAATGAGGTCGGGGTCAGAACCTGCCTCCAGCCCGCCTCCGTGGGATTTTGCCAGTGCCGGTTTTGGAGGTCGGGAAACGCTCCCACCTCCAGCTGGCCATTGCGCTATTTAACATCCTTAAATGCTCGTTAAGAGCCTCTCTAAGCCTATTTTGAGAGGCCCTCGTGATTTTTCCAGCATTTCGGCGTGTTCCACGCACCTCCTGAACCACGCCAGGTAAACTTGGCGGGTTGACTCGTGGGTGGCCTCCTCACTGCTGCAGGTCTAACAAGACATCGTTTATTGCAGCAAGGATTGCTTGCAGGTGCCAGACCCTGGCTTTAAAAGGTCTCTGAGCGCTTTTAGAAGGCCTTCCGAAGTCGGAGGTGCTGCAGCTTGACTCCAATAACTGTGGGACCTCCTTGCAAGACCCTCTCCCCGCTTGCAATGAGCGCTTCCCCAAAGGAAGCATCTACAAGCAGCATGGAAACCATTTGTTTTCTTTCTGCATGGACCTCAGATGAGGATGAGGACCATCCAGGGCAGCAGCAGAACCAGGCAGCTCAGCAGCAACATCAGCAGGAGCCCCAACCTCCTGCTCAGCCACCTGATGCTGCACAGGGCAGAAGGCACCAGCGCATCAAGGCACCTTGCCGCAGGAGATACCCCCGACAGAGGGTTTACAGACAAAGGATGAGCTACCTCAACATGAGTGAGCAGCAGTGCCAAAGGAGGCTGAGGCTTTCGCAAGAGGTTGTCCGAGAGATCTGCGGCCTGCTGCAGCAAGACCTGGTGCCCAGAGGAACGGGTGGGCTACCCTTACCAGTGGCTGTCAAAGTCACCACCGCACTGAACTTCTTTGCCTCACGCTCCTTCCAGGGATCATCAGCAGACATCAGCGGCATCCCCCAGTCGGCTGCCCACAGTTGCATCACCCAGGTTACCGATGCCCTTTTTGCTAAGTCCCACAATTACATCCAGTTCACAAGGGATCAAGTAAGTATAACTGCCCATTCAGTTGGATTCGTAAATATGGCAGGTATGCCAATGGTGCAGGGCGTCATAGACTGCACACATGTGGCCCTTAGGGCACCCCATCACAACACAGCTATCTTTGTCAACCGAAAGGGCTTCTACTCCCTCAACGTTCAGCTGGTGTGTAACCACAAGAAGGAGTTCTTGCATGTTTGCGCCAAGTTCTGTGGAAGTTGCCATGACTCTTTCATCCTGCGGCACTCTGATGTTCCTCCACTTTTCAATCCACCAAACCAACTTAACGGATGGCTCCTTGGTGACAAAGGCTACCCCCTGAAGAAATGGCTAATGACGCCAATCAGGAGGCCAGATAACAAGGCTGGAGCGCTACAACGTCAGCCACACTTCGACCAGGTCCATCATCGAGCAAACCATTGGGTTGTTGAAGATGCGCTTCCATTGCCTTGACCGATCAGGTGGAGCCCTGCAGTATACACCATACAGGGTCTCCAGAATGGTCATGGTCTGCTGTACACTGTACAACGTGGCACAGCGTCGTGGCTTGCATCTTCCTGATGAGCAAGTGGCTCAGTTCCAGCCCTCCTCAGATGAGGATGAGGAGGAGGAGGAGATGAGGAGGAGGAGGAGGATCTGGAGGAGGAGCAGGAGGAGGAGGAACAGGAGGAGGTCAGAGCGACGGTGCGTCAACCAGTGGCAGCATGTGAGCACATGGCTGCCCAGGATGCAAGGGATGAACTTATCCTGGCCAGATTTGCATAGGTTGCCCAAGTTGCCACATGTCCTTTGCTCCATCCTAGGACATCATAGACAATGGACATGACTCTCTGGCCTCCTTTCACTCAGGCCACCAACCTGACAACGCAAGTGTGGCGGTGCCCGCAATGTGGAGCTGCCTAAGGCAAAAGAACAGATGCCATAACGCCAACATTTTGGCTTCGAATCATTTTAATGCTTTCCATGGCATTTCATCAATACACAGAAACATTCTCCCAATCTGCAAACAGATCTGGAGCTTATATCCCTTATCAGCTGTACCCACACAGCCTTGGTTTCTTTGGCAGGCCTCTTCCTCCCAGATGAGTGGAAGAGCACCCCCATGCTAGCTCTCACCCCCTCAAACAACTTTTGCAGCGCCTCATCCAAGAGCCTCGGGGAGGCCCTTGCCTTGGAATTGGACATAGTGGTTTCTCAAAATATGTTGCAAGTGGTGCAGCATCGGCAGAAATGCTGTGGAATGAGCCAAGGGAGCATGAAGCCATAAAATCAGCTGGAATAGTGACATCAACAGAGGCGAGTTTCAGTCCCAAAACACTAATGGACCAAAGGCATCCCACACCTCTGAAATCAAGTGGCCAATAGGGAAAATCACAGTTTTTTGAAAACTATCAGTGGAGGCGAGTTTCAAACCCACCCAAACCGAAACCTGCCTCCATCTCGCCTCCAGTGAGAAAATCCACCTCCCCCACCCCACCGAGAATGCATAGTGCATACCTCAATGGGTAAATGGTTCTTTGTTCACCCTTTGGGCGGCCATCCTTGGTATTTCACACAGATTTTGGTTCATAGGAAATACGAGCTTGCCTATGGACACCGGCTTTTATGGGAATAAAGTGAATTCGGGAGAGGGATGAATTGAAACAGTAGGTATAAAAGGGATAATGTCACTATCATATCTGTTCGTGCACCTCAAGCTATAGGAGCACAAGAACTCATAGAGGAGCTAGTTAAGGATATCCTAACCCATTACAAAAACTACCTACCGGATCAAACAATTACAAAGGCTTGTGTTGTACATTTTCATGCTCCAATATAGATTATCTGCTCCTACCTTCCTACCTAAGATACAGCCATGGTTCTTATAGTAATCTGGGATGTTATAATTAAGGTTATCCACCAGGTGGTGCTGTAGCCAATGCTGCTGCTAAGGTCAGGGGTTGCTTCCTGTTAAGGTCAGGGGTTAGCTTCCTGCTAAGGTGCAATGCCTGGAAGCAGGCCTGCCTGGTTGTCTCGCAGTCGTTCAATAAAGTACTCGTCTTAATCCTCATACCTCGCCTCTTCGAGTTCCTTGTCTCACTACATGGATTTATCACATTTGGCGACGAGGTAAAATAGGACCCTGAATAAGAGAAGTCTGGCAGGACGTTTAAACAACAAAATCACGAGCTACAGTTAGCTACCGGTTAGAAGAGAGCATGGCTGCCACAGTAGGAATGGCTTCCGCTTTTGATATTCAAGCACAAACCTGGGAGGAATACTGTGAAGTGTTGGGTTATTTTTTCAAAGCAAATGAAATAAATAATGCCGGAAAAAGGAAATCCATTCTGCTAGGAGTTACTTGTGGTGGCCAAAGCTAGATGAGGAGATAGACAATCTAGTCAAGACATGCAGCACTTGTCAGGAACACCGGAAGGCACCAGCAGCGGCTCCTCTCCACCCCTGGGAGTGGCCGGATAAACCATGAAGAAGATTGCACTTAGATTATGCGGGTCCATTCATGGGGAAGATGTTCCTCATAATCGTTGATGCACATTCCAAATGGATGGATGTTTATCCTGTAAATTCTGCTTCCGCCACTACTACTATAGACTGCCTGCGTCGGAGCTTCAGTAATCAAGGGCTACCGGAGATCGTGGTAAGTGACAATGCCACTTGTTTTGTGAGTATAGAGACAAAAGAGTTCTTGAGAAAAAATGGCATTGTGCAGGTGACCTCGGCTCCATATCATCCGTCCTCAAATGGACTTGCGGAGAGAGCCATACAAACATTTAAAGAGATGATGAAAAAAAGTGCAGAAGGGAGTTTAGCAGCCAAAGTGTCATGGGTTCTGTTCAGCTACAGAATAACACCTCAATCCACCACAGGACTCTCTCCGGCTGAGATGTTATTAGGTCGTAGACTACGCTCCACTCTTGACCTTGTCCACCCAGACCTAAAAAGGAAAATGGAAAACAGACAAAACAAACAAAAAGCGAACCATGACAAAAGAACAAAGAGCCGAAGTTTTGGAGAAGGAGAGGCGGTCCTTACCAGGAATTTCAGTTATGGACCCAAGTGGATTCCTGGCTTCATAGACTCAATGACCGGTCCCGTATCATACAAGGTCATGTTGGGTGATGGTAGGGTAGTACGCAGACATGTAGATCAGATACTTACCAGACAAGGGGAAATTGAAATGAAGGTTCCAGATGCAATGGCTGAGGACAGGGTTGCCCCCAGTTATCCAAGTGCATTTGTGGTGCCACCACCAGGGACAGAGACAATTCCACAGGAACCCATTCGTCAAGAGGAAACCATTGTTGCAGAGTCAGATACTCCGAGCACTGTTCAGGAGCAGCTGGTGGCTTCACCACAAACAAGCAGGGACTTTACTGTCAGACATTCACAAAGGACTCGCAAGCCACCAGAGAGATTGATACTGACCTGTTAGATTTGTCAAGTATGAAACATGGTGAATGGAGACTTCTTATGTGACCCTTAGGAATGGTTGTTTGTTAAGAAATTCATACTGAAATCTTAAGGGGGGCGGGATATAGTAATCTGGGATGTTATGATTAAGGTTATCCATCAGGTGGTGCTGTAGCCAGTGCTGCTGCTAAGGTCAGGGGTTGCTTCCTGTTAAGGTCAGGGGTTAGCTTCCTGCTAAGGTCAGCAAAGGTGCAATGCCTGGAAGCAGGCCTGCCTGGTTGTCTCGCAGTCATTCAATAAAGTACTCGCCTTAATCCTCATACCTCGCCTCTTCGAGTTCCTTGTCTCACTACATGAATTTATCACAGTTCTCAAGATGGTATCTATGTTTCTTAAAACCTATGAATATCCAGTACTAAACCCATTACACCCTGGATAATATTATAGTAACTCTAGATTATGTTACCCTAAATATTAAGACATATATCTGACGTAAGAAAACTACTAGGCACTTGGTCTAAGCGTTAAACAAAGCTTTAATCAACTGTTTTACAACATGGAGGTCTAGTTGTGTCCTTCACTAGTTCCTGTTAAGAATGTCCTGCGCAAGCTGGGCCCATGCCCGAGTATTTATACTCTCCCTGGACAGCGCCACCCGCAGGCCGCTCAGTATTATTTCATAAGTCTTTCTTTCATGAATGACTGAATCATGTGAATATCCACAGTCAATTCTACACAAAGCTGGTAGTCGGGTGTCCAATCTACCACCTCAAATTAAACTGAGAGTGCAGTCCAAAGGGAGACAGGTTCAAACAAGTCAAAGGCAATTTTAGGACTGGTTCCAGGAACTTCTTCACACACAAACATGACCAACACATGGAATGGACTTCTGGGTAAAGCAATAGCAGCATCATTTAAGAAACAAGTGGGTGGGGAGGATCTCATGAGCTGAGATAAATGGAATGACAGCCCTCATCCATATCTATCTCATGATCGTGCAGAAATGTCGCAATTGGTTAGCGGTTACAACAGTTGAACCGAGAAAAGTCTGTGTCGTGACATTAAAATTCTAAAGCCTTCACACTTCCACACCCTATAGTTAATAAACAGATCAAAGCAGAAAGAATATGACTATATTTCCAATGGAAGTCAACCTATTATTACAAAATTAGGTTGGCATTGCACATGTGTCCACATCAAGGCCTTTACTTGTCCTTCTATGCACCCTCTTTTGCATACTAACCCCGATCCCCATGGTCCAGATTGAAACTAAACATAGGCATTTGGCGAGAGGGGGAGGGAAGCAATTTATTCAACAAACACAAGACAATTTGGTTGGGCTGATAATGAACTTTTATTACAGAGCACATGCTAATCTGCAGGCACATGGCTTGTTACATTGCTTAACAGGTGAGTAAGTAACATCCCAAACCAGTGCTGATGGTATAAGTGTGGTTCGGCACTGTGAAGATTTCCCTCACTCTCTTCAGGGGTCAGGGAGAAATGTTGGTGAACTTTCCCTCAGGAAGTGAGGTGGCGTCAACGATAGGTCATGACCTCAGGCTGGATGTGGTTAGTCCTGGTTGATAACCCATGGTCCTCACACAAGAGGGAGAAAGATGAAAAAAAAACAACCGAATGCATGTAATTTAACTTCCCATTTTCGGATAACAATTTAAACAAGTAGATTACAGAATAGTAATCCCTGCTTTAGAGCTAGTGTACCTTGAGAAGTATATTTTTTAGCAGTACAGGAAACTCTTTATTATCCGGCACCAACGGGACCGGCGCGGTGCCGGTTTATCAAAAAGTCCGGATTACAGAGAGATATAGTTAAAAGGTACGAAAGCTCCGTACACAGCAACAAATCCAGGCTTCCCTGTTGCTTAGCAACATGTGCAGGAACTCCGGCCACAGACCAAGCATCCCTGTTGCTTAGCAACAAGTGCACGAACCCCAGTTACACAGCCACAGATCCAGGAACTGCCACTGATATGAAGTAAAACTTACCTGAACCTACTCCTGAATTTTGCCGGTTAAAAGAGAGCTTCCTGTAGTTTAGGTAAACATTTAGTGGACTTGTTTAATCATTGATATGTGTTACAGCCTTAGCCATCAGTGCTGACAGTGTTCTGACAGAAGGAGTGGGGTCGATTCGGAGTGTAAGCTATTGGACTCAGGAGTGGGCAGAGTGACATTGTTGGTGAAGGAAGGAGAGAATTGGTTAGAAATGGAGAGAGGAAATGGTTAGCAACAGAGGAGGGAAATGGTTAGCAAGGGATGGGAGAGGGAATGCTTGATAAGGGAAGGAAAGAAATGGTTGGCAAGGGAAGGGAAGAAGAGAAATATTTGGCAACAGGAAAGGAGGGGGGGAAATGCTTGGCAAGGGAAGGGGCCAGAATGTATGCCAAAAGGGAATTGGATGGGGAAGGTGAGGGAGAATGGATAGCAGCAAAGGCTGGGGATAGCGGCAAAAGAGTGAAATGGATTGAAATAAAGTGGAGAGGGGAGGGGGTGAAGCTGGGACCAGGTTGCGGGGGGGGGGGAAGAGTGCAGGAGCTGGGAGTGGCACTTTGTGTTGGGGAGAAAGAATAGTGCCAGCATTAGCTGAGAGGAAATAGGCAGGGGGAGTACCAGCATGAACTGGAAGGGTTGAAAGAGAAGAGAGTATCCCTGTGAAAGGGTAGGGGGTGGGATCAGGTTCAGTGTCTGTGGGGGTGATCTTGCCAGCCCTGGGGAGGTGGGCTTGGAGGCGGGACTGCCAGGAAAATGGCAGAATCTGGGAGCGGGTACCCATCCCGCCCCCGACCCGTCTCAGTGTCATCTTCCCAGGAGGCGGGTACCCGACCCACGCCAGGTCCAGTCTCCTGGAGGCGGGAAGGGGGATTACAGCCAGGATTATCCCCATTTTTTCCAGCAGAGGCGTGGGCTTCCCGACGTCGGGAAACCCCGCCAGGGTCAGCGAGGCGAGCAGTGGGTCTGCGGGGGTCAGAGGGGTCCAAAAGTGCGCTGTGGAGGTGAGTGATGGATGCAAGTGTGGACAGGTAAGTATGTGAGGTGAGTGAAAAGTCTTAGAAAAAGTTTCCTTACCTTTGTTGCTTCCTGCAGGCTTCAATCGTTAGGGATGCGGAGAGTCTCGCACCTCACGGTGGCATAATGGTTAGCACTGTTGCCTCACAGCGCCAGAGACCCAGGTTCAAATCCGGCCTCGGGTGACTGTCTGTGTGGAGTTTGCACATTCTCCCCGTGTTTGTGTGGGTTTCCTCCGGGTGCTCCGGTTTCCTCCCACAGTCCAAAGATGTGCGGGTTAGGTTGATTGGCCATGATTAAAAAAAAATTGGCCCTTAGTGTTAGGGGGCATTAAATACGTGGGGTTATGGGGTTACGGGGATAGGGCTTGGGTGGGATGGCTGTTGGTGTAGGGACTGGGTGCTAGGGTTTGGAAGATCAGCCATGATCTCGTTGAATGGCGGAGCAGGCTCGAAGGGCCGAATGGCCTACTCCTGCTCCTGCTCCTATCTTCTATGTTTCTATGTTTCTATGTTTCTCACCGGCAAAGATGGCAGATGGCAGCTGCATTCTCCGATGCAACAGCCATCTGCTTTCTGCTCAGGAAATAGGTTTGCTGAGCCTTGAGTACAAGAACGCACCAAACAACAGAGAATGTCTCAAAGCTGTCAAGCGATGACAATTCATCTGTCAAAAATTTTTGACAGATAAAACGTCATACGCTGACGTTCTCTGTAACCAGCTATCCCTTAATTGGCCTGCTGAGCCCACTGGGCGGGCTTAACAAGGTCAATCAAGGGAAAATAGCGTGGGTTGGCCACAAGTCGATGGAGGCGGGACTAAAACCCGACAAGCAGCAGTCCCACCTCCAACGCGCCCCCATTGGCAAAATCACCCCCTGTGTGATCAGAACTGGAGAGAGTAGAACAATTTTATGAACTAGGGATTGGTTGTGGGAGAGTTACTGTTGGGGTAACCTTTGGGTAAGATAGATCGATCGATAGATTATTGGATTCTAGGGGAATTAAGGGATATGGGGATTGGGTGGGAAACTGGAGTTGAGGTGAAGATCAGCCATGATCTTATTGAATGGTAGAGCAGGCTCGAGGGGCTTTATGGCCTACTCCTGCTCCTAATTCTTATGTTCTTATGTAAGGTGTAGGAACATAGGTATTGCTAGATGGAAAAAGACCATTTAGTTTGCCATTTCATCCTGATAGTCACATGATACAATGATAATGAAGGTGTTAAACAATCATAGCAATCAATTAGTCTAAAACACACCCAGACATGAGGCGAGGAAAACCCCCAGTGGTGGAGAGCTTTGGGAACCAGAGGTCCAAAGTCAACTGTCCCTCTCGAGCCATGCTGCACTCACCACACCTCATGTCTCAAATTACTCATATACTGGTATCTCAAAATGTTATTGTGTGAAAGAAATCTATCCAGTTTGCATTTGATTGAATCAATACAAACTGCATCCTCTGTCTCGCTAGGGAGCCTGTTCCATAGATTGACCACTCGCTCACTCAAATAATAGTCTGAGGAAAATCCAAATTATATTTCCTTTTTATCGATTAACAATCTATTAATTGTAGGAGTATAAAAGTGCTAGGGTTATGGGGAGCGGACGGGGAAAGTGGAGTTGAGGCCAAGATCAGATCAGTCATGATCCTATTGAATGGCGGAGCAGGCTCGAGGGGCCGAATGGCCTGCTCCTGCTCCCATTTCTTATGTTCTTATGTTCTAATGCTAAAAATGTAATAGAATACTCAAGAGTTATCTAGCAGTTGAGCATTAATGGACCGAGTTAAACGATGAACAAGATTATGCTGGCAATTCAGTGTATCGCTGTAAATCAGCACGACCGGATGCTGAGTATTAACTACAGGAGCAACCAGAGTCTGAGGCTATAAATTGGTGCGATTACATTAAGAGTAATTCCTTAGAGACTAGACGAGATAGAACAGCCAGTCTATTAAATAGCTCAAGGCTACGTTGAAGGGATAATTACAGTCCTAGCCCTTTTCGAGCTATCCCAGATCAGGCGTATTCCCCAGACGTTCACCTTCAACTAAAGTTAGAGATAGCCGAATTCTATAAGACGCTTAATTGGGTCTAAAGGTCCAGTCAATCTCTCCCTAAAGGAAAGGAGCGACTGAAAATGTTACCGTCCTCCAGATAGCACTTTTAATAAGTTTAACTAGACTGTAACCTTCCGGATATTATGAGGGTCCGGAAAACCCCCCAGAATTCTGCAACTCCTCACAAAAGAGTGTACAGAGATTGAATTCGCGAGTTTGATACAGAAATACTAATTGAGACAATTCTAAAAATATATAAATTTATTAAAGAACCGACATTCAGTTAACAGCTTGTGAGTCAATCGTGACTTTAACAGCTCAAAATACAAATAGCTTACATTTCTTATTCTCAGAGATCCTTATTCTCAAATCTTAACTTCGTACATTTTTACATTTCTTATTATTTCTTAATCCAGAATATCCACCAAAATCAAATAAGAGTACCTCTTGATCCCCGAGACTCAAAGAATTAAAAACTTACAGAGACAGCCTCTGAAGTTGAGAAACGCTTGCCCTTTCCAACGACTTCTGACTTTCCATCTGAAAAGCTCTATTTTTATACCTTTTTTTTAGTGGTTTATCCTTTGAAGTTTTCTGCTGATGTAAGCTAATTATCTCTAGTCATTCTTTGTTGAATTCTTTTCTATTCTTACTGTCATTTCAGCTGCCAACTCTCAGAATCCTATCTACTGTATAGGAGTTTCAAAAACTTATCATAAAATGGTTATAACAGATTTATCTCTTTGATGCCATTCTGATCGAAGGTCTTTCATTCAATTTCTAAATCATCTCTGCTGTTTGAAAGCAGACGTCGTGACTCCTATGTGTTCCAAGTTCAACACAAACACAATGGCCCAGTAATTCCGGGCACAACGCGTGAGTAAGGACGGGGTACTCACGCGTGTGCCCGGAGGAATTGACGGTTTTCAGCATGCACAGCGCATGCGCTGAAACCCGGCATTTCCTGTCCTCTGACCCAAGGGGTTAAGAGGCAGAACGCGCGCGACTGCACAGGCAGCGCGTGCACAGTGAAATTCCTTTTTTTTTTCAGAGTTGCCCGAGTGTAAAGGCCTCCGGTTTTTACGCGTGGAAAAACCAGACGTAAGTATTTAGTTTTACAGGTAAGTGGGTTTTAGTACAATGTAGAAATTTTTTTTCCACAGGTTTGTTATTTTTAAAGAATTTACAGTAAGGTAAGTTTAGTTTTAGACCCTATTTTTAAAAAATTTATTTTTTACAAAAAATTGATTAATTGTTTAAAACATTTTTAAAAACTTATTTATAGTTAATATAATCAGTGGGATGTTTTTTAAAATGTTATTTAAAGTTAAAGTAGTGTTTTGGCAGCCCATACTTTTCATGAGTTTGACAGCTTTTACTGTCAAACTCATGAATGAGTTTCCCCTCCCCTGATTGGCTGCACAGTGCTCACCTGATCCCAGCTGGCACATCGCACTAACTACGCTGCTGGATCAGGTAAGCACATCGCGCCGACATCTGAACCGGGCCAGTGACAGGAAATGCGAGCAGGCCCGGGCTTCAGATGTCGGCGCGCAGGGTGAGTGCAGATCGGGGGCTTGCACGCGCGGCAAGCTCCCGATCCTAATTTCAGGTCTTCTGTAGGTATCATATATACAACATGTAAATCAAAACCACTTCATCTAGGGTGTTCCATGCATTTCTTAGCTACTTCAATTGGTTGTATATTAATTGTGTTTCCTGTTTCATTTGATGTTACTTTTACAAAGGCACATGGTATTTTAATGTTCTATGTTTCTGTTCGAAGTGTTAGTTTTTAACACTTTACTTGGGCATTGCTATTGTGTTGGTTCCAAACTGCAGACTTTTCGGAAGCAAGCCTTTGCTTTTTCAATAGGACCATCGTTTTTGTATCAACAAACCAATTCCCATTTCAAAAGCTTGTGTGGTGTTTACAACTTGTGTTAACAACTGATCTTATCTCAGATGCCTGTATTGACAGCCTGTGTCACCGAGGCTTTCCAGACTTTTAAACCCAGTATGTCATGTATTAATAATATCAGAAATCTGTTCATAGGATGGTGTATCTCTTGGAATATGGCTACTTCCTTTACAACGTGTGATTAATAATGTTCAGAGCTCATACAACCTCACCTTTATGAGCAGCACAGTTGAGTCAATCTCCTTCTGTCCCTGCGACACAGGCATGAACTACTGGATTGTTGAGTCAAATGAGCCCCCCTATCAGATGGGGCGGTGGGTAGAGGGGGTGGGGCGGGTATCCATTCTCACTTGGACCTTCGGTTGCTACTGAACCCATCTTACACACAATTGACAATAACTTCACTCTAACCTTCCTCTGATGTCGGGCACCTGGAAAGTTAAGTGACTCTTTGCTATGCCTGCATACAACCTCACAAGATAGCTCACCATTTTACCCCTTGTCCTAATACACTGTGCCGGTAAAGCTTCCTTTCTGCATCTGCTCGGTAAAGAACCAAGGCAACTTAAGTGGACTAGCAGAGAAACCGCTACTGAGACACAAAACAAAAGAGAGCCAGTTTGCTCTCTCTAGCAAAAGCTTACTACAGAATGTCTACCGGTGCTATCACTGCTGACTACAGATTGCCTACCCTGAGAGTGTCATGAACCTTCTAATTTCTTAATTTCAAATGGAGGTCTCTCTGCATTCCTTTAACCAAAACAAGCACTCTACTCGGAGCTCCGACATGACAGGAGAGCCCCAGGTGGGCAGAGGAAATGCTTCAAGGACACCCTCAAAGCCTCCTTGAAAAAGTGCAACATCCCCACCGTCACCTGGGAATCCCTGGCCCAAGACCGCACAAAGTGGAGAGAAGCATCCGGGAAGGCGCCGAACACCTCGAGTCTCTTCGCTGGGAGCAAGCGGAAGCCAAGCGCAGGCAGCGCAAAGAGCGCACGTCAACCCAAGCACCCCACCCTACCCACCCCCTTCGATCACCGTCTGCCCCACCTGTAACAGAGACTGTAGGTCCCGCATTGGACTCATCGGTCACCTGAGAACTCATTTTTAATGTGGAAGCAAGTCATCCTCGGTTCCAAGGGACTGCCTAAGAAGAACCAACCAGGATGACACTGGTGTCAGAAGGTCTCACCCTCCCCACTAGTCAAACCTGATCGTGGAGTCCTGTCTCTGTTATTCAGTCTTTGGTTTGGCTTTTCCCCCAGCGAGACAGGCTTTGTGTCGATGATTTTTACGAGCCTCCTATTAATCTTGTATTCCTCGAGAGATTTTTCCCCACACAACCGGGAAGAGGTAACATCCTTAAGTTCCATTAGGTGGTACCTGAGTGATTTGAGTCAGGGATAGTGGCTCCTCATACCAGGGATGCCTGTCATCTAAAGTCCAGATCTTCCTGGTGCAATTCACCTAGAGGTTTTACGGCTTTAATTGGTATATGACTATCAGCTTAGACGATTTTATGGCTAAAAACCTGGCGATGCTTTGAACTATCTTGTGTTAGCTACAAGCCTTTTCCCAGCTTCCAGCTTGGCAGCAAAACTCAATTTTGTGTGGTCAGCTTTCAAGCTAATTCTCATTTTTAGGGCAGTTCCCCTCCCCACCCCCAAAACTTGAGGGCACCCTTTGGCATTTAGCGGGGCACTGTTCCACCAAGGTTACCACCTAGGTGACAAAGTTGAAAATGATCCCCCCGAAGGTCTTCTCTGCGCTCCATTCCTGCAGTGAAATTGCACAGGAAACAGCTGTATTATGGTGATAACACAGTGTTGTTCAAGACTTTAATTGGCTCCTTCATACTCTAAACAGGTGCTGGATGGGATTATTGCAGCTAGTAATTCATTGGCTCCCCCATTGTGCAATCGCTGCACCATCTCCAGCTCAATACAAAGTGTAAAATTGCAGGTTTGCGGCTGTTGTGTACAATGCTGAAACAGTGTAAGCAAGATTCTGTTAACCCTTGATCAACTTAATTAAAGTAGTGTCAGCTCAGTTGGTAGCACCCTCGCCTCTGAGTCAGAAGATTGTGGAATCAAGCCCCATTTAAGAGGCTTGAGCACAGAAATCGAGGCTGGCACTTCAGTGCAGTGCTGAGGGAGGTGCTGCACTGTCGGAGGTGCCGTCTTTTGGATGAGATGTTAAACCGAGGTCCCGTCTGTCCTCTCGGGTGGACGTAAACGATCCCATGGCACTATTTCGAAGAAGAACAGGTGAGCTCACCCTGGTGTCCTGGTCACTATTTATCCCTCAACCAACATCCCTAAAATAAAAAAAGATCATCTGGTCATTATCACATTGCTGTTTGTGGGATCTTGCTGTGTGCGAATTGACTACCACGTTTCCTACATTACAACAGTGACTACACATCAAAGGTGCATCATTGGCTGTTGCCTGGGCCCTAAGCTCTGGAATTCCCTGCCTAAACCTCTCCGCCTCTCTACCCCTCTTTCCTCCTTTAAGGTGCTTCTTAAAACGTACCTCTTTGACCAAGCTTTTGATCACCTGCCCTAATTTATCCTCATGTGGCTTGGTGTCAAATTTTTTTGTCTTATAATACTCCTGTGCAGCGCCTTGGGATGTTTTACTACATTAAAGGCGCTATATAAATACAAGTTGTTGTTGTTGTCATTGTAAAGCACTTTGGGACCCCCCCTGAGGTACTTCTAAGCACTTAAGTCTTTTCTTGTTTCTTACTGATTGAGCTTCATAGCAAATGCTACAGTCACTGAGAAAAAGGAGTTCTAAGAAAAGGCAGCCAACTTGCGCAGAATATTTGTGGTGTATGGCATGAACAGGCTGGGGCTCTTTTCTCTAGAAAAGAGAAGGCTGAGGGGTGACCTGATCGAGGTCTTTGAAATGATGAAGTGGTTTGATAGGGCAGATGTAAATAAGATATTTCCACTTGTTGGAGGAGTCCAAAACTAAGGGGCCACAAATATAAGAGAGTCACTAATAAATCCAATAGGGAAGTCAGGAGAAACTTCTTTACCCAGAGAGTGGTGAGAATGTGGAACTCGCTACCACAGGGAGTGGTTGAGGTGAATAGTATAGATTCATTTAAGAGGAAGCTAGATAAACACATGAGGGAGAAAGGAATAGAAGGTTATGCGAATGGGGTGAGATGAAGCAGGATGGGAGGAGGCTCGTGTGGAGCACAAACACTGGCACGGAGCAATTGGGCCAAATGGCCTGTTTCTGAAATAAAAACAGAAAATACTCAGCAGGTCAGGCAGCATCTGTGGCGAGAGAAACAGAGTTAATGGCCCAGTAATTCCTCTCTGAACGCGTGAGTACGGTCGGGGTACTCACGCGTCTGGCCGGAGGAAATGCCCGTGTTCAGCATGCGCAGCGCATGCGGGGAAAACCGGCATTTCCAGTCCTCTGAACGAAGGGGTTCAGAGGCACAGCGCGTGCGACTGCACAGGCAGCGCGTGCGCAGTGAAATTCCTTTTTTTTTTCAGAGTTGCCCGAGTGTAAAGGCCTCCGATTTTTACGCGTGGAAAAACCAGACATAAGTACTCAGTTTTACAGGTAAGTGGGCTTTTAGTACAATTTAGAATTTTTTTTTCCACAGGTTTGTTATTTTTAAAGAATTTACAGTAAGGTAAGTTTAGTTTTAGCCCCGATTTTTAAAAAATTAATTTTTTTCAAAAATTTGATTAATTGTTTAAAATAGTTTTTTTTAAAGTTATTCATAGTTAATTTAATTATTGGGATGCTTTTTAAAATTTTATTTAAAGTTTAAGTAGTGTTTTGGGGTGCAGTACTTTTCATGAGTTTGACAGTCTTTACTATCAAACTTATGAATGAAGTTTCCCCTCCCCTGATTGGCTGAACAGTGCTCACCTGATCCCAGCCGGCACATCGCACTAACTACGCCGCTGGGTCAGGTTAGCACAGCGCGCCGGGATCAGAACTTGGCCACTGACAGGAAAGCCACTGCGGGCCAGAGTTCAGATTTCGGCGCGCAGGGTGAGCGCACATCGGGGGCTTGCACGCGCGGCAAGCCCCCGACAGGAATTACTGGGCCAATGTTTCAGGTCGATGACCCTTCGTCAGAACTGGAAAACGTTGGAGATGGAAGAGGCTTTTAAGCAAGTGTAGGGGCAGGGAAAGGGGGGAGGGGAGGAAAGAACAAAAGGGAAGGTCTGTGATCGGGTGGAAGGCAGGAGAGATTAAGAGACAAAAGGGATGATGGTGCGAGGCAAAAGGAGATGGTAATGGGACTAGTTAAGAAACAAACGATGGCTCTAGATGAAGTGTAAATGGCAATGGCAGATTCATCAACATTCAGGCTTGGGCTGAGAAGTGGCAAGTAGCATTCGTGCCACACAAGTGCCAGGCAATGACCATCACCAACAAGAGAGAGTCTAACCACCTCTCCTTGACATTCAACGGCATTACCATAGACAAATCCCCCACCATCAACTTCTTCGGGGCTCACCACTGACAAGAAACTTAACTGGACCAGCCACATAAATACTGTGCCAACAAGAGCAGGTCAGAGGCTGGGTATTCTGCAGCGAGTGACTCACCTCCTGATTCCCCAAAGCCTTTCCACCATCTACAAGGCACAAGTCAGGAGTGTGATGGAATACTCTTCACTTACCTGGATGAGTGCAGCTCCAACAACACTCAAGAAGCTCGACACAATCCAGGACAAAGCAGCCCACTTGATTGGCACCCCATCCACCACCTTAAACATTTGCTCCCTCCACCACTGGTGCACCGTGGCTGCAGTGTGTACCATCTACAAGATGCACTGCAGCAACTCGCCAAGGCTTCTTCCAAATCCACGACCTCTTTCACCTAGAAGGACAAGGGCAGCAGGCGCATGGGAACACCATCACCTCCAAGTTCCCCTCCAAGTTACACACCATCCTGACTTGGAAGTATATCGGCCGTTCCTTCATAGTCGCTGGGTCAAAATCCTGGAACTCCCTCCCTAACAGCACTGTGGGAGCACCTTCACCACACGGACTGCAGCGGTTCAAGAAGGGGGCTCACCACCACCTTCTCAAGGGCAATTAGGGATGGGCAATAAATGCTGGCCTTGCCAGCGACGCCCACACCCCATGAATGAATGAAAAAAAAGCCTCTTTTGCCCTGGCAGATCTGAGTATTATTCTGGCTTTACTTCCTTCTCGGGATGGTTAACTAAAGCTGTGTGGGAAAAAGATTGCAAGAGTTAATACAGGTCAAAATAGTAAAAAAAAAGAAATCAGATAGGGGAAAGGCAAAGAAAGGAGAAACTTGGGGCTAGATTTTCAGTAGCTTGCGCCAGCAGTTAGCGCCTTAAGAGAAGTGATTTCCGGGCGCTATGCGTGTAGCGCCCGGGCGCAGCGCAGTTTGCGCCCCGCCCCAAATTAAGTTGCCCGTTAGCGCCGGCGCAAAGTTTAGCGCCCGCCCGGATGCGCGCGCAGAAAATGACGTCACATCCTCGTGCAACGCCCTTTGGCCGCCCCGATTGCAAACTTCAGTCGGACCGCCCCATTGTGCGGCGGCGGCCGGAGCGTTTGGAAAAAGGAACGCAACACAACCAGCGCGGGCCCCGGGGGGCGCTAATTAAAGGGAACGTCCTCTCCAGTATAAAGGCCATCCTTTTTTCAGAAAACAGTCTTGTGCAACGCATTTCTGGAGACACAACAAGGAGGATAGCTAACTGGTTTCAAGCAGCAAGAGGCAGGTATTTTTGGACTCAGGCAATAGCGCTGCAAGTGGCCATTTGGAAATTAGACTGTTTGCCAGGATTTGATGGGGGCTGCATGGGGTGCCAACGCGCAGCTGCAGCGCCATATCCGTAGGGCTCGCAGACGCATTGTGAGAGGGGCAGCCCTGGCTAGAGGCAGAGGGGGCTACAGGCGTCGGCCACGTAGGCCTTACCCAGTCAGGCTATACCGCCAGCAGCGCTCCTACCTAAACATGAGTGCCGCGCGATGTGTTAGAAGGCTCCGATTCCGAAAGGAGGTGATTGCAGAGATCTGCCACCTGCTTCGCCGAGATCTGCGGCCAAAGCTCAGGTGCAGGACGTCTCTGTCGGTGGAAGTGAAGGTGACGGTGGCATTGAACTTCTATGCCACCGGCTCCTTCCAATACGCTGCTGGGGACATAGCAAACATCTCCCAGTATGGCGCGCATCGCTGCATCCGCCACGTGACCGAAGCACTGTTCAGAAGGAGAAGCCAATTCATCTCCTTCCCCATGGCCCTCGAGAGCCAGCATCAGCGCGCATTGGGATTTGCCAGACTCGGGGAATTCCCCTTGGTGCAGGGCGCCATTGACTGTACGCATGTGGCTTTGCGGGCCCCTCTGGAGCATGGCGAGCAGTATCGCAACAGGAAGGGCTACCATTCTCTGAATGTGCAGCTGGTCTGTGACCACAAGCAGCGCATCATGGCAGTCAATGCCAGCTTCCCAGGCAGCAGCCACGATGCCTTTATCCTGCGGCAGAGTACTGTGCATGACATGTTCCAGGCACAGCCTTCCCCAAGAGGATGGCTCATCGGGGACAAAGGCTATCCTTTGTGCACCTGGCTCATGACCCCGCTCCGCGCGCCCAGGACCGCTGCTGAAGAGGCCTACAACGAGAGCCATCAAACCACCCGCAACATCATCGAGCTAACTATTGGGGTCCTCAAGCAGCGGTTCCGCTGCCTTGATCGCTCCGGAGGAGCTCTCCAGTATTCGCCGGACCGGGTCTCCCAATTTGTGGTGGTTTGCTGCATGCTACACAACCTGGCTATCCGCAGGACTCAGGCACTGCCACCTGACGTTGGACCAGCACCTCAGGAGGAGGAGCAGGAGGAGCATGAGGAGGAGGAGGAGGAGCAGGAGTACGTTCCCAGGAGGGAGCGACCAGGGCCAAGGGCCGCACGACGCCACCTTATTACACGGTACTTCTAAGCCCCCTGTCAGGGAATGGCCAGGGGCCATGAGGGAAGATGAATGCAGCCGCTCCGCAAGCCCTCAGCCGGCGAAGCCAACAAACACTAAGAAGAACAACCATGGAGACTGCATGAATAAAGATAATTTTTTATTGCACAAAAATGAAAAGCCCTTCCCACATGAATCCCCAAAAACAATAAACGGGCCCCACAAAAAGCCCAACAAACGACTCACTCGCACAAACTGGGGAGGAGCCACTCCACCTTTATTGAAACCGGGCCTCAACGTCGGCCTAACGCAAAAAATAAGCCCTCCAAAGGCACAACCATGGGCAAAATAAAGATGGCCACCGCCATATTAAAGGAAAGCTGGCCACACCCTCTACTGAGTGGCCCGCGAGGGCGAGACCTTGGCCAGCATTTTGCCTCCCCTACCCTGCCTGCTGCTCCTTCGCAAGCTCTGCCCAGTGGCTGCTGCGAGGCTGGGGGAAGGCGCCTGAGGCTCAGATGCCCTTCCGCCAGATGCCGCTGGGGGGCGGCCTACACGGCGTTTGGGCCTCGAGGGGCCGTCTGCTGAGTGGCGCACCTGAGCCTGGCCACCATCAGCTGCAGCCGCTTGCCGTTGACGCCCCAGAGGGGGAATGGCGGCGACGGATGGCGCAATGTGGGCCAGCTGGCGTCTGGGATGCGCTGGCTGGTGCTGTGGCGCGGTGGCACTCGGCCGGGCCCGCACTGCAGGATCCGCAGCAATCAGCCGACGGCCGGCTTGCTGGGATGGTCCAGCGCGGCGCCTGCCCTGGCGATGCCTGCCTGAGACAGCGCGTGTGGCAGCAGTGAGTGGCCCTGTGGTCCTGGTGTGCGCGCGCATCACATCCGCCAGGGTCTTGACGGCATCAGTCAGCATGCGGCCAGTCGCGGCAGTTGCTGCCCCGAACTCGCGCACACTGGTCGCCAGCGACTCGATGGCTCAGGCATGCGCCCCACCACGCTCATGAGCTCCGTGTGGCGCTGGTCCGAGTCGTCGGCCATCTTATGCAGCTTCCGCACCTCCTCCGAAGTGAAGGTGTCCGGACTGGAGTCGCGACTCTCCCGCTGGGGAGGAGGGGGCCGAACTAGGGGACCCTTGCCGCGTTGGTGACGACGAGTGTGCCGAGCAGCAGCACTCCCCTCTGATCCTTCCCCCCTTTGGGGGGAAGGCCGCGGGCCACGCGCACGGCTGCTGGGTGGCTGGACGCCACTGGTCCCAGAAGCTGCATTGCCCTGCGACAGTTCCTCCAGGCACTCGTCCAGTGAGGAGGTGTCAAGCATTTCCTCCTCTCCTGCGGGACGTGACTGTTCCCCCGAAGGTCCGGCTTGCTCCTCCTCCTCCTCCTGGTCGGAGGTGCTGTCACTGGCAGCTTCAGGGTCCTGGTCGTCACCAGCTGAAAGCAGGAATGCACAAGAGTAGCTTCAGAGTGAGGAGACGGCGTCAGCGAGGGAGTTAGGACTGGTGGGATTCAGCGCATTGGTGGGACAGTGGCAAAGGAGGTAGCTCGGATGGGCCAGTGCGACGCGAGAGGGCCAAAAGGCGAGGTCCTTACCATTGCCGGCCAGTGGAGGGTCGGATACACCGCACGCTGTGGGGACAATCACACGGGCTCCCATGAGCACACACACGCGCTCCTCCAGCCGAGTGAGCTTCTGCAGCTTAGCGCGGCCACCCCTGGCACGGGCCTGGCGATTAAACGCTACTTTAGCCTGCAAGAGAAAGGACGGGCTGTAAGTGCGCAGTGAAGCCCTGATGTAGTGTGCACTGCCTCCCATGGTGGAATAGCTTGGACCGAGTGAAGCCCTGATGTAGTGTGCACTGCCTCCCATGGTGGAATAGCTTGGACAGAGTGAAGCCCTGATGTAGTGTGCACTGCCTCCCATGGTGGAATAGCTTGGACAGAGTGAAGCCCTGATGTACTGTGCACTGCCTCCCATGGTGGAATAGCTTGGCCAAAGTGTAGAGTGCCGAATGGCCATTTGATGCTCATGACTGTCCCAATGCTGCTGGCTGAGGGCTGGCCAATAGGACTTTCAGGTCCCTTTGCCCATCATGTCAGGTGTACATGCAAGAATGAGGAGGAGACTGGAAAGGCTACTCACCTTCACAATCCTGGTCAGATCGTTGTATTTCTTACGGCATTGTTTGTGGGTCCTGGGGGCCTCGCCGGTGAACGTCACCCTCTGGGCGATCTGCTTCCAGGCTTTGGTGTAGTCATGGTGGGTTGGATTCCTCCCACTCTCTGGAAACAAGATCTTGCGCCTCACCTCCAGAGCTGTGACCATTATGTCCAGATCACCCTCTGAGAAGCGCAGGGCACGCTGACGGGCCTTCTCTGGCGTTGCCATGACTCCCTGGGGCTGAGCAGCAGTGTTGAGGCCTCTTTGCAAGGCTGCAGTGTGCAGGGCGTGGCAGCAGACCAATTCGTCCCTTCCCCCTTTAAGAGCTGGTCGGCACCACGGGGTCTGCTGTCAGTGCAAAAATTACCGCACCCGTGCTGCGCCCCGCCTGGGCGCTATCCCTCTGGACCGCCGGCTTAGCGCCTAAAGGTAGGAGTGCAACGCCTCTTTTAGCGCTCCACCACTCTCTTAGGGCGAAGCCACTGAATTTCCGGCAACGGGGCGCTACTTTGGGGCGGGCGCTAACTTCGGGCGGGCGCTAAGGTTAGCGCCCCAAAACTGTCTATACTGAAAATCTAGCCCTTGGGGTTTAGAGTAATTGATTAAAATCATGTCATATTAGCAGGAACTGAACTGCAGCTGGGACAGGTTTGACAATTAAATATGCCTGGGTATAAAGCTTTCAGTGGAGATAGGAAAGGAAGAAAAGGGAAGAGGGGTAGTGGTATTAACAACATTAAACCACTGGAGCATGAAGCTTTAAATAGAGTGGTTCAAGGATAGTCCATTTGGATTGTTTTGAAGAATAGCAAGGCTCATTACTGGGAGCATATTATGGACTGCCGAATAGCAGAAAGGAAATTCAGGGTGAAACTTACAGACAAATTGGAGAGGTATGTGTTATAATTGCAGGAGATACTAATTATCCTAAAGTTAACCGGGACAGGGAAAGTATTGGTGGTGAAATAGGGTCAGTTTCTTGCAGTGTCTTCGGGACCATGTTGTTAGTCTGACAAGGCACGAAGCACCGCTTGACCTAATTCTGGGGAATGAAGTAGACAACCTAAAAGCAAAGCAACATTTGGAAACCAGCAACCCAATAGAATTGGCTTCAGTATAAGAATAGAAAAGGAAAAACAAAAAGTCAAGAAATTGCGGGCACATCCGTTTCCGAGTTTACCAGGAGTGAACTGTACTAGATTCCTGGCGAGTGCAAGTTGCTTCACTCATTCTTTCTTTAATTCTTACCTTGCTCGGTCTTCTCCAGCCGTGTACTTCTTTGAACAAAACAGGGAATGTAGTAGCGAGTTCAGAATTTCTAGAAGGGCCCGAGGTGTCATATCGTGTTAGCAGTGGTGCAGCTTTGAAGAGTAGACGACTGGGGTTCCTGTGTTTTTGAAATGGAACTGTTGACTATTAACAGAGTGTAGACAATGCAAGCTACTGCACAAATGGGTCGGGGTGGGGGGGTCCCCTTGGATTATTGGAGTGCAGAGCTGGGGGGGTCCCCTTGGATTATTGGAGTGCAGAGCTGGACACTTTTATATTTTATAGGTGGAACAACTTGCACTCGCCAGGAATCTAGTACAGTTCACTCCTGGTAAACAAATAATCGCTTGCCAGGAAATCCCACGCATAGGATCTGAAACATAGAAGATAGGAGCAGGAGTAGGCCATTCGGCCCCTCGAGCCCGCTCCGCCATTTAATGAGATTATGGCTGATCATCCAAATTCAGTACCCTGTCCCTGCCTTCTCCCCATATCCCTTGATCCCCTTAGCCTTAAGAAATAGATCCAACTCCTTCTTGAATATATTTAATGAATTGGCCTCAACTGCTCTGTGTGGCAGAGTTCAAGGTTCAGCAGTTAAAACTTACCAATCCACAAAATTGGTAATTAAACGGTGAGTGAGTGAAACAACTAGGAAACGGATGCGCCCGCAATTTCTTGACTTTTGTTTTTCCTTTTCTATTCTTATACTGACGCCAATTCTATTGGGTTGCTGGTTTCCAAATAGCCCACTCTTCCATTTATTCAGTAAAAACCCGACAGAAAACGCATAATATTAACACACGTTTTACACAAGCCTAGTTCAATCCGGGTCACAAGACTGTGGATTCCTGCCCAATCCCGAGCTGGCCCTCCAGTTCTGACGGAGCGCTGCATTGTCCGAAACGCATCCTTCGGGTGAGAAGTTAAATCCGCCAGCCTGTTCCTTCAGATCAGATGGGCATTAAAGACCCATTGACTGTATTTGAAGAGAAAAAGGAGATTTCCTGGTGTCCGGGCTTGGGTTTCATCCCTCAACCAACACCACTGAAAGCAGATTAACTAGTCATTGGCATTTGTGTGGTTTTGCTGTGTGCAATAATGGCTACTGCATTTGTCCACACATTAGCCATTTATTTATTGTGTGTGAGCTGCCTGAGAAATGATAAGGCCCCTCCAAGAAGGAGTTGGATGGCAGCACGGTGGTATAGTGGTTAGCACTGTTGCCTCACAGCGCCAGGGACCCGGGTTCGAATCCGGCCTCGGGCGACTGTCTGTGTGGAGTTTGCACATTCTCCCCGTGTTTGCATGGGTTTTCTCCGGGTGCTCCGGTTTCCTCCCACAGTCCAAAGATGTGCGGGTTAGGTTGATTGGCTATGATAAATTGACCCTTAGTGTTAGGGGGTTAAATACGTGGGGTTACGGGGATAGGGTGGGATATGTGTTGGTGTAGGGGTTATGTGGATCGGGTGGGATATGTGTCGGTGCAGGCTCAATGGGCTGAAATGGCCTCTATCTGCACTGTGGGGTTTCTGTGATTCTGTGATAAATGCAAATGTTATTTTTAGTGTGTCAAGCCTGACTTTGATACAATGGCAATGTATAAGTTATAGCGTGCTGCATTGCAAAACATAGGAGTTTACAGAAGTAGGAATGACCCAGTGAGATCATTGAGCCTATTTTTCACATGAACCGGTAACAACTTGCATGGCTCAACAACATGGATTCTCGCCAACTGATCCGGTTTCCTAAGGAAAACAAATAATCAGAGGTAAAACTATCACAAATCAAGCATTTTACCTGACTGTCAAAGATTACCAAGGAACAACTCTTGAATATCAATCGAATGTTACAATCCAAACTCTACAACCCTCACTGAATGTATTGTCCAATTGAGGTTTCATCTGGTCATCGATGTCTGTACTTATTCCTATAACTTCCGATACCGTTCTTAACCCAATCTCTAAGCAATTAGTTTATCGTGTTAAATGACATACAATTGCCTTCTTTTGATGGCCTATAATGCATTTCTGCTGCTGTGTGAGATATAGCTTATAGAGACTTATCAACAAAAGAAGGTTGTTGCGCTCCAGGTTTTCAAATAAAGCAGTGTCTGCCAGAAATACTTATTTGAATATGCATGCTGTCTCTACGCTCTGGGATGATTTTGTCTGGTTGCTATCAGTAAGCAACATTGGAAAAATAGCGTGAAGATAATTTACATACTTCTTTCTAGAGAAATCAACAGCAAAAACAACAACAACTTGTATTTATATAGCGCCTTTAACGTAGTAAAACGTCCCAAGGCGCTTCACAGGAGCGTTATCAAGCAAAATTTGACACCGAGCCACATAAGGATAAATTAGGGCAGATGACCAAAAGCTTGGTCAAAGAGGTAGGTTTTAAGGAACGTCTTAAAGGAAGAGAGAGGCGGAGAGGTTTGGGGAGGGAATTCCAGAGCTGAGGGCCTAGACAGCTGAAGGCACGGCTGCCAAAGGTTGAGCGATTAAAATCAGGGATGCTCAAAAGGGCAGAATTAGAGGAGCGCAGATATCTCGGGCGGTTGTGGGGCTGGAGGAGATTACAGAGATAGGGAGGGCCGAGGCCATGGAGGGATTTGAAAACAAGGATGAGAATTTTGAAATCGAGGCACTGCTTAACCGGGAGCCAATGTAGGTCAGTGAGCACAGGGGGTGATGGGCGAACGGGACTTGTTGCGGGCTAGGACACGGGCAGCCGAGTTTGGGTGACCTCAAGTTTACGTAGGGTAGAATGTGGGAGGCCAGCCAGGAATGCGTTGGAATAGCCAAGTCTAGAGGAAACAAATTAAACTACCTGCTGTGCAGGATATCTACCCTGAGAGGTGCCGGGGGAAGGCCCTGAGAATCATTAAAGACACGAGCCACCCCAGCAACAACCTCTTCGCCCTGCTCCCATCCGGTAAGAGATACCGAAGCATACGGTCTTGTACCAGCAGGTTTCGAAACAGCTTCTACCCCCAGGCCATAAGGCTCATGAACAAATAATTTATTATTATTTATTACTGTTGTTTTATTTATTATTACTGTATTTCTATTAGTATTTTATCATTGTTATGCCATATTTATTCCAATGTTGGGAGGACTCGTAAAAATCAACATTTCATTGTGCAGTACACACGTCTGCTGCATATATGACAAATAAAATTGAATTGAATTGAATTGAATTGCAAAGGAACTGGCTTATGATTTCTCTTAGAGATAGTGATCAGGTGAAATATTTTGTGTTTATGATGTCAGTAATAAGTAATAACCAGGGGAAATCATCTTTCACCCCCCCTCCCCGCCCAGTGCCTTATCATACTTTCTGGTGCCTGTCAGTATATCTCATCTTGCTGTACAAGCACAGGTTCAGATAGCCTGTTTATTAATGGTAAGACCCCATTGCACGAGTTAAGCCTTCTTCTGCCGCAGCTTGCTCATTCACTACCTATACCTGTTGCGACACATTAATGTGCCTGCAAATCTAGGTCGATTAGTTTCTGGAAATCCTGCCAATCACGTTACATCTTACATCAGGCCAATGTTCCTTGTGAGCTGCGCTTTGTCCGGCCGGGCCTGTTTCTTTTAATGTGCAGTCCCTTTAAATTTCAGCGCATGCGCGGTATTCGCAGTGTAAAAGCCAGTGAGCGGCCTGCGCGGGACCTTGCCTGTTACTGCGTGGTGGCGCGCACGCACCTTAGCGGGAACGTTGGATCAGACTGAATTCCTGTCAGATTGTATTACAGCACCATTGTGCCGCTTTTATGTCTGCTGGGTCTGTCCTTAACAACTCTGGCAAGTTTATGATGGTATTGCCAGCTCTTGCGCGAAAAATACTGGCACTCGCATTTTGTAACAGTGCGGTAATATGTTGCAGTGTAACATGGTACCCGGTCAACTTGACTGACTCACATTGGGCCATTGTACTTGTTGTGTATGTACCTTTAAGAGAATAACTGGTCTCAGACTGCAGTACCGGCAGTGACCACCCCTGTATAAAAGGCGCTAGTAAGCCTCTGTAGTTTCAGTTTCCCGATTGACTCCTTTCAGTAAAGACTTGTTTTGTTCAACTCCTGCTGTTTGTGTCTCAATCATACATGGACATAATACTGGCGACGAGCAGATACGAACTTACCTACAGTCTGCACCACCTCCTGGGATCCATTCCTGAAGTGAAGTGAGCAGAGGTCGAGGCCAGAAGGAAGAAAGAAGCAGTAGAAACGGGCGTTGACCATGGGCATCCGCCCCTGTGTTAGCGGAGTTGAAGATTGCTGGAGAAGCTGTCGAAAGCGGGGCCTGGTTCCTGTCGACGGCGCTTCAGCTAATCGGGCTGGTGGCAGGTAGTACACTGATCCTTCCTGGGCTGCGGCGTTCGCGAACTCGAGCGGGTGGCTTGCAACGGGGCCGAGCAGCGTTGTCGGGAAGAGGAGAGAGAGAGGGTGGAGCACACAGGGCGCGGCCGGTGCTACGAAGCCGGGCTGCGTATAGACCCGAGAAGAGGGAGGCAAGAGTCCCACAGGGTTGTTCCACGACGGGAAAATAATAAAAAAAAGAAATATTAAACGCGCAGGAAACCGCGAGGAGCTGCAGGTTGCAACGGAAACCGCGGAAAGCAGCGCTAGCAAAAGCGGGGAAGAAGGCAAAGCGCGGGAGGCGCCATCTTAATCAGCGGGGAAGAAGGCAAAGCGTGGGAGGCACCATTTTGTTAAATCGGGGAAGAAGGCAAAGCGCGGGAGGCGCCATTTTAGATTTTCATGATGCCGAAGACTGGCTGTATCACTGCCTTTGATAATACAATAGAGGACTGGACCACGTATGTGGAAAGAGTCGAGGTATATTGCGAGGCAAACGAAATAGCCGATGAGAAAAAGGCATCGGTATTGCTAAACTTAATGGGCACTAGAACGTACGGCCTATTGTGGGACCTGATTACTCCAACCAAACCGAAGGCGAAGAGTTTTAACGAAATTGTTGCTGTCCTACAAGAACACCTAAACCCTGCACCGCTGTTGATAGCAGAAAGATTTAAATTCCACAGGAGAACTCAGCATAAAGATGAGAGCAATGCTGAGTACCTTACGGAACTACGCAAGCTATCAAAGCACTGCCAGTTCGGAGCAGGACTGGCAGATACCCTACGGGACAAATTTGTCTGTGGACTCCTGAGTGAAGGAACACAGAAGAAGTTACTCTCAGAGAAAGAGCTGACGCTAGATAAGGCTTTCAGCATGGCAGTATCGTACAAAGCAGCAGCCAGGGGAGCTGCGGAAATACAACAAAAGCCACAGGAATACGGCACCCACGAAATGACACGGGGATTTGCAAAATGTTATCGCTGCGGCAGAACTAACCATGACCAGAAGGACTGCTGGTCCAAGGACAAAATATGCAGGCAATGCGGAAAGATGGGACACATTGCACGAGTTTGCAGGTCTGGGAAGAAGACCAGCGACAACAAAAAGGCTACTAAGGAACCGTACAAGAAAGTACAAAAGATGACGGACAGTAGTTCCGAAGACCAGATGAGCGATAGTGAATCCGGGAACAGGAGACTAAGCTGTCTCAAACTTCACAATGTAATCGCAAAAGAGGATCACCGAACCATTTGGGTCACCCTCACGATAGCAGGGTCCCAAGTTAAAATGGAATTGGATACAGGATCAGCGCTAACCGTCATGAATCAACGAGACTACGAGCGGCTATTCTCACACATACCCTTGAGAGAGACATCCATCGTCTTGACGACGTATACGGGGCAAAAAGTATACCCCAGAGGAAAAATAAGGGTGCCTGTCGAATACAACGGCAAGAAAATACGGAAATTGTATCTCTACATACTGCCAAATGGTGGACCACCATTATTGGGACGTGAATGGATCAGGAAGATAAGCTTAGATTGGCACTCCATTCATGCAATGACGGTGGATGGTAAAAAAGATGAAGACGTCACTCCTGGTCGATTGTCAACAATCTTAGCTAACGCCAAAGAGGTATTTCAACAAGAACTGGGCACTCTTAAAGGCGTAACCACCTCGATAAAAATAGAAGAGAATGCAATTCCCAAGTTTTTCAAAGCAAGACCGGTACCATATGCAATTCGCCCAGCCGTCGAGGCAGTGCTGGAGAATCTGGAGAAGGCAGGCGTGTTGTCTAAGGTCGACTGGAGTGAGTGGGCGACACCCATCGTTCCTGTCATGAAGAAAATGTTAAACAATAAGTCTGAGGAGCCAACGAAGGTTCGCATCTGTGAGGACTTCAAGGTGACGGTGAACCCAGTCCTTCGCACAGTACAATATCCTCTTCCAAGGATAGAAGACATCTTCGCCTCACTATCTGGAGGGAAGCGTTTTACAAAAATTGACCAAGCACAAGCATATTTGCAGACGGAGGTTGAAGAGTCCTCTAGGAAGTATCTCACGATAAACACTCACAAAGGTGGTATTCGGAGTAGCATCAGCTCCGGCGATATGGCAAAGAGCGATGGAACAAGTCCTGCAAGGGATTCCGGGGACTCAGTGTTACTTGGACGACATCCTTGTGACAGGTGAAGATGACAGTGAACACCTTAACAACCTAGAACAGGTGCTCACTAGACTACGAGAACATGGGCTACGAGCCAATCGCCCCAAGTGCGAGTTTTTTAAGAAACAGATATCGTATTGTGGCCACGTGATTGATGAAGAGGGGTTACATAAGTCCCCTGACAAAATTGAAGCGGTTGTTAAGGCCCCAGCGCCTGAAAATGTGTCGCAACTGAGGTCATTCCTCGGATTGGTGAATTACTACCATAAGTTTTTGCCGAATTTGTCGACAATTCTGCACCCACTGAACGCCCTACTACGAATGGGAGTAGCATGGAAATGGAGCAATGACTGTAAGCGTGCCTTTCAGAAGAGTAAGGACTTAATCACTTCAAGAGAAGTATTGGCTCACTACAACCCAGCACTGCCGATCAGACTGGCATGTGATGCGTCTCCCTACGGCATTGGGGCGGTACTGTCACATAAATCCCTTGATGGTTTAGAGAGGCCGATAGCTTTTGCGTCACGCTCGTTAACTTCTGCCGAGCGTAACTACGTCCAGATTGACAGAGAGGCCCTCAGCCTAGTGTGGGGGGTGAAGAAGTTCAATCACTACCTGCACGGTCAAAAATTTACTCTACTAACCGATCATCAACCTCTTGTCTCCATTTTCAACCCTCCGAAGGGCGTACCGATAATGACAGCGCAGCGGCTGCAGAGATGGTCCCTTTTCCTAGGGGCACACCAATATGACATTGAGTACAAAGGAACTAAACAGCATGGGAATGCTGATGGATTGTCGCGCCTACCGTTGCCGATGGTGGAAGAAGAAGACCTTGCAGTGGATCCAATGGAGTTATTCCACTCGACCATAGTCGAATGTCTCCCTGTGACGAATGCAAACATAGAAAAGGAAACACGGAATGACCTGACACTATCACGGGTCTATGATTTAACAAAATCAAATCAAATCAAAATCAAATCAACTTTTATTGTCATTGTTAGTGCACAAGTGCAGTACAACGAAATGTAGGCTTGCGGCTCCCGAGAGTGTACATTTGGATTAAGATATTTAAACATTCAACATACATTTGGCTTGTAGTATATTAACATAAATATGACCATAATAAAGTGCATTGGCAGATGTGCAGGCTTTAGAGTTTATTTGTGGAGTTCAGTAGGATGACAGCCCTGGGAAAGAAGCTGTTCCTAAATCTGGTCGTACGGGTGCGAATGCATCTGTAGCGTCTCCCAGGTGGTAGGAGGGCGAACAGACTGTGGCTGGGGTGGGTAGGGTCTTTGATGATGGACTGTGATCTCCGTAGACAGCGTTTCTGGTATATGTGCTCTATGGTCGGTAGCCGGGTGCCGGTAATGCATTGGGCAGTTTTGACTACCCGCTGCAGGGCTTTCCGGTCATAGTAGCTACAGCTGCCATACCATACTGTGATACAGTTTGTCAGGATACTCTCTATAGTGCAGCGGTAAAAGTTAGAGAGGATCAGGGGTGACAGATTACATCCCTTCAGCCTCCTTAAGAAATATAGGCGCTGCTGGGCCTTCTTCACCAGAGAGGAGGTGTTGAGGGACCAGGAGAGGTCTTCCGTGATGTGGACTCCGAGGAACTTAAAGCTGTCCACCCTTTCCACCACAGCCCCACGGTGAAGGTGTGGATCCAGAGTAGTAATTCCACCTAAGTTGATGGATAGAGTGCTCAATGAGCTTCATGAGAGTCATCTGGGTGGGGTAAAAATGAAGAACTTAGCCAGAGCATTTGTGTGGTGGCCGGGAATCGATAGAGAAATCGAAGAGATGACCAAGAGCTGTGCAGGATGCCAGAAGGTCCAAAACGCCCCACCACAAGCTCCTCTACATCCATGGGAGTGGCCCTCATCTCCATGGCAAAGGGTGCACATTGATTTTGCTGGTCCCTTCATGGACTCGATGTTTTTAATTGCGGTGGATGCACATTCAAAGTGGCCAGAGGTAATAAAAATGTCCTCAACCACCACAGAAAAAACTATCACAGTTTTACAAACCATATTCGCCAGGAATGGGCTGCCTGAACAGATTTGCTCTGACAATGGACCACAGTTTGTGTCTGAAGAGTTCCGGAGGTTCTTAAAGAACAATGGTGTTAAGCATTACACATCTGCCCCATATCATCCAGCCACTAATGGATTGGCCGAGAGGTTTGTTCAAACATTCAAGAAGGCTATCAAGGCAATGTGTAATGAAGATATACCCCTACAACACAAGGTGGACAACTTCTTGTTTGCCTACCGGAATGCGACACATGCAGTTACCAATCAAACTCCAGCCATGATGTTCTTCAATCGAAGACTACGATGCTGCTTGGATTTGGTTAAGCCAAACGTCCGAAGAGATGTGGAGAACAGGCAGTTTCAGAATATGAATGAAAGGCCGACCAGGTGTTTTAAGATAGGTCAACCAGTTTTGGCCCGGGACTACCGCACTGAGAAATGGCAGCCAGGAACGATTTGTACACGGCAAGGACCTCTCATTTATACCGTGGACGTTGGAGAGAGCATTGTAAGACGCCATGCTGACCAGATTCTAGAGTCACTGGAAAGCGTCAACTCCACACCACGATCTGATACACCTGGCAATGAAATCGACGTACCAATTGCAGCTACCGCAGAATCGGTGATATTGGAAGCAGATGAACCAAACAACGACATTGATCCCAACTCAACCTTGCCAGAAGAACCTGATACCCCAAAGAGGCGTTAACTAGACAGAATCAGGAAGCCTCCTCAAAGACTGAACTTATAATTGCTTAAACTCAACCAATGTATCTAGCAACCGTAATTGTGATTGTAATTAGTTATCATTTAGTTGTTAAATGAATGTTATGTACTGTTTATCTAAAAGGGGAGGAATTGTTGTGTATGTACCTTTAAGAGAATAACTGGTCTCAGACTGCAGTACCGGCAGTGACCACCCCTGTATAAAAGGCGCTAGTAAGCCTCTGTAGTTTCAGTTTCCCGATTGACTCCTTTCAGTAAAGACTTGTTTTGTTCAACTCCTGCTGTCCGTGTCTCAATCATACACGAACATAATAGTACTCAATAACCACAGACAAATATGTGCCGCTTCTGACGGAATTGGTTGAGGGAGGACGATTGGCCAGGAGGCTGGGAGATTTCCCTGCTCTTCTTTTAATAGTGCCACGGGATCATTAAAGTCCATCTGAACCAGTGGGACAAGTAGGGGAGACCTCAGTTTAACATCTCATCCAAAAAAAGTGTACTTCATGGGAAGACAGCACGGTGTCAGTGCTACACTGAAGCAACAGCCTGGATTACATTGAGCCAGGTTGACATAATGCATTGGCCCAGAAATTCGGGTCTCCACGGGTGAGTAGGCATGGGGTACTCACCCGTAAGCCCAATGGAAGTGCCGGTTTCGTGCATGCACTGCGCATGCACGGGAAACCGGCACTTCCGTTCCCTGAAAGAAGGGGTTCGGAAGTTGAACGCGTGCACAGGAGAGGCAGCGCGTGCGCATTGAACTTACGTTTTTTTTGCATGTTTTCCCGGGAGGGTAAGTCTCCAGAAGTTAGACATGTAAAAAGCAGTCGCAAGGCCTGCTTTTTACAAGGTAAGTGATGAATTAATTAAAATTAAAACATTTTTTCCACAGGTTTATTATTTTTAAATACTTTAAAGAAAGGTAAGTTTATTTTTAGCCCCGTTAGAAAATGTAATTAATTTTTTCAAAAATTTAAATTATTGTTTAAAATAGTTATTTCATGTAATTTATAGTTTATTTTAAAAATGTGATTTAAAAAAAAATGTATTTGAAGATTTAGTGATGTTTTGGTGCTTATAGTATTTATAGGTTTGACAGGTTCCTGTCAAACTTATGAATGAAGCATTCCCTGCTACCATTGACTCCCCATGGCCCACGTGATCCCAGGGGATGCATCGAACTAACTGCGCCCCTGGGATACGCAAGCACTGCACGCCGGCAGTTGGAGGAGGCCCAGGATCGGAATTCCATGCGGGCCCACAGCTCAACGGCCGGCGCGCTAGGTAAGTGCAGGTCGGGGGCTTGCACCCGCGGGAAGCCCCCGACCCAAATTTCTGGGCCAATACTCTTAAGTATGAGAGAGCTAAGACCAGTGTAACCCAACATCACTGCCGTACTCTTAAACTAGTCAACTCTAAATACCCTTAATTTAATTTCTGAACCTTGTTGCCAGAACATGATTGATTTAGGCCCACATCTGAGCACAAGAAAAAGTACTTCATTGGCTGTAAAGTGCTTTGGGGCGTTCTGAGGCCATGAAAGACATTAAGCAAATACAAATGCTTTCTTTCTTTGTAAAAGGGTTAGAAAAATAAATCAAGTAAAGGAGAGCAGTGGTTTCATAACAAGTCATGCAACTGTAACATCAGATAATTGAACGCTCCTTTGCCCGCAGCACATATATGTTGTGACAGGGCTCAGTAGTTTTATTTCATGAGTCACTCTCTCACCCCACCCCAATTTGAGTGTTACTTTTGAAAGTTTTGTTAGAGCAAAAGCCATTATCATAGAGTTATAGTTTTGATATCTGAGGTAAAGATTTAATTGCCCCTGCAGGTTCAGGGTCAGCTGGATACATTCTGATTATTCCAATGCTTTACGACCCCAGCTATTCACAATATATATTAATGATCTAGACGAGGGAACTAGATGTAATATCTCCAAGTTTGCAGACGACACAAAGCTGGGTGGGCGTGTGTGCTGTGAGGAGGGTGCCGAGAAACTCCAGTATGATTTGGACAGGTTGGGTGATTGGGCAGATGCATGGCAGATGCAGTATAATGTGGATAAATGTGAGGTTATCCACTTTGGTGGCAAAAACAGGAAGGCAGATTATTATCTGAACGGCAATAGATTGTGAGAAGGGGAAGTGCAACGAGACCTAGGTGTCCTTGTGCACCAGTCGCTGAAGGTAGGCATGCAGGTGCAGCAGGCGGTTAAGAAGGCAAATGGTATGTTGGCCTTCATAGCGAGAGGGTTCGAGTACAGGAACAAGGATGTCTTGCTGCAGTTGTACAGGGCCTTGGTGAGACCACATCTTGAGTATTGTGTGCAGTTTTGGTCACCTTACCTGAGGAAGGATGTTCTTGCCATGGAGGGAGTGCAGCGAAGATTTCACCAGACTGATACCTGGGATGGCAGGAATGACGTATGAGGAGAGATTGGGTCGATTGGGCTTATACTCGCTGGAGTTTAGAAGAATGAGAGGGGATCTCATTGAAACTTATAAAATTCTAACAGGACTAGACAGACTAGATGCAGGAAGGATGATCCCGATGGCCAGGGAGTCCAGAACCAGGGGTCACAGTCTAAGGATAAGGGGTAAGCCATTTAGGACAGAGATGAGGAGGAATTTCTTCACCCAGAGAGTGGTGAACCTGTGGAATTCTCTACCACAGAAGGCAGTTGCGGCCAATTCATTAAATATATTCAAGAAGGAAGATATATTTCTTAAGGCTAAAGGGATCAAGGGATATGGGGAGAAGGACAGGGTACTTTTTTAAAAATTCATTGATGGGATGTGGGCGTCACTAGCTAGGCCTGCATTTAGTGCCCATCCCTAATTGCCCTTGAGAAGATGGTGGTGAGCCGCCTTCTTGAACCGCTGCAGTCCATATGGTGTAGGTACACCCACAATGCTGTTAGGAAGGGAGTTCCAGGATTTTGGCCCAGTGACAGTGAAGGAACGGCGATACAGGTCCAAGTCAGGATGGTGTGTGGCTTGGAGGGGAACTTGTAGGTGGTGATGTTCCCATGCGTCTGCTGCCCTTGTTCTTCTAAGTGGTAGAGGTCGCGGGTTTGGAAGGTGCTGTTGAAGGAGCTTTGGCGAGTTGCTGCAGTGCATCTTGTAGATGGTACACACTGCAGCCACAGTGCGCCGGTGGCGGAGGGAGTGAATGTTGAAGGTGGTGGATGGAGTGCCAATCAAGCGGGCTGCTTTATCCTGAATGGTGTCGAGCTTCTTGAGTGTTGTTGGAGCTGCACTCATCCAGGCAAGTGGAGAGTATTCCATCACACTCCTGACTTGTGCCTTGTAGATGGTGGAAAGGCTTTGGGGAGTCAGGAGGTGAGACACTCGCCGCAGAATTCCCAGCCTCTGGCCTGCTCTTGTAGCCACAGTATTTATATGGCTGGTCCAGTTCAGTTTCTGATCAATGGTAACCCCCAGGATGTTGATAGTGGGGGATTCAGCGATGGTAATGCCATTGAATGTCAAGGGGAGATGGTTAGAGTCTCGCTTGTTGGAGATGGTCATTGCCTGGCACTTGTGTGGTGCGAATGTTACTTGCCACTTGTCAGCCCAAGTCTGAATGTTGTCCAGGTCTTGTTGCATATGGACACGGACTGCATCAGTATCTGAACTTGGATGATCAGCCATGATCTCATTAAATGGCGGAGCAGGCTCGAGGGGCCGAATGGCCTACTCCTGCTCCTATCTTCTATGTTTCTATGACCTTTTCATTTCTATTAATATATTATAGTCAATACTCCTCTCGAGGAGACTGGGGGGAGACTCAATTGAGTTGTATAAAATTATGAGGGGCCGAGATCGAGTGGATAGGAAGGACCTATTTCTCTGAGCAGAGAGCAGAGGGGCATAGATTTTAAGTAATTGGTCGGAGGTCTAGAGGGGAGTTGAGAAGAATTTTTTTCACCCAGAGGGTGGTGAGGGTCTGGAACTCACTGCCTGAAAGGGTGGTAGAGGCAGAAACCCTCATCACATTTAAAAAGTACTTGGATATGCGCTTGAAGTGACGTAACCTACAGGGCTACGGACCAAGTGCTGGAAAGTGGGATTAGGCTGGATAGCTCTTTTTCGGCCGGCACAGACACGATGGGCCGAATGGCCTCCTCCCGTGGCGTAAATTTCTATGATTCAACATTGTCCTTGTTCCTCGCAAGCTCTAAATACACCATTCTACAGGCTCTTCTTGATGCCTGTGCTGAAATCAAGATTTATTGCACTGTCCCTTACCCTAACTCATTCTTTGCCAACATCTCAAAGCCATGCAATTCCTCCCAGCTGATTTTTTCTCCTGGAGACTGCTCAGTTCCCGGGGTACACTAAAGCGGAAATGGCCTCACGTGCGTGCATACCTTCCTCAGCCAGAAGCTGCCAAAGCAACGTTAAATCAAAGAGCGCAACAGCAAGAAGCGAGCGGGCAAACTTTCCATCAAAGGGCATCTAGGCTGATCACATGGCCAGCACGAGAGGGGAAAAAGAACTTTCTTTTGCTTGGAGCTTTTAAAAAAATTGGTATGGATTTTTAAGGAAAGAGCATTTCTCAGCAGTGCAAATTTTAAAAAAAACATGGGTGGTAGCCCATGTTACTAAGTAGATGTAAGTATACACAGCTGGTGAAATGGGGGTCCACACACACTGTAGGGGGGCGGACTTGGGGCTGGATTTTGTCAATGGGGAGCTTTTGGAGGCGGGACTCCCACTTGTTGGATTTTAATCCCGCCTCCATCGACTTGTAGCCAACCCACGCTATTTTCCCTTGATTGACCTTGTTAAGCCCGCCCAGTGGGCTTAGCAGGCCAATTAAGGGAAAGCCGGTTACAGGTGACATTGTGGCAGAGCCACTGAGGGACTCTGAACAACTGTACATAATTCCCTTTAACGATGTGTTAGCTACAGACTAAATCTGTACCATTGTATATACTGTTTGCATGTACAGTGCGTGGTCCCTTTAAGAGCGCGAGCAAACGCGATGACGTCATGCCGCTAATCACGTGATCACCCAAACGCGGGAAAAACGTGATGACGTCATGACGCCATCCACGGGACCGCCCAAGCAGTCCTCGTGGAGCCTCCGACCTGTTAAGACCTGTATTCATAGTTCTCTTGCATCAATCTGTTTAAACTCGTTAGTTTGACATTAAAATCCTTTTTGATTGATTGCCTGCGTCGAACTCAATCTCTAGATAGGAATTTGACCATTCCTACATTGGTGACCCCGACTTTTGTGAACGGATTTCGCAAAAGGAACACAGCATGGAGGTGAATGCCGTTTCGTTGAAGCTGCCGCAGTTCTGGGAGCAACAAGCGACCTCGTGGTTCATCCAAGTTGAAGCCCAGTTCGCCCTGAGAGGCATCGTTGAGGATCAGACCCAATACTTATATTTGGTCTCCGCACTCGACGGCTCTACCGCCTCGCGGATCGTCAGTCTGCTCGAGAACCCCCCATCGGACCGCAAGTATGAGACCCTCAAGGCGCGGTTGCTACAGGTTTTCGGGTTCACGAAATCAGAGCGCGCCCGTCGGCTGGACGCTATGCCCGGGACCAGGGACTCCAAACCTTCCGAGCTGATGAGCCAAATGCTCACACTCCTCGGCTCCGAACCGGAATGTTGTCTCTTCAGAGAGTTATTCCTCAGCCAATTACCGGAGCAAGTGCAAGCGGCCTTGGCGCGATCCGAGGTCAAAGACTGCGCGGCGCTCGCTGCCGAGGCAGACAAAATATTAACAGTTACGCAACAGTACTGCGCTGCCATGAGGCGCCCATCCCCCACAGACGCCGCCCCAGCCCCTCAGCCGGCGGGACTGTGCTTCTACCATGCGCGGTTTGGCGTGAAGGCGAGATGTTGCCGCCCTCCCTGCAGCTTCTCTCAAAAAAAACAAAAACAACAACTCCGTCCAATGAAGAATGGGTCTAACGGGTGCCCCGCGGCCGCGATGGCAATCGGCAATGCAGGCAAGCTGCTCTTCATCACAGATACCCTCTCCGGTCGTTGGTTCCTGTGTGACACCGGAGCGCAGTGCAGCATTCTACCCGCGTCAGCTCTTGATGTACAGGCTGGGAGGCACGGCCTCCCCCTCAAAGCGGCTAATGGCGGAGCTATTCGGACCTTCGGCAGACGGCGGGTCCAGGTGTGCTTTGGCGGCCAGCGGTTTTTCTGGGAATTCGTTATGGCCAAGGTTTTGCAAGCCATTCTCGGTGCAGATTTCCTGTGTGCCAACGGCCTCCTGGTCAATGTAAGGAACCGGCGGCTGATCAACGTGGCCACGTTTCACTCTATCCCTTGCCACCGTAGTAACACCATGTCGCGCACCGTCTCCTGCGCTTTCCCGACTCCGAATGAGTTCGCTCGCCTGCTAGGCGAATTTCCAGACCTGACCAGGCCCACGTTCTCCTCCACGGCCACGAAACATGGTGTGGAACACCACATCACCACCACCGGCCCCCCGGTCCACGCGCGGGCCCGGCGCCTCGAACCTGGCAAGCTAGCGGTCGCGAAGGTGGAGTTCGCAACAATGGAACGCTTAGGGATTATTCGCAGGTCGAATAGTCCCTGGTCTTCACCTCTTCACATCTTACCGAAACCTGGCGGCGGATAGCGGCCCTGCGGCGACTATCGGCACCTAAACGATGCCACCACTCCTGATCGATACCCGATACCCCACATTCAGGATTTCTCTGCCCATTTGGCAGGAAACACCGTTTTTTCCAAGGTTGGCCTTGTCCAAGGCTACCACCAGGTCCTGGTGCACCCGCAAGACATCCAAAAGACCGCAGTCATCACCCCTTTCGGTCTCTTCGAATTTTTAAGGATGCCGTTTGGGTTGAAGAACGCTGCCCAGGCTTTCCAGCGCCTCATGGACTCCGTGCTGCAGGACCTCAAGTTCCTTTTCGTCTACTTAGACGACATCCTCATTACCAGCCCTAATAAGGAGGAACACATCTCGCACCTACGCACCCTCTTTCGACGCCTCAGCCAACACGGCCTGATTATCAACCCAGCCAAGTGTCAGTTTGGTCTGCACCAAATTGATTTCCTGGGACATCGCATTACCTCAGAGGGAGCGGTTCCTTTGCAAGCAAAGGTAGAGGCGGTGACATCTTTTCCACGCCCGCAGAACATAAAGGCCCTGCAGGAGTTCCTCGGCATGGTAAATGTTTACCACCGTTTCGTGCCTAAGGCAGCACTGCTCATGCAGCCCCTGTACGAGGCCCTCAAGGTCAAGTCTGGCAAGGATCCGGTAGGATGGATGGGTGACATGGACCGGGCATTCACCAACACCAAGAGCGCCTTAGCCAACGCGACCATGCTGGCGCACCAGCTACCAGGAGCCACCATCGCCCTCACCACCGATGCATCAGATTACGCAATCAGCGCCGTTCAGGAGCAGTGGGTGAACGGGACGTGGCAGCCGTTGGCATTCTTCAGCCGTCAACTGCGGCGTAACGAGCGGGCGTACAGTACTTTCGACAGGGAGTTACTAGCCCTTTTTCTGGCCATCCGCCATTTCCGGTTCTTGTTGGAAGGACGTCCTTTCACCGCTTTCATCGACCATAAGCCACTGACTTTTGCCATGGCCAAGACCGCCGAGCCGTGGTCATCTTGACAACAATGTCAGCTGTCATACATCTCCGAATTTACCACAGATGTTCAGCACATGGCCGGTAAAGACAACATGGTGGCAGATTGCCTCTCCCGTGCGACCGTGCATGCAGTCCAGCTGGGCATCGACTACGCCCTCATGGCAGCAGACCAAGTCTCAGACCCAGAAGTGCAGGCTTACCGCACCAACACCACTAGCCTCCAGTTGGCCGACATCAGGTTCCATTCGGTTGGTACCACGTTGCTGTGTGACATCTCCGTTCGGGACCCTCGCCCCATTGTGCCGGTCGCCTGGCACCGCAAGTTGTTTGACGCCATACATGGGTTGTCGCACCCAGGAATGAAGACTTCTCAGAAGCTAATGTCATCTAAGTTCGTTTGGTGTGGCATGCATAAAGATGTCCGCGATTGGGCCAACACCTGCGTGGTCTGCCAAAAGGCCAAGGTACAGCGCCACGTCAAGGCTTCATTGGCCACCTTTGCAGTTCCTGAGCGACGGTTTGACCACATTAATGTGGACCTGGTAGGACCACTTCCACCTTCCCATGGTTTTACGCACATCCTGACCATAGTAGATCGCACCACCAGATGGCCGGAGGCGGTTCCCCTGTCATCTACTACTTCGGTGGGTGTGGCCAGGGCGTTCATCTCTTCATGGATCGCCCATTTTGGAGTGCCTGCTGACATCTCTTCGGACCGGGGACTGCAGTTTTCCTCCGAACTCTGGAACGCGGTGGCTCAACGACTCGGTGTCAAGTTACACCGCACCATAGCCTACCACCCACAAGCGAACGGTCTGTGTGAACGTTTTCACATATCGCTTAAGGCCGCACTGAGGGCCAGCCTCCAAGGCGCTGGATGGGCAGACAAGCTGCTGTGGGTCATGTTGGGCCTTCGCATGGCCCCCAAGGAAGATCTTCACTCTTCTGCGGCAGAGCTCGTTTATGGTCAGCCGCTGCGAGTGCCAGGGGATTTCCTGCCATCACCAACGGAGCCATGGTCCGCCTCACGCCAGCTTATCAGTCACCAAGAAGCAGCCAGATGATTCGCGCCGGTTCCGACATCGCATCATGGGTTTCAGAGCTCTCACGTTCCAGCGGAGCTGAAAAAAGCCGACTACGTGTTCACCCGCCACGATGCTCACCGGGATCCGCTCAAGGCCCCATACACTGGTCCTTTCCGCGTGCTAGAGGCAGGAAACAAAACCTTCAAGGTGGATGTCGGTGGTAAACCGGACCACATTTCGGTCGACCATTTGAAGCCAGCACACCTGGACCTTGACCATCCCGTCGAGACCGCACAACCACCGAGATGAGGTCGGCCGCCCACCGTCGTCACGCCAGAACAAGTGCAACCACCCGCCAGACCGCCCGTCGTCCAACAGCTTCCGCTTCGGGAATACAGGAGTCGTTCTGACAGGCTTGTCAGACCCCTCACCGTTTGACTTTTTCCGTTAAAGACAATTCTGGGGGGGTGCATGTGGCAGAGCCACTGAGGGACTCTGAACAACTGTCCATAATTCCCTTTAACGATGTGTTGCTACAAACTAAATCTGTACCATTGTATATACTGTTTGCATGTACAGTGCGCGGTCCCTTTAAGAGTGCGGGCAAACGCGATGACGTCATGCTGCTAATCACGTGATCACCCAAACGCGGGAAAAACGTGATGACGTCATGACGACATCCACGGGACCGCCTTGGCAGTCCTCGTGGAGCCTCCGACCTGTTAAGACCTGTATTCATAGTTCTCTTGCATCAATCTGTTTAAACTCGTTAGTTTGACATTAAAATCCTTTTTGATTGATTGCCTGCGTCGAACTCAATCTTTAGATAGGAATTTGACCATTCCTACAATGTCAGCGAGTGCCGTTTCATCTGTCAAGAGCTTTTGACAGATGAAATGTCATCATTTGACAGCTCTGTGAAGCTGTCAATCACTGACAATCTGTCTTCTAAGTTGTGTCTTTACTCAAGGCTCAATTAGAAAGCCTTCCTGACCAGAAAGCAGAAGGCTGCAGCTTTTGACAGTTCAGCGGCCATTCTGCTTTCTCTGTCGGTGAGCTGAGGGACTCCCGAGACCTGAAGGGAGGAAGCCTGCAGGAAGAAGTAAAGGTAAGTAAAACTTATTAAAACACTTTACACACACCTCACACACTTACCTCTGCACACATGCACCCATCACTCACCTGCACACCGGACATCTTGGCCCCTCCGACCCCCGCAGACCGACGGCCCGCCTCGCTGACCCTGGCGAGGTTCGGAGCCGTCGGGAAGCCCACACTTCAGGGCTCAAAATGGGGATTAGCCAAAAAACTGCCTGTTAACTAACTGTTAACAGGCAGTTAATTGGCATTAATCCCTTTCCCGCATTGAGGAGGCGGGACCCGGCGTGGGTCGGCTACCCACCTCCTGGCAAGATGGTATGGAGGCGGGTTGGGCACTCACCTCCAAATTCTGCCATTTTCCCGGCAGTCCCACCTCCAAACCCGCCTCCCCAGGGCTGGCAAAATCCAGCCCTTGGTCTACGTCAATAGGCGCATAACGAATCAACAGCATGATTTACACAATGTCCGATAAGGAAAAAAAGGAGTGGCTTTTCTATAGCCACTTTCACGACCTCAGGACGTCCCAAAGCACTTTACAGCCAATGAAGTACTTTTTGAAGTGTAGTCACTGTTGTAATGTGGGAAACGTAGCAGCCAATTTGCGCACAGCAAGCTCCCACAAACAGCAATGTGATCATGACCAGATCAGCTGGTTTTTTTTAGTGATGTTGATTGAGGGATAAATATTGGCCCAGGACACCAGGGAGAACTCCCCCTACTCTTCTTCAGAATAGTGCCATGGTTGTTTTTTTTACATCCACCTGAGGGAGCAGACGGGGCCTCAGTTTAATGTCTCATCCGAAAGACGGCTCCTCCGACAGGGCAGCACTCCCTCAGTACTGCACTGGAGTGTCAGCTTAGATTTTTGGGCTCAAGTCTCTGGGGTGGGACTATGAACTCACAACCTTCTGACTCAAAGGCGAGGGTGCTGCCCACTGAGCCACAGCTGACACTTCTTTTCCAGTGAAGTCAACACGATGCATAAGGAACTCCTGATTCTGTTGGCGAAGAACAATTTCACCCTCCCACAGTGTTTGTGGTCCTCACTTCACCAGCTGTGCCAACTTAGCTGTAAGGGTCTACCTACTTGACATTGCGTTGGCTCTGGCTGTTATAGTGGAGCTAGTCCAACATCATACCACTTAATTTGGCTGTTCTTGCTGGAAGTGCAGCAAGGAAATTGAAGTGTGGTCCATACCAGATGTGGCCAGTATGAAGTTGGCACAAAAATCCAAGGATACAATAGAGTAATTTATCCAACATTCATACAGAAATAACCGTACTTACAAATAACAACAACAACTTGAATTTATATAGTGACTTTAACGTGATAAAATGTCCCAATGAGCTTCACAGGAGTACTATAAGGCAAATAATTTGACACCGAGTCACATAAGGAGAAATTAGGGCAGAAAGAGTTAGGTTTTAAGGAGCGTCTTAAAGAAGGAAACAGAAGTCGAGTAGCAGAGAGGTTTAGGCAGGGAATTCCAGAGCTTAGGGCCCAGGCGTTGCTCAGAGAGTGCTGTAGGAGGAAGGGGTTTCAGTTCATGGGGCTACGGCACTAGTACTGGGGAAAAAGGGAGCTGTTCCGTTGGGACGGGCTCCACTTAAACCTGGGCTGGGACCAGTGTCCTGGTGAACCAACTAACTAGGGCAGTAGATAGGGCTTTAAACTAATGAAGGTGGGGGGGGTTGGTGGATGGGAGGATTCAGGAAAGAGTAAACTTAAAAGCAGCGAGAGAAATGTCAAGGCTCTAGAGCAGAGTTTTGGGTAAAAATAAGCAGAGTGGGTCAGGAAGGGGCAGAGAGAGTAACAAAGCTAATAGGGCATCAGTGACTAAGGACATCAGGGAAAAATAGAAATAAGCCAAAGCTAAAGGCACTATCTGAATGCGTGAAGCATTCATAGAAACATAGGAACATAGAAGATAGGAGCAGGAGTAGGCCATCCGGCCCCTCGAGCCTGCTCCGCCATTCAATGCGATCATGGCTGATCATCCAAATTTCAGTACCCGGTCCCTGCTTTCTCCCCATACCCCTTGATCCCTTTAGCCTTAAGAAATATATCCAACTCCTTGAATTTATTTAATGAATTGGCCTCTACTGTCTTCTGTGGTAGAGAATTCCACAGGTTCACCACTCTCTGGGTGAAGAAATTCCTCCTCATCTCAGTCTTAAATGGCTTACCCGTATCCTTAGACTGTGACCCCTGGTTCTGGACTCCCCCGCCATCGGGAACATCCTTCCTGCATCTAGTCTGTCCAGTCCTGTTAGAATTTTATAAGTTTCAATGAGATCCCCTCTCATTCTTCTAAACTCCATCGAGTATAAGCCCAATCGTCCCAATCTCTCCTCATACGTCATTCCTGCCATCCCAGGTATCAGCCTGGTGAATCTTCGCTGAACTCCTTCCATGGAAAGAACATCCTTCCTCAGATAAGGCGACCAAAACTGCACACAATACTCAAGATGTGGTCTCACCAAGGCCCTGTACAACTGCAGCAAGACATCCTTGTTCCTGTACTCAAACCCTCTCGCTACGAAGGCCAACATACCATTTGCCTTCTTAACTGCCTGCTGCACCTGCATGTTTACCTTCAGCGACTGGTGCACAAGGACACCCAGATCTCGTTGCACTTCCCCTTCTTCCAATCTATTGCCATTCAGATAATAATCTGCCTTCCTGTTTTTGCCACCAAAGTGGATAACCTCACATTTATCCACGTTATATTGCATCTGCCATGCTTTTGCCCAATCACCCAACCTGTCCAAATCATCCTGGAGTTTCTCAGCATCCTCCTCACAGCACACACGCCCACCCAGCTTTGTGTCGTCTGCAACTTTGGAGATTTTACATCTAGTTCCCGTGTCTAGATCATTAATATATATTGTGAATAGCTGGGGTCCAAGGACCGATCCCTGCGGTACCCCACTAGTCACTGCCTGCCACTCGGAAAAAGACCCGTTTATTCCAACTCTTTGCTTTCTGTCTGCCAACCAGTTCTCTATCCAAGTCAATAGCTTGCCCCCAATCCCATGTGCCTTAACTTTACACGCTAATCTCTTATGCAGGACCTTATCAAAAGTCTTCTGAAAGTCCAAATATACCACATCCACTGGTTCTCCCTTATCTATTTTACCAGTTACATCCTCAAAAAATTCCAGTAGATTAGTCAAGCACGATTTACAACAAAATAGATTAAATAATAGTGGGGATAGAAATTAACAGGTTTGATCTAATAGCCATTATGGACACATGGTTGCAAAGTGGCCAAGGTTGGGAACTAAATATTCCAGGATGCTTAACTTTTAGAAGAGATAGGCAAAATGGAAAAGGAGGAGGGGTAGCCCTGATAATAAAGGGTGGGATAAAGACAGTAGAGAGAAAGGATCTTAGCTCCAAAAATCAAGAAGTAGAATCAGTTTGGGTGGAGCTAAGAAACAGCAAGGGGCAGAAAACATTGGTGGGAGGTGTTTTTAGGCCCCCAAACAGTAGCTGTAATGTATGGCAGTGTATAAATCAGGAAATTAGAGGTGCATATAACAAGGGTAATACAGTAATCATGAAGGACTTTAATCTACATATAGATTGGACAAACCAAATTTGTAGTAATAGTGTGGAGGACAAATTCATGGAATGTATGCAAGATAATTTTCTAGATCAGTATGTTGAGGAACCAACTAGGGAACAGGCTATTTTAGATCTAGTATTGTGATATGAGAAATGGTTAATTAATAACCTTGTAGTAAAGGAGCCTTTAGGGAAGAGTGACCATAATATGATAAAATTTTACATTGAGTTTGAAAGTGATTTAGTTAAATCTGAAACTAGGGTTGTAAATCTAAATAAAGCAAACTATGTAGGTATGAGGGGCGAGTTGGCTAAGGTAGATTTGGAAACTACATTAAAAGGTATGATGGTAGACAAGCAATGGCTAGCAATTAAAGAATTTATACATAATTTACAACAAATATATATTCCTTTAAGGCACAAAAACCCCACAGGAAAAGTGGTCCAACCGTGGCTAACAAGATAAGTTAAAGATAGTATTAGATAAAAGGAAGAGGCTTATAATGATGCCAAAAAGAGTAGTAAGCCTGAGGATTGGGAGGATTTTAGAATTTAGCAAAGGAGGACCAAGAAATTGATAAAGAAAGGGAAAATTAAATGTGAGAGTAAACTAGCGAGCGACATAAAAATAAAATGTAAAAGCTTCTATAGGTATATAAAAAGGAAAAGATTAGCGAAAGCAAATGTGGGTCCCTTACAGGCTGAGACAGGAGAAATTATAATGGGGAATAAGGAAATGGCAGAGAAATTAAACAAATACTTTGTGTCTATCTTCACGGAAAATGACGCAAAAAACTTCCCGGAAATAGTGGAGAACCAAGGGTCTAGCAAGAATGGGGAACTGAAAGAAATTAGTATTAGTAAAAAAATAGTACTGGAGAAATTAATGGGACTGAAAGCTGATAAATCCCCTGGACCTGATGGCCTACATCTTAGGGTTTTGAAAGAGGTGGCTATAGAGATAGTGGATGCACTGGTTGTCATTTTCCAAAATTCCATAGATTCTAGAACGGTTCCCACGGATTGGAAGGTAGCAAATGTAACCCCACTATTTAAGAAAGGAGGGAGAGATAAAACAGGGAAATACAGGCCAGTTAGCCTGACATCAGTAGTAGGGAAAATGCTAGAATCTATTATTAAGGACGTGATAACAGGGCACTTAGAAAATAATAATAGGATTGGGCAGAGTCAACACGGATTTATGAAAGGGAAATCATGTTTGATGAATCTGTTAAGAGTTTTTTGAGGTTGTAACTAGCAGGGTAGATAAGGGGGAACCAGTGGATGTGGTGTATTTGGATTTTCAGAAGGCATTCGATAAGGTGCCACAGAAGGTATTAAACAAAATGAGGGCTCATGGGATTTGGGGTAATATACTAGCATGGACTGAGGATTGGTCAACGGACAGAAAACAGAGAGTTGGAATAAACGGGTCATTTTTGGGTTGGCAGGCTGTAACTAGTGGGGTACCGCAAGGATCAGTGCTTGGGCCTCAGCTATTCACAATCTACATCAATGATTTGGATGAGGGGACCAAATGTAATATATCCAAATTTGCTGATGATTCAAAGCTGGGTGGGAATGTAAGTTGTGAGGAGGATGCAAGGAGGCTTCAAGGGGATATAGACAGGCTAAGTGAGTGGGCAAGAACATGGCAAATGGAATATAATGTGGAGAAATCTAAAGTTATCCACTTTGGTAGAAAAAATGGAAAGCAAAGTATTTTTTAAATAGTGAGAGATTGGGAAATGTTGGTGTTCAGCGGGACCTGGGTGTCCTTGTACATGAATCACTGAAAGTTAACATGCAGCTACAGCAAGCAATTAGGAAAGCAAATGATATGTTGGCCTTTATTACAGGAGGATTTGAGTATAAGAGTAAAGACGTCTTACTGCAATTATATAGGGCCCTGGTGAGACCACACCTGGAGTATTGTGTACAGTTTTGATCTCCTTACCTAAGGAAGGATATACTTGCCATAGAGGGAGTGCAACGAAGGTTCACCAGACTGGTTCCTGGGATGGGGGGATTGTCCTATGAGGAGAGATTGAGTAGACTAGGCCTATATTCTCTAGAGTTTAGAAGAATCAGAGGTGATCTCATTGAAAGATACAAAATTCTTACAGGGCTTGACAGGGTAGATGCAGGGAGGATGTTTCCCCTGGCTGGGGAGTCTAGAAACAGGGGTCACACTCTCAGAATAAGGGGTCGGCCATTTAGGACTGAGATGAGGAGAAATTTCTTCATTCAGAGGGTGGTGAATCTTTTGGAATTGTCTGCCCCAGAGGCCTGTGGAGGCTCAGTCGTTGAGCATATTCAAGGCAGAGATCGATAGATTTTTGAATATTAAGGGAATCAAGGGATATGGGGATAGTGCAGGAAAGTGGAGATGAGGTAGAAGATCAGCCATGATCTTATTGAATGGCGGAGCAGGCTCGAGGAGCCAAATGGCCTACACCTGCTCCCATTTCTTATGTTCTTAGGCAACAGAAGGCACGACTACCAATGATTGAGTGATTATAATCAGGGATGCTCAAGAGGGCAGAATTAGACGAGCGCAGATATCTCGGGGGGGAGGTGTTGTGTGGCTGGAGGAGGTTACAGAGATAGGGAGGGAGGAGGCCATGGAGGGATTTGAAAACAAGGATGAGAATTTTGAAATCAAGGCGTTGCTTAACCAGGAGCCAATAAGCATTTCATTGACCAAAATCTCTGCTGAATCTTCAGTAAAGCACACAGTTGATCTTAGCAATAGAATGCATACAATTAAGTAGGAATAACAAAACCTGAAATCTAACAACTGCAAGGACTTCAAGTGTCTCTGCTTATTATAGAGCTCACAACACTTCAGACAGGAATGAAGACTGCGTTGCTAATGACAACCAGGAATGTATACTTTCTCATTCTTCCCCAGGTTAATGTTTGTATGACCGAGGTGGGCATAACCCATACACAAGGCTGGGATTATAATCAGCATTCCTATCACTGTGGTGTTTGGGTCATAGCAGCAGCCAGTTTGCGCAAAGCAGGATCCCACAATTCCCACTCCAGTGCAGTACTGAGGGAGTTCTGCACTTTCGGGGGCGGCGTGCAGGTGGTTGCCACCTTTCAGATGAGACGTTAAAAAAAAGGCCTCATCTTCTCTCTCAGGTGGACGTAAAAGATCCTGTGGTACGATTCAAAGAAGGGCAGGGCAGTTCTCCCCGGTGTCCTGGGCCACTATTTATCCCTCAACCAACATCACTGAAACAGATTATCTGGCCGTTATCGCATTGCTGTTTGTGGGAGCTTGCTGTGCGCAAAATTGGCTGCCGCGTTTCCTACATTACAACAGTGACTACAGTGAAAAGTGCTTCATTGGCTGTAAAGAGCTTTGGGACGTCCTGAGATCATGGGAGTTCTTTCTCTAATATTAAAACAGTCTGCTAAACTACAAACCTTGTTACAAAGGCCCATCGAAAGGTAAAATAGAGCAGCGTTTTTAACATAAAAAGAAAATACTGCAGATGCCGGAAATCTGAAATAAAAACAGAAAATGCTGGAGATGCTCAGCAGGTCAGGCAGCATCTGTGAAGAGAGAAACGGAGTTAGCGTTTCAGGTCGATGACCTTTCGTCAGAAGCGTTTTCAACATTGCAGTCTCAGCAAATTATGGTTGAAATCCATCAGGTTTTGGTTGAAGTTATTTGACGCATTACAAATTGTAACAAAAAAGCTTTTCTGAGCCCTTTGATTTATCGGCCATGGAGACAGAACGCTGTTCCAAACTGATCCAAAAAGCAATTTTTTATCATTGCAAATGCGAGAGTGATTGATTAATGAGAGAACAATTGGGAAATTAAACTGAACCTTCAAGTTATTAGAAGAGAAATTCTTTCATTTTATTATTTCACTGGTATCGAGCGTGGGCTGTGGAAAGGGAATGTGTTCAGTTTTAAAGGCAGTTAAATGATGTGATCCATGTTAAATAAATATTGCAGCTTGAACAATGCAGGATTGAGCTACTCTGCATTAATATTAATTCAGAGATTTTTATGTTTTCCCCTCCATTTTCATCCCTTGTTTTCCTGACAATACTGACTCGTGTTAAAAGTGGTAAATAAACGCAAAATATATTTTTTTAAACTGCCAATGCTGGAAATACACAGCAAGTCAGTCGGCATCTGTAGAAACATAGAAGATAGGAGCAGGAGTAGGCCATTCGGCCCCTCGAGCCTGCTCCGCCATTCAATGCGATCATGGCTGATCATCCAAATTCAGTACCCTGTCCCTGCCTTCTCCCCATATCCCTTGATCCCTTTAGCCTTAACAAATATATCCAACTCCTTCTTGAATATATTTAATGAATTGGCCTCCACTGCCTTCTGTGGTAGAGAATTCCACAGGTTCACCACTCTCTGGGTGAAGAAATTCCTCCTCATCTCAGTCCTAAATGGTTTACCCCTTATCCTTAGACTGTGACCGCAGGTTCTGGACTCCCCCGTCATCAGGAACATCCTTCCTGCATCTAGAGACACGAAAAAGGTTCCAGCAATCTTAGAGCGAGAATACGGGAACAGGTTAAAGTCATTGTCAGTAATATAATTACTGCGGACATGACGTCACACTATTGGAGCGCATTCAGACACCTGACCACCTCCCCCAGTGACTGGGGTCACACCTAATCCTCCTCCTCCCAGTGACTGGGGTCACACCTAATCCTCCCCCCCCAGTGACTGGGGTCACACCTAATCCTCTCCCCCAGTGACTGGGGTCACACCTAATCCTCTCCCTCAGTGATTGGGGTCACACCTAATCCTCTCCCCCAGTGACTGGGGTCACACCTAATCCTCTCCCCCAGTGACTGGGGTCACACCTAATCCTCTCCCCCAGTGACTGAGGTCACATCTAATCCTCTCCCCCAGTGACTGGGGTCACACCTAATCCCCTCACACAGTGACTGAGGTCACACCTAATCCTCTCCCCCAGTGACTGGGGTCACACCTAATCCTTTCCCCCAGTGACTGGGGTCACACCTAATCCCCTCCCCCAGTGACTGAGGTCACACCATTCCTCTCCCCCAGTGACTGGGGTCACACCTAATCTCCTCCCCCAGTGACTGGGGTCACACCTAATCTCCTCCCCCAGTGACTGGGGTCACACCTAATCCCCTTCCCCAGTGACTGGGGTCACACCTAATCCTCTCCCCCAGTGACTGAGGTCACACCTGCCCACACCCCTACACCCCCCCCCTCGCCCCCCAGTGATCAGGGCACCGGGGAGAACTCCCCTGCTCTTCTTTAAAATAATGCAGTGGGATATTTTACACCCACCTGAGAGAGCAGACGGGGCCTCGGTTTAACGTCACATCCGAAAGACGGCATCTTCCGACAGTGCAGCACTCCCTCAGCACTGCACTGGAGTGTGAGCTGAGAATTTTGTGCTCGAGTCCCTGGAGTGGGACTTGAACCCATGACCTGACTCAAAGGCGAGAGTGCTACCCACTGAGCCACCGCTGACACTGTTCAGTTAAAATAAATGCGTCAATAACTGTGTTAAACACATGGGGCATCTGGCCACTGATATCGATAACAGTAACTTCTACACTAGTGTGTTTCTCCTTCAATGCATTGTACTGTAGAGCATTGCTGTGCTCCCATACACTGAGTGCGGTGAAGTGAGGAGGTATGGAGCGCAGGCTAATTATTTGGTACAGGAACTGAGCATGGCATGAGATGACAATGTGTGAGGAAGTATGGGAGGAAGACAATCCAAAAAAAAATAATCGAAGCAGTCGCATTGCCAAGAACTTACTGCTTCCTTCTTCCTCTTTCCTGCAGGTCGCTTGTTCAGTCTGTTTCCTGTGCAGTCTGCAAGATAGCAAGCACTCTGCATCGAACCATCACCCAAGAAAACCTGTACCCTTTATTCAACAAAAACATATAGGAGGGAAATTAAAAATAGACACAAGGTCCAAACTTCACTGGTTCAGGCATGTAGATAGACACGTAGACATATAGAACTTGGGCAAGAGGGCAAAAAGGCTTAGGGGCAAAAATTCAGCCACGTCCCCTTTGGGGCGCTAACGCTGCCAGGGCGCTACTTTTAGCACCCCAAAAAGTTAGCACCCCCGTGCCCGAAATTCACTGGTAGCGCCCCAAGAGGGAAGCCGGCAAAAACGCCCGGCACTCAAGGGGAGTGCCGGGCTGCCTGCACCCCGCGGGGCTGCAGAGGAGGCCAGGGACGGCAGAGGGGGGGGGGCAGGTGGTGGCAGGCGACCAGCAAAAATAAAATGGCCGTCTGGCACCTCCCCTTTAATTATCGCTGCCCTGGCCGCACGTACGACACCCCCCCCACTCCCCCTGACCCTGCCGGCGGTAAGTCAGGGGACGCTACCGAAGTTCGTGGCCGGGGTGCTGCGCACGGCGATGACGTCATTGCCGGAGGCGCAGTTCCGCGGGGCGCTACCGGTTACCTTCGCCGCTAACCTCTCGCTGAATTATGCCCGGGCGCTAGTTGCTTTGCGCCCTGTTAGTAAGGGCGCTAACGGGAGGCACAAAGCAACCAAATTTTGCCCCCTTAGCGTATAAATAGGAGATACACCAAGCATGCCAACTAGTCTGCTTACGAATATAACTCCTACGCATTTCCCCACAGTCGTTCTATAATCTGCAACATGTACGATAACTTTCTGACGTGATGATTCATACAAGCTGAAAACATTTAAATAACAAGAATTGAGAGTTGCAATTTACTCTAATGACCCAGAAATCAAACAGGAGCATCCATGTTGAACTGTTTTTCAAACTACAAACCACAATCTGAATAATTTTTCGTCATTATGTCAGAGGGACACTCGGTTGAGTTAATTTCCACCTTTCATAAGCTGAAAAACAGTGAAACTCAGCAACTTGCAGGTAAAATCAGTCTATTTGTTCCTTCACCTCTACTCCTTCATTGCTTATTGCTCTGCTAACTTGCTGCAATCATCTCTTTGCAGCCTTAGTTTCTAGCTGTTTTATAGAGTTCTTCTAACTTGGTTCCTGTGAGCTGGCGGCTGGTGTTTATGCCTCTAAGCCCCTTTTTCCGCAGTCAGGTAGCGAAACGGGTATTCAATATTAATTATTTCCATCACCCGGTTGGAAGGGAATTAAGAAAGCAACTCCCCTTTCTTCTGGAGAATTGCTTGTTGTGTCTGGTCAGGCAAACCATCCCAAATCCCAACCATTGGGACCTTTAAATATCAGGGGCGGACAGACGCCCGTGTCAATATGGGGCAACCACAGCGTAAACCCAGCAGAACGTCACAGTGACAACTTGCCACTCCCTTAGGAGAGGAGTTAACATAAAGGACTGGCCAAAACCTCACCAGCCCAAACATTCATTGTTGCTGCTGCCTCACTGATCTGCACCACATTTAAATGGTAAGCAATACTCTGGGATGGACTATCGTATTGTAGGGCCCCCATCCAGCCCTAATACCATATGGAAGGCATAGCTGGTGGTATTTACAGGAGAGCACATAAATCTAGGCTGACACTCCCAGTGCAGTGCTGAGGGAGAGCTGCACTGTCGGAGGTGCCGTCTTTTGGATGAGACGTTAAACCGAGGCCCCATCCGCCCTCTCAGGTGGACGTAAAAGATCCCACGGCACTATTTCGAAGAAGAGCAGGGGAGTTCTCCCCGGTGTCCTGGCCATATTTATCCCTCAACCAACATCACTAAGACAGATCATCTGATCATGTGTCTCATTGCAGTTTGTGGGAGTTTGTTTTGCGTAAATTGGCCGCCACTTTTCCTATCTTACAACAGTGAACCATACTTCAAAAGAACTTAATTGGCTGTAAAGCACTTTGGGACATCCTGAGATCGTGAAAGGTGCCACAGAAATGCAAGCCTTTTATTCTTTCTTCTTACATCGGAACTAGCATATTTCTTGTGGCTGAATTGCTACTGTTTTGTGTAGTGTAAAACTGTCATTTCTAAAACAAACATGCAGATAGCAACTCTGGGACAAACACAACATGCATGACAACTTTGAGAAATACACACATGCATGTCAACTCTGGGACAAGCACAACATGCATGTCAACTTTGAGGCATACACACACATGCATGTCAACCATAGGACAAACACAACATGCGTGTCAGCTTTGAGACATACACGCATGCATGTCAACTCTGGGACTTACGGCATTTGTGCCAGGGATGAAAAACTACTAAACAACTTGGCCTGTCATCCTGTTAGTTTGGCCCGTAAATCCTTCCATGAGCCCCTTCCCCTGGTGGGTGCCTATTCTTCACATATTTGGGACTCTTCAAAAGTACAGTGTGGTTTAAATATGTAGAACTGTCTCAAATCCACCGCCCACGCCCTGCAAATGTTATGTGGACCAAAACTAACATTCCCCAATTTAACCGAAACATGTAAACTTTCATGAACTAAAATTACATTTTACAGGATTAAACAATGGTCATAAAGCACTTGCTGTAATTAGCACTTTAATGTGGTGTGTCCAAGCAGTGGTATAATAAAGTTTCAGTGTGATCTCTCCGATACGTAACACACTTTCACCACACTTCAGTGCTGATTTCATGTTGTGTCTATGTGTGAAATAACACAAAATACCCCAAATTAAGATAACAGTACAGCAAGAGTTTACTAACCATATTTAGCTAACTACAGTGCCCTTGTGTACCTCCCTTATTAACTAACCCTTTGGAGTCAGGAGTAGTGCATTGCACGAGTGTTAAAGAATTCACATTTATACACAGATACTGTTGATGCAGAAATAATACTGACGTAAGAAAATTACTAGGCACTTGGTCTAAGCGTTAAACAAAGCTTTAATCAACTGTTTTACAACATGGAGGTCTAGTTGTGTCCTTCACTAGTTCCTGTTAAGAATGTCCCTGCACAAGCTGGGCCCGTGCCCGAGTATTTATACTCTCCCTGGACAGCGCCACACACAGGCCGCTCAGCATCACTTCGCAAGTCTTTCTTTCATGAATGACTGATTCATGTCAAACACATTACTGTATTGCCTTTTTCCTTCATTGCTGTGACGGATGCAATTGGGATGGAAAAACCCAAGTATTTCAGAAGCTGTAAATGGCACTCAGTTATCAAAGTGTTCAAGCAAGCACAAAGAGAAAGCATTTTATCACTCATAAGTAATGGTTCCATTGAAGATGATCCCAATTCAGATAGCTCTTCTAACTCAGTCGTGTCTTTCAAAAGGGAATTGGATTAGTACCTGAAGGAAAATAATTTGCAGGGCTACGGGGAAAGGGCGGGGGAGTGGGACTGGCTGAAGTGCTCTTGCAGAGAGCCGGCACAGGCTCGATGGGCCGAATGGCCTCCATCTGTGCTGTAACCATTCATGTCAATGATGGAGAGACCTGGGTACACTAGTCATCATTTCTGCTGACCATTTAAACCACACCATCAAATCGATCCTGGCATGAAATCCAATGGGGAGAATGGGAAATGAGTACATGAAGCCAGAATCAATTTGGAATACACAGCTTGGTGGGTTTCTACTGGCAATTGGAGAAGCATTTTCGGTCAGTTCCAGCCTCCGATTGCCATGTTATATAAGATTTAAGAACCCAATGTAATACCAAGCAAATAGTATAAATAAAGCACCGATTCCTAGAATTTCCCTGGAAGTTCTCTGATAGGAAATCAGCAGAACCTCAGCAGGTTACATGGCTGCGGGGAGTAGGAATTGTGTCGACATGATGCTCCAGACGAGTGTGAGGACCATCCTTACCCGGCCTGGCCTGTACCTGACTCCAGTCCCGCGCCAGCCTGGTTCACTCTTAACTGTGCTATGAAGTGGCTGAGGAAACCACTCAGTTGTATCAAAGGCACTACCTGCAGTGCTCCAAGAAGGAGGCCCACCACCACCTTCTCAGGACAGCTGGGGATGGGCAATACCTGCCGGCCTTGCCAGCGACGCCCACAACCTGAGAATGAAAAGAAAGATTAACAGAGAACATAAGAACATAAGGCATAGGAGTAGGAGTCGGTCATTTGGCCCCTCGAGCCTGCTCCGCCATTCAATAAGACCATGGCTGATCTGATCTTGGCCTCAACTCCACTTCGCTGCCCGCTCCCCATAACCCTCGACTCCCTTATCGTTCAAAAATCTGTCTATCTCCACCTTAAATATATTCAGTGACCCAGCCTCCACAGCTCTCTGGGGAAGAGAATTCCAAAGATTCACGACCCTCTGAGAGAAGAAATTCCTCCTCATTTCCGATTTAAAGTGGTGCCCCCTTATTCTGAAACTATGCCCCCCTAGTTCTAGATTCCCCCATGAGGGGAAACATCCTCTCTGCATCTACTCTGTCAAGAGGTTATATTTAAATAAATGGGGTGACATCTCTGGTCAATTAGCAAAGTAATTGCACACGAGCTCATTAAGCCTTCGTATGCCAATGATCACACATTGTAATTTCACGGCCTTATTCTACTCCTTTCCTTGAACTCCTGTTGTCAGTAGTATTATTGCTCCTAATAGTAACTCCTATTGCTACTGACCAACACTCTAGAGCCATTGCCTAGAATCTCTTGTTAGCATTAAGTGTACTGGACTTAATTAGGAAGGCAAATGGAATGTTGTCCTTTATTGCAAGGGGGATGGAGTATAAAAGTAGGGAAGTCTTGCTACAACTGTACAGGGCGTTGGCGAGGCCACACCTGGAGTACTGCGTATTGTTTTGGTCTCCTTATTTAAGGAGGGATATACTTTTGGAGGCAGTCCAGAGAAGGATCACTAGGTTGATTCCTGGGATGAAGGGGTTGTCTTATGAAGAAAGGTTGAGCAGGTTGGGCCTATACTTATTGGAGTTTAGAAGAATGAGAGGGGATCTTATTGAAACATATAAGATTCTGAGGGGGCTTGACAGGGTAGATGCTGAGAGGATGTTTTCCCTCGTGGGGGAATCTAGAACTAGGGGGCATAGTTTCAGAATAAGGGGTCACCCATTTAAGACGGAGATGAGGAGGAATTTCTTCTCTCAGAGGGTCGTGAATCTTTGGAATTCTCTTCCCCAGAGAGCTGTGGCGGCGGAGTCATTGAATATATTCAAGGCAGAGATAGACAGATTTTTGAACTACAGGGGAGTCAAGGGTTATGGGGAACAGACAGAAAAGTGGAGTTGAGCCCAAGATCAGATCAACCATAATCTTATTGAATGGCGGAGCAGGCTCGAGGGGCTGAATGGCCTACTCCTGCTCCTAATTCTTATGTTCTTATGGACAATTTGTGGCAGAACTATACCCAGCAATAAAACCTACCAACAGGTGAAGCAATGTTTTTGCTAGCACTTATTACCAGTGAAGGGGGCGTAAAGTTATAACGGGAGGCATAACAGTTTACTAATCATCTCCTGATTTTCCATTTTTACAAAAGCAATTACTGCACCAGAAAATCTCCCCTCATTTGAAGTTGATTCTACCCTTATTGGAAGTTCAGCCCCGCCAGCGGTCTCAATACCAGCACTCTGGAAAGGAATGGGAGGTGCCAGTTGTCAGGGGCGGGGCTGGTTCTGGACCCAAGTGCAGACAGACGAGGCGAGAAGCAGGTATGCAGTCTTAAATAAAAGTACTTTACTAGATTCACACAGGTAAACAGTTACAAACATAGGAGCTCAAGACAAGCTACCACTAGGCAAATGGCTTGTCAAGACTGAGCACAGAGGGAAGAAACCACAGAACTTAAACACAAGCAAAAAACAGGTGAAACCAATAAACCTGATAAAAGGCGGTTAAGTAATAAACACAGGAGAAACTAGTAACAATCAGCAAAGGGAAAAAAAAAGTGAAGGTGCCATCTAGGGGTTACCGAGGGAACTAACCGGCACCCTCACAGGACCCCCTCCCCTAGGAACGGCTCCTGACATTCCTCCTGGACGATCAGGGTGGTGACGGCGAAAATCCCTGATGAGTTCAGGATCCAAAATGTCCCGGGCCGGAACCCTCCCAGTCAATACAAAACAGGAGAGCTCGAGAGTTTATCTTGCCCAGGAGAACTTGAGAGTTTATCTTGTCCAGGAGAACTTGAGAGTTTATCTTGTCCAGGAGAACTTGAGAGTTTATCTTGTCCAGGAGAACTTGAGAGTTTATCTTGCCCAGGAGAACTTGAGAGTTTATCTTGCCCAGGAGAACTTGAGAGTTTATCTTGTCCAGGAGAACTTGAGAGTTTATCTTGTCCAGGAGAACTTGAGAATTTATCTTGTCCAGGAGAACTCGAAAGTTTATCAGTACAAAACAGGAGAGCTTGAGAGTTTATCTTGCCCAGGAGAACTTGAGAGATCAACAGCACAAAGCACAGCGAGAGCCCAGGCCCAGGAGACTCGAGAATTAAACATAGGAGGGCCCAGGAGACAAAATTTAAACACAGAGGATTAAACACAGGGGAGGCCCAGGAGACTAGAGAGTTCACTTGAGAGTTTAACACAGCGGAGGACCAGGAGACTTGAGAGTTCACTTGAGAGTTTAACACAGCGGAGGCCCAGGAGACTTGAGAGTTCACTTGAGAGTTTAGCACAGCGGAGGCCCAGAAGATTAGAGAGTTTACTTGAGAGTTTAACACAGCGGAGGCCCAGGAGACTTGAGAGCTTACTAGAGAGTTTAACACAGAAGAGGCCCAGGGGACTCGAGAGTTTGGTAGAACCCGAACGCTGGCCTTACCCGACAGCCTAGGTTAGGAAATGAAGGCTCCCTGGCTGATCAGGGCAGTGGGCAGTTGGCTGGCCGGTTTCTGCTGGGTCCATGTATGGCTCAGTCTTGCTGTCAGGGGCGGGGCTGGTTCTGGACCCAAGTGCAGACAGACGAGGCGAGAAGCAGGTATGCAGTCTTAAATAAAAGTACTTTACTAGATTCACACAGGTAAACAGTTACAAACATAGGCGCTCAAGACAAGCCACCACTAGGCAAATGGCTTGTCAAGACTGAGCACAGAGGGAAGAAACCACAGAACTTAAATACAAGCAAAAAACAGGTGAAACCAATAAACCTGATAAAAGGCAGTTAAGTAATAAACACAGGAGAAACTAGTAATAATTAGCAAAGGGAAAAAAACAAGTGAAGGTGCCATCTAAGGGTTACTGAGGGAACTAACCAGCACCCTCACAGCCAGTGTCAAGCACTCTCAGGAAAAGATGGGAAATTAAGTGAAGCCTCGCCCACCAATGTTCCCTTTAAGCTGGGTGGCTGCGCAGCCACACAGCGCTCCAGGAGCGCTCCGGTGAGCCGGCTTTTAAATGGGGAAAAAACACGCGTGGACTTTTGAACGGGCCCGTTAAAAGGATCGCGCGATCAAAAAAAAAGACGACGGGCGACATTGTCTACATCATCAACTTGCATTTACGTAGCGCCTTTAATGTGGTACAAACGTCCCACTGCGCTTCCGAGGAGCGATTAGCAAAACAACACTTGACACCGAGCCACATAAAGAGAGACATTAGGACAGGCGCCCAAGAGCTTGGTCTCAGAGGTAGATTTTAAGGAGCGACTTAAAGGAGGACAGCGAGAGGTAGAGAGGCGGAGAGGTTTACCCTGACACTGTGCCTTGACTTCAAAATCAGAAGAAAACACTCTGCTGGATGTGTGAAAATGTGTTCTTTGCCCCCGTTTATCACAATCTGCTACAACTTTGAGGCATTTTCATGGCTACAGTATAAACTGGAGATGAGAGCAATGACTGTCATGTATTGTCATGATAATAAATTCAAATTATAGTTAAATGTGGGATGCTTTTGACATTTATAAGATCTTCTATTGCAGCCATCAATCCATCAAACTGAAGACAGCACTGAATATAGAAGCACTTCCTCAGGGATTTTATAGGTTTTATTGTGATCTATATTTGCTGCACTTTTGCACTGACTGTTAGCTTCCTTCCCCAGTGCTGCTCCAGCCCGCACCTTGGCATCCATTTATTTGAGGCTGTTGCTAATTTCTACTGTTTCTATCCACTACACAAAAGATTGTATTGTAACTATTGAAATTCAATCTCTCTCGGCCTTCTTAAGCCCTAGTGTCAGCTGTGGCTCTGTTAGTAGCACCCTTGTCTGAGTCAGAAGGTTGTGGGTTCAAGTCCCGCTCCCGAGACTTGAGCACATAAATCTAAGCTGACACTCCCAGTGCCAGTGCTGAGGGAGTGCTGCACTGTCGGAGGTGCCATCTTTCAGATGAGACATTAAACCAAGGCCCCGTCTGCTCTCTCGGGAGGATGTAAAAGATCCTATTTTGAAGAAGCGCAGGGGGGCGTTCTCCACGGTGTCTTGGCCAATATTCATCCCTCAATCAACAGAACGAAAAATTAATTATCTGGTCACCATCACATCGCTGTTTGTGGGAGCTTGCTGTGCGCAAATTGGCCGCCGCTTTTCCCTACAGTACAACAGTGACCACACTTCAACAAGTACTTCATTGGCTGTAAAGCGCTTTGGGACATCCAGTGGTTGTGAAAGGCGCTACAGAAATGCAAGTCCATCTTTTTTCTTTTCTAATGGGCAAGTGAGTTTGCTGCTCTTGCCTTGTATCTTAGGATCTAGAACCATAATGTGGCTAAGGAATTCTGTCGTCTGTCTTGAGGCGAATGGGCATCTTTTCATTGGTTTTACTGCTATCTGGAACCTTTTCCCCCCCAAACAAGTTCTTGCTGTCAAAGGGCAACATGGCAGAAAAGGTTCAGGGAACTTGGGTCGAATTCTCAATAATTGGGTTAAACATGTCAGCACCGCTTTAAAACAGCAAGAAGAGAAATTTCCTAGAATCAGAGCAACACATTTGCTTGCTAATGTTGCACAGTGCGTTGCACATCTCACCTCAAAGGTATTTTAACAGATTTTTTTCAGCAGTATCTCAATAAACACTTGCCACAGCAATAGCAATCTAAACCTGATTTAGAAAGAAGAAATAAAGACTTACATTTATATAGCGCCTTTCACAACCAACAGACGTCTCAAAACGCTTTACAGCCAATGAAGTACTTTTGAAGTGTGGTCACTGTTGTAATGTGGGAAACGGGGCAACCAATTTGTGCACAGCAAGCTCCCACAAACAGCAATGTGATAATGACTGGATAATCTGTTTTTTAGTGTTGTTGATTGAGGGAGAAATATTGGCCCCGACACCGGGGAGAACTCCCCTGCTCTTCTTCGAAATAGTAGCCGTGGGACCTTTCATGTCCACCTGAGAGAGCAGACAGGGGGCCTCAGTTTAACATCCCATCCGAAAGACGGCACCTCCAACAGTGCGGCACTCCCTCAGCACTGCTGATTTTAAAAAATGAATAGCCCTCACCGTGAAGACCCAGCCTGTTGTCAGACCAATCAATTTGTCATTGTGGTGCTTTTTAACTCTACTGTACTGTCACACAATTTGTAACAATGAAGCTTTCTCCAAGGTAAATTGAATTAATACTATTATAGGAACATAAGAAATAGGACCAGGAGTCGGCCATACGGCCCCTAGAGCCATTCAATAAAATCATGGCTGATCTACTACCTCAACTCCACTTTCCCGCCCGATTCCCAAGTCCCTTGATTCCCTTATGCCGTTGCAAAGAGCGAGTCATGGAATAAGGTTTTTTGTAACAATAGGGGAGTGACCAACAAAGCGTGACAGGAAAAGCGTGACAGGAAGTGCGTGTGTCACTCACAAGAAACGTGCAAGACTTTTAATATATTATAAATGTTATGGTTGCATTAGAAGGGGGAATAGTTACGTAGAAACATAGAAAAATAGGAGCAGGAGTAGGCCATTCGGCCCTTCGAGCCTGCTCCGCCATTCAATATAATCATGGCTGATCCTCTATCTCAACACCATATTCCCGCTCTCTCCCCATACCCCTTGATGCCTTTTGTGTCTAGAAATCTATCTATCTCCTTCTTAAATATATTCAGTGACTTGGCCTCCACAGCCTTCTGTGGTAGAGAATTCCACAGGTTCACCACCCTCTGGGTGAAGAAATTTCTCCTCATCTCAGTCCTAAATGTCCTACCCCGTATCCTGAGACTGTGACACTGCTATGCAGAAAAACATCTCAAGTGGCAATTGATCTTCTACCTTGGATGTTCTATTTGGCAATTTGGTAGAAATGGTGGCTGTTAAATAGACGTCACTGGATCAAGTTTGAAGAAGTCATGATATTCTCACTAAACATCTGTACGTTTGGATATTTCACCAGCTGCAAACTTCAGTGAAACTCATACTTAGCCCAAGCATATCACTCTGGTGAAAATAGCAAATCGTTCTTACACTGAAACCTAACCAACATCCTCCTTCATCTACTTTGTCCTTTTTTGTCACTTTTTCCATCAATAACAATTTTAGTGTTTCCATTTTGAGTTGTTCTTCTGAATAGCAGCCTTTCATTTTGGTTACGTCGGCGGAGGGTCACATAGCAAAACAGCCCCAAATCCCACCACAACATAGTGAGATCTGTACCGTAATGCCGCTGTCATTTCTGGTACATCGACGCGAACGTCAATCATTCACTCATTGAGTCTCAATGCCAAACCTCCACATACACTGCAGTGGTGCCTGTAATTCATTGGTGCAAAGCAAAGATGAAGTTACAATTTGTGACCAGCACTAGACATTGGCAAGTGCTTCATTGCTGCCCAGTCTGCCAAGACATTCATTTCAGGCAATATCCTTCTGTTCTTGATTGCATGATCAGGAATAAGCTCTGAAGTGCAGCCTTTATAACTGTATTAACCAGAACATATGTTTGCAATAAGGAAGATGCAGGATCATGGGCAATGTGTGTGTGACCATATTTTTCACAAATATCAGAGCCCGTGCAAGGCGAGCACTCAGTTTCAGTCACGTGGGGCAGGCTTGATGCACCAGCTGGTCATTTCCTGCCCATTATTGATTGTATGTGACGTGTGACTCACTAAAATAGACAATTGAGGTAGGATGCTGGTTACCATAACTACCCTTCCTGAGTTAACACTCGACTTTGGAAATAGTCTAATTGATGTGAGTCAGATATTGTGGCTATGGAGTCATTCAATGGATGCTGCAATGGGATTGTCCTGTCCAATCTGCTCAAGTTGAGCTATCTGCCTGATGTTTGTTCCACCTCGCTCTTTAATCTCCCCATTTTGTACACAGCTATTTTCTGATAACTGTCCAGTGATTTTCTGATTATCCTCCTCACTGATGAAACCAGTCCCAAGTTCTTTCAATGATTAATTCGGTCTCATGTTCCTTCAACAGTCAAGTATGAGAAGTTCCCAGAATTTCCAACTTGGAAGCGTTTGAATGATTGACAGTTGCACATCATTAGTTGAGATAGTTGAGCAATAAAAAAAAACAAATGTTTTTACTCTCTAAAGTCTTTCCTAATTTGTTACCAGCTGGAGTTAATAATAAACGCTGCAGATAATATATTTTCAACTGTATGTCTTTTATTCATTCATTGATTTGTATAGTCTGCGCTGGGAAGTAGTCTGGAGGCTGACCTGGAAGTGCTCAGGGTCAGAGAAGCTGGAGTTGGCTAACAACAGCTCTGTAAATGAGCAATGGACCCAGAACATTGCAAAGCACCCACTATTATGTCTGACATTGGTGATAGGTACTCGATTGCCTTGACCTGAGCACATGGAGTTTGATAGTGCTGTTATCGTTGTATTGTGTCTGACATTGGATATAGGTATTCGATTGCTTTTGCCTGGGAGTGTGTGTTTGGATCAGCCATTAAAAGCAACATGAACTGAGCTCTGCATACGGCCTCTGGGTTATCTTTGCAAACGCAACACCCACCACGGCAGCCCAGAGCTCAGACAGCACATAACCATGGGAGCGGAAATGAATAAATGAAACAAAGATATACATCCCTTATTTTTATTTAAATAATCGCATGAAATAGGAAGTACTTTGTACTGAAGTTCAAGAAAAAGAGAAAGAACATGCATTTATAAAACACCTCATCATGACCTCAGGACGCTCCAGAGTGGTTCACAGTCAATGAGTGACTTTTAGCAAGTGCTGATGTCCTCTCTGGTGTCCAACATTGTCCCTGATTTCAGCAGCAAGAAAATTGCTTCTCCTGCCTGCACTTACTCTGCAACAGTACTTCCTGGTTTTGCAGTCCAATGTTTTGTTTCTCCCTACTGGAGAGTGAGAGAAGGGAGACAAAAAGGAAAGAACTTACGCCTTTCAGGACCTCACAACGCGCTTTACAGCCAATGAAGTACTTTTGAAGTGTAATAGAAACATAGAAACATAGAAAAATAGGAGCAGGAGTCGGCCATTCGGCCCTTCGAGCCTGCTCCGCCATTCAATATGATCATGGCTGATCCTCCATCTCAATACCATATTCCCGCTCTCTCCCCATACCCCTTGACGCCTTTTGTGTCTAGAAATCTATCCAACTCCTTCTTAAATATATTCAATGACTTGACCTGCTTCTGTGGTAGAGAATTCCACAGGTTCGCCACTCTCTAAGTGAAGAAATTTCTCCTCATCTCAGTCCTAAATGTCCTACCCTGTATCCTGAGACTGTGACCCCTCGTTCTCGACCCCCCCCAGCCAGGGGAAACATCCTCCCTGCATCCAGTCTGTCTAATCCTGTCATGAATTTTATACATTTCAATGAGATCCCCTCTCATTCTTCTAAACTCTAGTCAATACAGGCCTAGTCGACCCAATCACTCCTCATACGACAGTCCTGCCATCCCAGGAACCAGTCTGGTGAACCTTCGCTGCACTCCCTCCATGGCAACTGTATCCTTTCTTGGGTAAGAAGACCAAAACTGCACACAGTACTCCAGGTGTGGTCTCACCAAGGCCCTGTATAACGTAGGAAATGTGAGAACACTATGGAGGCAGATCGATCCCATCATCCGTAGCACAAGGTTTTAAAAAATTCAATCTGGGGATGTGGGCATCACTGTTCATGGCTGGCATTTATTGTTCATCCCTAGCTGCCCTTGACAAGGTGATGGCGAACCACTGCAGTCTGTGTAGTGAAGGTACTCCCGCAATGCTGTTACTTAGGGAGTTCCTGGATTTTGACCTTTGGAATGAGTGAAAATGTTTCTACATGCTTGTGACCTGTCGCAAGGCATCTAATCCAAGGTTGATTTCACAATCAGGAGTCCGGAGGTTGTAAGCCTTCTGGCCTAGAAATTCGGTGGGCTGCGCCACCAGTTAGCATCTAAAGAGGGCACTCAGTGGCTTTAGCGCCCCTGGCCACGCCTCCCGCGATATTTAGCGGGGCGCTAATGGCGGCGTTAGCCTGTTGCGCTGCGCCGCCACCGATGACATCATCGGTGTGCGCAGCGCCCTGCTACCGCCCCGATCGCGATATTTGGTAGCACCCGCCTCTGTAGTGCCATTCGCAAATCGCGCCCGGTTCACGGGGCCTACCTGTGGCGGCAGTGGCGCAAATTAAGGTGGAGGTGCGGGGCGGCCATTTTTTCCGGTGGCCGCCTGCCAGCATCTTCGTCCCCGGCCTCCTGATCCCCCCCCCCCCTTGGGCAGTGCTGGCTGTGTCCCGAGAGACCGGCACTTCTTCTCGGTGCCGGGCTCTTTTGCCGGCACTCGCGATCGCTCATCGCGCTGGTGCAGGCCCCTCCCCCTTAAGAAGCGGAGGAAGGCCTGCAGTACTGCAGCGTGCCACGCTGCGGCACGTTGCACTGCGATGTTCAGTTTCAGCGCCCTAAGAGGGACGCGGGGCGCCTCGAGCAGCGCCCCGAGTCCCTCTTGGGGCGTTCAAGATGAATTTCCGGCGGGCGCAACTGCTCCGATCGCAGCGGTAATTCCGGCGCCCAGGCGAGCTTAGCGCCCCGTTTGGGCCTCCACCGAATTTCTAGGCCAATATTTCTGACCTCCATCAACAGTGGGAGGACTGTGTGACCAGTTCTGGGGATGCCTCTCAAGATAAGATTACCTAACATTACAAAGAGAGACTTGCCAAACATAATCTGGATGTGCTGAGAGGGTTAGATGAAGTAAGGTGGGAGGAAGCTCATGTGGAGCATAAACACCAGCATAGACCTGTTGGGCCAAATGGCCTGTTTCCCTGCTGTAAATTCTATGTAATTCTATGTAATAATGAGGACCAGTTTTCACCTTGGTCGGGGGGAGGGGGGCATCAGGCATGTGACGGGTGGTGTGATTGCACTGCCTTGCCCGATGTCCTCAGCGAGATGCCCGAGCCCGTTTGATGGCCGGTCCTCATCTGTCCAATGCCGGCGAACTGTAAGTGCCGGACTAGCTCACTTGTCTGGGTGGTGGTGGTGGAGGGAGCAATCACGGGAGGAGGGACGGATGTAAAACGTTTAAATTCACCCTTGCCCTTTAACCCGTCCAACAGTTTCCAAAGTTCAGACCCATGGAACAGACAACACAAAACCCAATGAATCTGTGAAAAACTTCTTTTATTTAAAATCAGCAAGAGATTACAGGTAAGCATCCGACAGTTATGTAGCGTATAATAATTCCTAATTAAAGAAAGACTTGCATTTATATAGCGTCTTTCATGACCACCGGACGTCTCAAAGCGCTTTACAGACAATGAAGTAAATTCTCTACCACAGAAGGCAGTTGAGGCCAATTCATTAAATATATTCAAGAAGGAGCTGGATATATTTCTTAAGGCTAAAGGGGTATGGGGAGAAAGCAGGTACCGGGTACTGAACTTGAATGATCAGCCATGATCGCATTGAATGGCGGAGCAGGCTCGAGGGGCCGAATGGCCTACTCCTGCTCCTATGTTTCTATGTTTCTATGTTTTGAAGTGGAGTCACTGTTGTAATGTAGGAAGCACGGCAGCCAATTTGAGCACAGCAAGGTCCCACAAACAGTAATGTGATAATGACTGGATGATCTGTTTTTGTTATGTTGATTGAGGGATAAATATTGGCCCAGGACACCGGGGAGAACTCCCCTGCTCTTCTTCAAAATAGTGCCGTGGGATCTTTTACGTCCACCTCACAGAGCAGACGGGGCCTCGGTTTAACGTCTCATCCAAAAGACGGCACACTCCGGCAGTGCAGCACTCCCTCAGTACAGGTAGACTCTCCCTTATCCGAAAACCTTGGAACCAGCTGTGTTTCGGAATTCGGAATTTTTCGGATTTCAGAAGGTATTATTTCAGACTGGGAAACTCTGAACATTAAATTAATTTGGTAATTAGTATTTGTATTTAATATAAATTTTAAAAGTTCAGGCTACCTCTTGCGACTGCTCCGTGTCTCATTCCCCTTCCTGCTTCTCTGTGCTGCCGCTCACAGTCTGTTTACAGCTCCCCCTGCTCCGTATCTGAATTCCTTGACTTAGCGGGGGTCTGGGGCTCGACTGCCGCCGCCAGTTGTGGGAAAGCCGGATATCGGCTGACTCCTACGCTAAGCTGGCCCGCAAATCAGGTCAGAAAGAGGCAGCGTCATGTTTGGCGCCATTCGGGTCATGTCGTGCGCACGACTTATGCTCCACGAAAAAACTTCATGTCGTGCGCACGACTTACGCTCCACGAAAAAACTTTCGGTTTTCAGAAGTGCGGATAAAGGATAGTCTACCTGTGCTGCAGTGGAGTGTCAGCCTAGCTTTATGTGCTCAAGTCTCTGGAGTGGGACTTGAACCCACAAACTTCTGATTCAGAGATAAGGGTGCTACCAACTGAGCCACAGCTGACACTGAATTATACTTCAGCATACACAGAGCTATCCCTTTACTTTAAGATCAAGCGATAATATGACAACTCTACATACATACTCACACCAACGAGTGGTCAGTTCGGCAGCAACTAGGCGTATGTTTTCTGACACCGACCAGGTCGCCTTCGACTGCAGCAGCCCCGAATGTCTTAAAACAGCATCTCTTGTACCCTAAAAACCAGGGCAGGCCCCTCAATGCATTCGTGTCCCAAACTGTGTGACCAACAGTCGGCAGTTGCTTTCCTCTTCTTCTTATCACCTAGTCAGTTAATCGGTGGGCCCCAAGGCCGTTCACACCATTTGCCTGAAGATGTTCCTGTCTTTGTAACACCCAACAGTTTGTTCCTGCTCAGGGTCTGTCACTTCCTTATCTGATTACCAGCTTGCAGCCTTCACAGTTCACATTCACAGCAGTTTTATTTTAACATTTGTTCAGCGGGAAGTCTCTTACCCTTGAGGCATGCTGGTACATTAAGTTTGGTCAAGTTGCAGCAGACTTTGACAGTAAATTATATATTCCTACACGGGTTCGCTGGCAGCTGGCTGAAAGATTTTCAAGGAGCCAGGAGGAGCACTCATGCTCCCCCTCACCCACAGAAGCCTGGAAAAAAAATTGAACAGTTGCCTATTTCTGCAGCAGTCTGCTACAGTGGGGGCGATTTTTCCAGCCCTGGGGAGCTGGGTTTGGAGGCGGGACTGCCGGGAAAATGGTAGAATCTGGGGGCGGGTACCCATCCCGCCCCCAACCCACCTCCATGTCATCTTCCCAGGAGGCGAGTACCCGACCCGTGCCAGGTCCCGTCTCCTGGAGGAGGGGAGGGGATTACAGCCACTTAACTGCCTGTTAACAGGTAATTAACAGGCAGTTAAGAGGATTATCCCCATTTTTCCAACAGAGGAGCGGGCTTCCCGATGCCGGGAAACCCTGCCAGGGTCAGCGAGGTGAGCAGTGGGTCTGCGGGGGTCGGAGGGGTCCAAAAATGCACTGTAGAGGTGAGTGATGGGTGCAAGTGTAGAGAGGTAAGTATGTGACGTGAGTGAAAAGTGTTAGTGAAAGAGTTAAAAGGGCTAAAATAAGGAAATTGAGGAACCGAGCATATATCCAATGTACATGTCCCATAGGGAAGTATGGTGGAATGTGGCCAAATGGTCAAACTGTCAGCTGCTACTTGAATAATGTGCACAAACCATCAGCTACTAATTGAGTAATGTGGTCAAATGGTCAAACTGTCAGTTGCTACTTGAATAATGTGCACAAACCATTAGCTACCAATTGAGCAATGTGGTGAAGATAACATATAGGGTCACAGGACTATGTAATGGTCAAAATGTGCACACGGGTCACAAGAATCTGCACCCAAAATCAACTGTATGATGGAAGCCACAACTTACAACAAAAACACTGTATATAAGGCAGGGGATCTTAGCGATCGGAGAGCATTCATCCCAGCATGAGTGTCTCCCCTGTCGACTTGCTAATAAAGTTGCTTTACTGAAAGAACCTCCGGACTCTGAGTGATTGATTGGGAATAAGGTGGACGTCAACCCTTTATATCAGAGGGTCTGTCTCGGGGAGAAGAAGCTCTCCCGGTTTACCCTTACAACTTGGCATAGTCGGCAGGATCTACTGGATGGGCTGAGTAGAGACATGGGCCTAGAAATTCAGTAAGGCGCTGCCAGCTTTGCGCCCAGTTACCACCTAAAGAGGGCTTCTGCGCCAATACAGGAGTTTGCGCTGATATTCAGCGCAGCGGTAATGGCGGCGGTAGCCGTTAGCGCTGCGCCGGCACCGATGACGTCATCGGTGTGCGCAGTGCCCCGGTTCCGCCCCGATACCGGCCCGATCCCCATATTTAGTTGCGGCCGCCTCTTCCGCAGCGGCCGCAAACAGCGACCAGAAAACGGGGCCGTACTGTAGCCTTAGTGGGGTGCTTTAAGGTGGAGGTGCGGCCGGCCGCTTTTTTGGCGGCCGCCTGCCCGCACCTCCTTCCCCGGCCTCCTCCACCACCCCCCCTGCGGCATTGCCGGCTGCTTTCCGTGAACCCGGCACTTCTCCGTGATGCCGGGCTCATTTGCCGGCACGATCCAGTGGCGATCTCCCCGTTGCAGGCACCTCCACCTTAAGAGAAGGAGGAGGCCTGCAGTACACAGCGGGTGGCGCAGTGGCGCCTAGAGCGCTGAAATTCAGTTTCAGCGCCCCAAGCGAGGGCGGGCACACCCTGGAATAGCGCCCGGTTCCGACTTGGGGCGCAAAAAGTGAATATCTGACGGTCGCAAATGGCTCTGTGCCCAGCGCTAACTTTTGGGCGTTAGCCAGCTGGCGGGGCCATAGTGAATTTCTAGGCCATTGTCTCCTCGCATCGAAGCCCAGGGCCGGAGATCCAATGAATCTAAGGCAGAGTCTGGATATGTGAGTGAAGCAACTTGGGTGCATGCTAGGACATTGTAGAAATGAAAATGTCTGAATAAGTTGAGGAGTTCGGGTTATATAGGATTGGATATAGGGAGAATCCAATCTAGGCGGAGTTAAAACTGCGTAAGCAGGGAAAGGTCCCTGAAGGTCCGGGGGCATCCCGGAGGTAACAGGTCTGGGGGAGACCCGGAGGTAACAGGTCTGGGGGAGTCCCGGAGGTCCGGGGGAGTCCCGGAGGTAGCAAACAAGGGGGGAACTAGCAAATCCACTCTAAAAGGATGACGAACAAAAAGGACGCCAAAAGATCCACACTCCCGTATGAATTTGTATGAGACAAATATGAGAAAGTTAAGGAAAAGATGGTTTAAAAAAATGGGATATGATGACAAGGTAATAAAAAAATGGGAAAGGAAGGTGGGATCCGGAATGTGTTCCCGACTGACAGAAAGAATGGTGGAGTAAGGAGAGCAAGAATAAGGAGGAGAAAACTGTAGTGGTTCTTTGTCAGGGCCACCTGAAAAATGTATAAGATTGAGGCCACATGGGAGAGGGAAAAAGAGGAGTTAGTGGAACAGTTAATAAAGGTAGGCGCCAAGTGTGCTGCTGTAATGAAGACAAGGTCAGTGCAAAGTGGAAGGAATGATCGTGAGGAGATTGATTGGGATGATTCAGAAAGAGAAAACTAAAGTTTTACCAACACGGAAGTTATTAACATCTGTGCTGAAACAAATAAAACGCAAGATTGCTGAGTGAAAGGAACCTTAAAAAATGCTGGGATCTCAGTTTGTGTGAAAGTGTGTGTTAAAGTGTGAAAGTTTTCCTGACTATGGATATTTAAGAAGTTACAGTATTCCATTAGTCTGGAAGTCTGTCCTTAAAAAAAAAAGTCTGTTGTGTGTTTTAGCTCCACCCATTCTTTTGTACAGAGAGCTAAAAGCTGTTTAACCCTTTGAAGACTTGTCTTGAAGGATGGACAAGCGTGTGTTGGTTTAAGTTTGTTAATTGTTTTACAAAAGATAAGCTTCAGCCTTGAAGTCACAGTTGCCAATGTGCCTGGAAGAAAATGAATTTGATTGTTTACAAGGCATGGGTAATTATTTCTTTGTTAATGTGGCTATCGATTCTTTCTTTTCCAAGTGATACTGGTTAGTTTTTTTTAAATTTGATCTGGATTGAATTGGAGTTATTGAGGGTAATTAACCTATTAAAACCAGACTTTCATTGTGGCCATGGTGAAATTCTGGTTGGTGTAAATTTGGGTAGACCGTATTGAATAAGATATTTAATGGTCTGAAACCAGACATTGAAATATTTACAGTCTTGGATAAAGCGAATGGGTTCTGGTCCATACCATTGGCAGAGGAATCACAAGGGAAATTCGCCTTTACTGTCGGGGATAGACAGTATACATGGACCAGGGTCCCGCAGGGGTTCCACAATAGTCCAAATATATTCCACCGTGTACTGAGTCAAGCCTTAGACGAGTTAGACCTATTAAAGTACCAGAGTGCCCTACTCTAATATGCTGAGGACATAATGATTGCATCAGAGGATGCCAAAGGACACATGGGAGCATTACTAGCCACCCTCCAGACACTTAAGAAAGCTGGCTTTAAATTGAACCCAAAAAGGCACAGCTTGGACTGTCCAAAGTAAAGTATCTAGGACACGAGATTAGCCAGGGGTGTAAGGCACTCCCGCAGGAACAAAAGGCAGCCATATAAGACATGCCAAGGCCAGTGACCGTCCGGGGAGTGAGGAAAGTGTTGGGACTATTTAATTACTACAGGAATTTTATATCAGACTTTGCAGGGAAAGCAGAGCCGATTCAATGGTTAGTTAAAGCGGGGAGACCCACCACCGATAAGATAGAATGGGAGACGAAGCAGGAGGAAGCAGATAGAGCCCTTAAACAGGAATTAATAACAGCCCTGCCCTAGGATTGTCAGATCCCACTCGACCCTTCCACCTATATTGTGATTTAGATCATGAGAGTTATTCAGCCGTGGTAATGCAAGATCACGGAGGGGAACAGAGACCCGTTGCGTATTACTCTGCAAAAAAAAAAAGACCCAGTAGCGAAGACGATGCCACGATGTGTGGCTGCAATAGATTGCGCCACCCGGGCGGTGCGAGTAAGCGAACCAATAGTGATGATGGGAAAGGTAATTTTGCATACTCAACATACATTAGTGGAACTACTCAACACAGGAAAATTGCGGACTATATCGGATAGCAGGGAAGCTAAATGGGAAGCTATATTAGTCCCCAGGGCTGGAACTGTGATAATACAAAAACATACCGGGGTTAATCCAGCCACGGGCATATTAACGGAAGGAGAAGAACACAGTTGTCAGATGAAAATGGAGGAAGAAATAGGTAGTGGAATAAAGGAAGACCCACTAGAAAATCCCAATATGATAATCTATGTAGATGGATCCTGAAAGTATATCAACGGAGAACCCAGAACAGGGTGGGCAGTAGTAAATCAAGAAGGAAAGACCCTGTTAAAAGGAGCCCTTTATGGGGATAAGTCAGCACAGGTAGCGGAACTAGTGGCTTTAATAAAAGCGTTAGAAATAGCAAAAAACAAACGGATAAATGTTTATACCGACAGCCGTTATGCCTTCGGAGTGGTGCATGATTATATGACACTATGGGCCAGAAGGGGGTACATGACCTCTACGGGAGGTAGTAAAACACGGAAAACTAATAGAAGGGTTAGTTAAGGCTGCACAAGCACCTTTAGAGGCAGCGGTATAAATAAAAGCCCACACAAAGAGAGAGGATATGGACTCACAGGAACCCCAGGACCAGGCCCCTATAGGGAATAGGTATGCAGATCTAGTCGCCAAACTAGCTGCGGAAGAAATGCAACCAGAGGACGCGTTCAAAAATGAAATAAGTATGGTCATGACAGTCAGTGGGGTACAGGAAGTGAATATAATGGAGGTACAAGAAAATACTAGTAAAGAGGAAAAAGAGAGATGGAAGCAAGCTGGCGCCCGACCGCAAGATGGAATTTGGAAATAGGGCCCCCGTAACCAGGTGGTGGCACCGGAATGTTGCAGACAACAACTGATGGCGCTATACCATGGTGTAACACATACTGGCAGAAGTAACACGTTGCACCTACTGACACAGTACTGGTGGTGACCAAAGATGGGTCGGGAAGTAGCGAAATATTGCCACCGCTGTATAATATGCGCTAAGAATAATGTAGGACAGAGATGTAGAGTTAGAGTAGCAAACCAACCCAGGCCCCAAGGACCCTGGGAAAACCTACAAATTGACTTTACCGGCCCCTTAGCGCAGGACCGGGGGAAGAAATACTGCCTGGTAATAATTAACCAATTTACGAGGTGGGTGGAAGTCTTTGCCACCCGAGATTGCTCTGCAAAAACAGTTGCACTAATATTGGCTACCGAGGTTATACCCCGTTGGGGAGTGCCTCTGCAAATTGACTCAGACAACGGCACTCATTTCACCGGCAAAATAATGAGAGAAACTTGTAAGCTGTTACACGTAACACAAAAATACCACATAACATATCACCCCCAGAGCTCGGGGATGGTAGAAAGAATGAATAGGACACTGAAAAACGCGTTGACAAAAGCCATCCAAGAGACAGGGAAGGGATGGTCGGAATTATTACCCAGCATACTAATGAGGCTGCGAGCCACCCCAGGACGAACGACCGGACTGGCCCCCTATGAATTAATGACAGGACGAGCTATGAGACTACCAGAGGATTTGGCTGGGTGGATGGGAGAACCAGGACCAGTGCAAGATAGATTAAGGTGATACTTAATACAACTAAATCAGGAAGTACAAGCACTAAATAAAAAAGTGAGGAACCAGCAACAGATTAAAGATCTACAAAGACAAAATGCTGGACTTAAACCAAATGAGCTACCCAAAATAGGTCAACAAGTAATGACACAAGTTACCGGAAGAAAGGGAATGGAACCCCATTGGATGGGGCCATATACTGTATTAATGACAAGTGATACGTGTGTTTGTCTACAGGAACCGACGGGTATGCGATGGAAGCACTGGACCCAGGTGAAACCATTTAACACTAAAGACCCCCATTCTACCCGCTCCTCTAGGGGAAAGAGCTCGGAAGACGACCAGACCTCTGTTTAAATTACAGATAAACATGAATCCAGTGAGATGGATTATTATAACTACTCTGATGACAACACTTATAAGCCCAAATAACGGGCTGAAAGAAATGGACTGCAAGTTAAGATCCCCTAGTGGAGACTCCACGAGGAACTTCATTATATCACAAAGTTACGAGTGTGAAAAACAAGGAAAACGATGTTACAGGTGTAACAGTATCTGGGTGAACTTGGATCACCGACCATACGGACCCTGTAGAATGACAGATACCAGCAATATGGTAAGATGTAATAGACACTGGCAGGTGTTGGGTCAAGTAGGGGGAGGATATGTCCTGAGCTGCACGGACAATACCATAAGATGGACTATTGTACACGGCGTTACAACACCTCAACCAACAACAACAAGGATCACACCACAAGGAGTAACCCTAGAACCAACACCTCCAATCACAACGACACCTGAAGAACGACAGTGTCCGAAATTTACGCCTGGGCCCGAAAATGGACTGGTGTTATTTACCGAGGGAGAACAATTGTATGATAATGTGAGACACAAAATTGTACTGGTACTAATGAACTTAACCATGCTACAATGGCCAGGATATTGTGAAAGATTTACTAAAACTAGAGAGTTGTATGCATATATGATAAGGAATGTAATTAACCAAGCTGCTGATGCAACAGGGGCTACTAGTTTCAGGGGACATGCTGCATTCCACCAAAGAATTAAGAGGGGCTTAGGAAACGATGTACTCATGGGAATAAATACGGGGACGTCATTCATTAATGCCCTAGATATACCAGGAGTCCAGAGTAGTGTGGAACAATTACAAAGGGTAATACAACAGATTTTAGAGAAAGAAATTGGTTTGGTTCAACAAGAATCAGAGTTGGGAGAACATACGATAAGAAAATTACTCGAGGGAATCAAAGTTATAGAAGACCATGCTAACACTATCAACAAACTAAACCATAGAGATGAGGAGAAGGCAAAAGATGGGGTAGGGAGAGGCTAGTGCCATGCCTATGGCCAATGGACCACCGGACAGTTAAAACACAATCTGGCACAGATACAGCGAGGCGAGGTACCAGACTGGATTAACAGCACACAGCTCTATGGCCTGAACCAGAATCCAGGCCCTCTGGGTGCTTGTACCCTCAAGGGGATGACCAGAGTATATCCAGTGATACAAAAGTGCAAAGCAGAAATGACAGCAATGATAGGCATGGTACTCATGATACCAGTGGTTAGACTAGACACGACTCCATACCCACAGTACCAGGTAACAAACATAGGCATAGTGAGGGGTGAGACATACCTCCAATACTATCCAATTGATACCTATGCCATCAGGAAGAATGGTACTATAAGAGGAGTCTCCCTAAATGGATGCCATGGGAAAGGTACGCTTACGATATGCCCACATCCCGTAGGATAAGGCCCTAAGGATGAGTGTGGCTATAATAAGACAGAGGGGTGTATCGATTTGTATGTGGGTTCAATGACGACACATTCATGAAAAAGAATGTCTTTTAATCTAAAGCTTGTTCATCTATGTTAACAGCATTACATGAGACACCATCTTAGAGATCCATCTAAAACGAAACTAAAACTAAACTCTGTCTCTCTCACATGCCCTCTGCTGGTCAGGCATAAATAATCAAACAGGCAAATATGCTGGTAAGGCATCATAATCAAACAGGCAAATACTATCACTATTTGCTGATATCATTACATCTCCCTTTCTTAAAACAAAAGTATTTTACTTTTATCTAACAACATGTTTTCTTTGTATTACTCTGCATTTTAACTGTAACACTTAATGAACTTACATTATCATTATCATTATCAAGGTTTTTTAACCTTGTTTTGTGTGTTCACATGAAATATGTAAATACACTAGAACTTGAAGAAAGAATAAGATAACATTACTTCCTTCTATAACAAGAATCCTTAAACTTGCTCAATGAGTCTCTCAGGAGGCTTCATGTGTCTTGAGGATTTTCTGATTGATTGTCCTTGAATCTGAGTTGTTGCCTCAGATGATGATTTCTCAGCTGTGTGATCAGGTTGTTCAACAGTATCAGTCTTTTGGCCTGCTGTGTGATCAGGTTGTTCAACAGTATCAGTCTTTTGACTTGCTGTGGCTGGTCCCATGAGAAGATCTCGACGATTTCTTCGCAGCACAGCACCCTCATCTGTCTGAATAGTGTATGATCTTGGTTGAACTTCACTCAGGACAGTTCCCTTCTGAGTCCATATGTTTGTTTTGTCTTTGAACCTTACTTGGTCACCAGTGTGGAGTTCAGGTAGGTTTTGTGTTCCTCTGTCATAGTAGTACTTTTGCTTTTCTTTCTGTTGTTCTTTGAACTTCCTCACTTTCTCCCCCTCTTTTGTTTTCAGGAGGTTCTCCAGGATGGGTAGGTTTGACCTTAGCAGACGTCCCATAAGGAGTTGGGCTGGTGACATACCACACTCCAGCGGCGTTGTGCGGTATACAAGCATGCTCTGGTAGAAGTCAGTTCCACTGTCTTTTGCCTTGTACATCAGTCTTTTCACTGTCTGGACCAATTTTTCCACTAGTCCATTGGACTGTGGAAAGTGAGGACTTGACGTTGTGTGGACAAAGTCCCACTCTTTGGCAAAGTGTCGGAAACTTGCATTGTAAAACTGGGGTCCATTGTCTGTGAAGACCTCGCTTGCCACGCCATGTCTGGAGAATATGGCTTTCATACATGTTATCACAGCATCTGCAGTGGTGGTGTACAGTCTACAAACCTCTGGATACAGGGAGTAATAGTCTGTGACTACAAGATAGTCCTTCCCTTGACATACGAATAGGTCAGCGCCTACCTTCTGGTAAGGTCTGTCTGGCGCTGGGTGTGGCTTTAGTGGTTCTACCAGATTGCTTGCTCGATATTTCAGGCATATTGTGCAGTTTGACACCTCATTTGTCACATCTTGGTTGATTCGTGGCCAGTACATCACCTCTCGTGCTCTTTTCTTACACTTTTCGATTCCCAGATGTCCTCCATGGATCCTTTTTAGCATCTCTTTTCTCAGACTCTTTGGGATAACTATTTTACTTCCTTTGTAGATGATGTCTTCGACCACTGATAGTTCCGCCCTGCAGTTCCAGTACTCTGCCATGTCAGGTGAGCAGTCTTGCTTCATGTTGGGCCATCCATCCAAGACGCTTTTCCTTAGTCGTCTCAGTGTTTCATCTTTGTTTGTCTCAGTCTTTATGAGCTCCATTTTTGCATCTGCTATGGGCAGTGCACTTGTGATCATGTCCACGTAGGCGTTCACTTTTTCATCCATTTTGGTGTTTGCGGGCTCTCTTGGGTCTACAGCTCTGGACAACGTGTCTGCTGTATACATCAGCTTACCCGGTGTGTACGCAACATTCAGTGTATAGCGTTGCAGCCTGATCATCATTCTTTGTATTCTAAGCGGACAGCTATTTAGTGGCTTTAGGAACAATGCAAACAAGGGCTTATGGTCAGTCTCTACACTGATTGCTTGTCCTGACACAAACTGGTGAAATCTTTCACAGGCGTATGTGATGCTGAGTAGCTCCTTTTCTATTTGAGCATATCACGTCTTTGCGTCTGTCATTGAGCGCGATGCATATCCAATAAGTTGCCAGTAGTCATATTTTTGCAGAAGAACGGCACCGAGCCCACTCTGTGATGCATCTGATGATATCTTGATGGGTCTCGCTGGGTCATAAAACCTCAGAACTGGTTCCTCTGTGAGCAGTTTCTTCAGATCGCTCCATGACTTCTCATGCTCATGATTCCATTCCCATTCTATGTTCTTTTCAGTTAGTCATCTCAGTGGCGCCATCTTTTCTGAGAGGTTGGATATGAATTTACCCATGCAGTTGATCATTCCATTAAACCTCTGCACGTCCTTTTTGCATTGTGGCTTTGGCATATTCTCAATGGCGGACACCTTTCTGGGATCTGGTCTGATGCCCTCACCGCTAAGGATATCTCCCACGAATGTCAGTTCTGTCACCCCGAGCTGGCATTTCTCTCTATTCAGCTTCAGGTTTGTTTTCCTTGTTGCTTCCAGCACTTTTTTCAGTCTCTCGTCATGCTCAGTTCTCGTGGTTCCCCATACTATGATGTCATCCATTGATGTATCAACTCCCTCCAGGTGCTCATAGATCATATGGATAGTTTTGTGATAAACTTCAGGAGCTGAGGCAATGCCAAATGGTAACCTTAGGAATCTGTATCTGCCAAATGGACTGTTGAACGTGCACAGTCTTGAACTTGCCTCGTCCAGTTTCATCTGCCAAAATCCTGATGATGCATCTAACTTGCTGAAATACTTTGCATTTGCAAACTGTGACATGATTTCCTCACGTGTAGGAAGCTTGAAGTGCTCTCTCTTTATTGCTCCGTTTAGATCTCTTGGATCCAGGCAAATTCTGAGCTTTCCATTCTTTTTGTCCACAACGATGAGGGAACTCACCCACTCAGTTGGCTCATCTATCTTCCGAATCACGTTCAGGCTTTCCATCCTGTCCAACTCTGCCTTCAGTTGCTTTTGAAGAGCAAACGGAACTTTTCTGCATGGATGTATGACCGTTGTCATACTTTTATCTACTCTGATCATGTGTTCTCCTGGAAGGCAGCCTAGACCCTGAAATAGGTCGTTGTACTCTTTCATGAGTTCATCATAGACTGTCTCTCCTTCGCTTTCCACAATGAGGACTCTCTTTACCAGGTTCAGTCTCTCACAGGCTTTTATACCTAGTATGGCCTGCACATCCTTTGGCACCACGATTAATGCTAGCGTGTGCTCTCTGTCCTTGTGTGTCACTTTGACAATGCATCTTTCTTTCACTGGTATATTAGTACCTGAGTATCCTGTCACTTTCACTTTTATTCCATGTATCTTTGGTCTGGGTCTAATTTTCTTAAAATCAGTCTCTGATATCACATTAACTTGTGCTCCAGTATCCAATTTAAATGGAATGCGTATGTCATTCACTTTTAGTGTCAACATCCAGTCTCTTTTTTCTTTTTTGTTTTCAGACACAACATCCACGTAGAACTCCTCTATCTTGCTTTCATCTACTGCATGGACCTTGCTTTGTTGCGCTTGGTTCTTACAGCAACGGGCATAATGGTTGTTCTTGTTGCAACTATTGCATGTTTTACCATATGCTGGACACTTTTTTGGTGTATGCTGTGTACCGCATCGACTACATGACTTTCGATTGCCCCTTTCATTTTTGTTCGCTGGCCACGCCTCTTTTTTCACATTGGCGCTCTTTTTGTTAAACGGTTTGTGTCCATTCTTACTCACTGCATCCACGTTGCAGCTACTGTCACTGAACAGCTCCTTTGCCTGCGACTTCACAGTCTCTGTAGCCCTACACAGTGCTATGGCTTTTCCCAGGTCTAGATCTTGCTCTCTTAGCCGTCTTTCCCTTAGACCATTATCTGGAATACCACACACCAGTCTGTCTTTTATCAGCGAGTCTGTCAGTCCCCCAAATTCACACGTTTTGCTTCTGCTTCTCAGTTCAGTCACATACTGATCAATAGTCTCTCCCGTTTTCTGTACACATGTGAAAAATCTGTGCCTCTCAAACGTCACGTTACGTTTAGGTATGCAGTAGGCCTCAAACTGTTCCATTATTTTATCTAGCTTCATTTTGTCTCCATCAGCAGCGAATGTGAAGTTATTATAAAGCTCCAGCGCTTCATCACCCATGACATGTAAGAACACTGACGCTTTCATTTTATCACTTTTCTCGTCAGCTCCGATTGCTGATAAATACAACTCCAAATGTTGTTTGAATCTCCTCCAATTTTCAGCCACATTACCTGTCAACTGAAGCTTCGCCGGTGGGTGTAATCCTACCATTTTTTCACTTCGTTAGCTATTCTCCAATGGTAAGTAACGATGTTCTCTTTTGGCTTGCTAATATGTGGAGAGCTGATTTAACTTCAGATTTTTCCTCTTCATCTCTTTCAATCACTTCTTCTGACACCATGTATCGATTTGTATGTGGGTTCAATGACGACACATTCATGAAAGAGAATGTCTTTTAATCTAAAGCTTGTTCATCTATGTTAACAGCATTACATGAGACACCATCTTAGAGATCCATCTAAAACGAAACTAAAACTAAACTCTGTCTCTCTCACATGCCCTCTGCTGGTCAGGCATAAATAATCAAACAGGCAAATATGCTGGTAAGGCATCATAATCAAACAGGCAAATACCATCACTATTTGCTGATATCATTACAAGGGGTGCATGTTGGAATTATCACATGTCGATCACCATCACACCCGCTCGGGATATAGAGGCAGAGGTGAGTACTGTATAGCCACCACAGAGACTGAGTACCAATATAGTAACCTTGTATGTGTAATCACAATGTCTAACTTATGCTTTGCACCAAAGATCCCTGTGACAACTGGACACACCAGATTGGTGTATGTGCACTCAAGGGAGGAAATTAGACTAAATGTGCCAGATAGTTTAAGAGATGAATTGGTCAATTATGAAGATCCGTTGGGGGCTCCGATACCCCGCCTGCAAGAGGATCTGCAAGAGATAAAAGAGGGCTTAAGTAAAATGGTGAAACAATACGTAATGTTGCAAATGAACCTTGGGGAACTAGAAAGGGACATAGAAGTAGAACTACAGAAAGTCCCATGGTATAAGAAGCTGTAGGATTGGGGGATGAATGTCAACATGGATCCGCATTACGTCTCACATACTAGTTTTAGTACAATTGGTTTTGGCAATAGGAATGGGAATAGCAGCATGTGTCACCTGTAAAAAACGTAGAAAACAAAAAAGAAAGAAGGAAATGGAAGAAATGTACATGACCTTGAAAAAGTAGTAATGTATGCTGTTCAGTGGTAATTGTTACAGAAACCTCCTCGGCAGATTCTCATCGAGCAGACAAACTATTACTATGAACGAGCGAAGGCTTGGGAGAAAGACCTGCTTAACGGATGTATAGTACTAATAACATTAATGCTTATAACCTATGTAATTGGATGGATAATATGTTGATGGAAAGGATGTAGGGGGCATAGAAATCAGGATGATAATATAATTATATAAACAAGGTGACCCAATGGGTTGGATTTGATCACCACCCCGGCAGGACACCATAATAGGAGAAATAATCGGGTTGGTCAATAATTAAAAGGGATTAATCAGTACCAAAAGGGGGGACTGAAAGAGTTAAAAGGGCTAAAATAAGGGAATTGAGGAACCGAGCATATATCCAATGTACATGTCCCATAGGGAAGTATGGTGGAATGTGGTCAAATGGTCAAACTGTCAGTTGCTACTTGAATAATGTGCACAAACCATCAGCTACTAATTGAATAATGTGGTCAAATGGTCAAACTGTCAGTTGCTACTTGAATAATGTGCACAAACCATTAGCTACTAATTGAGGAAGGTGGTAAAGATAACATATGGGGTCACAGGACTATGTAACGGTCAAAATGTGCACACGGGTCACAAGAATTTGCACCCAAAATCAACTGTATGATGTAAGCCACGACTTAGAACAAAAAAACTGTATATAAGGCAGGGGATCTTAGCGATCGGAGAGCATTCATCTCAGGATGAGTGTCTCCCCTGTCGACTTGTAAATAAAGTTGCTTTGCTGAACGAACCTCCGGACTCCAAGTGATTGATTGAGAATAAGGCGGACGTCGACCCTTTATATCAGAGGGTCCGCCTTGGGGAGAAGAAGCTCTCCCGGTTTACCCTTACAGTTAGAAAAAGTTTACTTACCTTTGTTTCTTCCTGCAGGCTTCAATCGTTGGGGATCCAGTATCTCCACGGCAGAGATGACAGAATGGCTGCCGCATTCTCCGATGCAACAGCCAACTGCTCTCTGCTCAGGAAATAGGTTTGGTGAGCCTTGAGTACAAGAACCCACCAAAGAACAGAGAATGTCAGTGTTTGACAGCTTCTCAAAAGCTGTCAAACGATGACAATTCACCTGTCAAAAAAGTTTTGACAGATGAAACGTCATACGCTGACGTTCTCTGCAACCGGCTTCCCCTTAATTGGCCTGCTAAGCCCGCTGGGCGGGCTTAACAAGGTCAATCAAGGGAAAATAGCGTGGGTTGGCCACAAGTCGATGGAGGTGGGACTAAAACCCGACAAGCAGCAGTCGGGCCTCCAACGCACCCCCATTGACAAAATCACCCCCCAGTGTATTTTAAGAAGCATTGCTTAGGCGGGCTAAACACCTAATACCAATTCTTCTCTTCTTAGGCAGTCCCTCGGAACCGAAGATGACTTGCTTCCACATTAAAATGAGTTCTCAGGTGACTGATGAGTCCAATGCGGGACCTACAGTCTCTGTCACAGGTGGGGCAGACGGTGGATGAAGGGGCAGGTGGGTGGGGTGCTTGGGTTGACGTGCGCTCCTTGCGCTGCTTGCATTTGGCTTCCGCTTGCTCCCGGCGAAGAGCCTCGAGGTGTTCGCCGCCTTCCCGGATGCTTCTCCTCCACTTTGTACGGTCTTGGGCCAGGGATTCCCAGGAGTCAGTGGGGATGCTGCACTTTTTCAAAGAGGCTTTGAGGGTGTGTTGAAGCATTTCCTCTGCCCACCTGGGGTTCTCTTGCTGTGTCGGAGCTCCAAGTAGAGCGCTTGTTTTGGGAGTCTCGTATCGGGCATGCGGACGATGTGACCCATCCATCAGAGCTGATCGAGCGTGGTCAAAGCTTCGATGCTGGAGATGTTGGCCTAAGTGAGAACACTGATGTTGGTGCACCCATCCTGCCAACAGATTTGCAGGATCTTGCGGAGGCAACATTGGTGGTACCTCTCCAGTGCTTTGAGGTGCCTGCTGTACATGGTCCATGTTTCTGAAGCATACAGCAGGGCGGGTATCACTACTGCTCTGTAGACCATGAGCTTAGTGCCGGATTTGAGGTCCTGGTCTTCAAACACTCTCTTCCTCAGGCGACCGAAGGCTGCACTGGCACACTGAAGGCGGTGTTGGACTTCGTCGTTGATGTCTGCTCTTGTTGACATTAGGCTCCTGAGGTATGGAAAGTGGTCCACGTTGTCCAAGGCCTTGTCGTGGATTTTGATAATCGGGGGGGGGCAGCACTGTGTGGCGGGGGCAGGTTGGTAGAGGAACTTTGTCTTACGGATGTTTAGTGTAAGGCCCATGCCCTCGTACGCTTCGGTGAAGGTGTTGACGATGGTTTGGAGTTCGACCTCCAAGTGAACGCAGATGCCAATTACAAGGGCGCCATATAAATGCAAGTCTTTCCTTAGTTCGGTTTGACGTAATAAAACTCACTACGCACTTGGTTTGAGTATAAAGCAAGGCTTTAATCAACTGGTTTCAGAACATGGAGGTCTAGTTGTACTTCACTGGTTCCTTGTCTTACAAAATGTCCTTGGAAAGCTGGGCCCATGCCCGAGTATTTATACTCCTTGGACGGCGCCACCAGCTGGCCATCCAGCATTATTTCATGAGTAGTTTCTTGATAAATGATGAGATTTATAACACAGTTAACATTAGTTGTTTGCAAATTCAATACTTTGGACGCTCACTATGGAAATTATTTGATAAATAAAACTGTCAGCTGTGCTTTCTTAATAAATCCACAACAACAACAACAACAACGTGCCTTTAACACAGTAAAACGTCCCAAGGTGCTTCACAGGAGACAAAAAAAAGTTGACACAAAAGGAGTAGACTTACGTAAGAGCAAAGAACAGTAGCAAAAGTGAGGATTGACAGGATTATAGAAAGCAAAAGGCGACTTATACAATCAATGAAACATTGTGGACAGGGGTGCGTGATGTCCCCGAGTACAAAACAACAACAACAACAACTTGCATTTATATAGTGCCTTTAACGTAGTAACACTTCCCCAGGGGGCTTCACAGGAGCGATTATCAAACAAAATTTGACACCCAGCCACATAAGGGGACATTGGGGCAGGTGACCAAGAGCTTGGTCAAAGAGGTTGGTTTTAAGGAGCATCTTCAAGGAGGAGAGAGAGGTAGGGAGGCGGAGAGGTTTAGGGAGGGAATTCCAGGGCTTAGGGCCTAGACAACAGAAGGCACGGCCGCCAATTGAACCTTAACGAACCTTTGGAATATTTTCAGTACTTCAGTGATTTGTCAGGGTGTGTTCAGAAATGGACCTATATTAAAAACATTGCGATTTTGACACATTTATGCTGACACTGTCCAGATAATTACAGACATCTATTTTGAATACTTGACACTTTCCATTTATATCACAACTTTATCCACCCATTCTGTAAACTCTTAACCTAACTATTTGAGTTATTTCCGTTCTCTAAACTCCCCTGTGTCTGAAAGCATGAACTGCCTAATGAAAACGGGGCAGGGTTGTATCAGCTAGTGCCACTAATAAAAGCAGTTTTTTACTCGGCACTAAACGCCCATTGGGAGCTGGATCACAATTGCCCAAACTCACTACATGCAGAAAGAAAAAGAAAGGATTCACATTTCTATAGCGCCTTTCACAACCTTGGGACGTCCCAAAGTGCTTTACAGCCAATTAAGCACTTTCGAAGTGTAGTCACTGTTGTAATGTAGGAAACACGGCAGCCAAGTTGCGCACAGCAAGCTCCCACAAACAACAATGAGATAATGGCCAGATAATCTGTTTAATAGAGTCATAGAGATAGTGTCATAACGGCACAAAAGGAGGCCATCCGGCCCATCGAGCCCATGCCAGCTCTCTGTAGAACAATCCAGTCAGTCCCATTCCCCCGCTCTATCCCCGTAGCCCTGCAAGTTTATTTCCCTCAAGTGCCTATCCAGTCTCCCCTTGAAAACATTGAGTGTCTCCGCTTCCACCACTTCCATCGGCAGCGAGTTCCAGGTTCTCACCACTTGCTGCATAAAAATGTTTTCCTCACATCCCCCCTGTATCTCTTGCCCAAAACCTTAAATCTGTGTCCCCTAGTCCTTGTACCATCAACTAGTGGGAACAGCCTTTTCCCATCTAGCCTATCCAAACCCGTCATAATCTTGTACACCGCTATCAAATCACCTCTCAACCTCCTTTGCTCTAATGAAAACAAATCCAGCTTCTCCAACCTGTTTTTGTAGCTAAGATCCCCCCATCCCCGGAACCATTCTGGTAAATCTCCTCTGCACCCTCTCAAGGGCCTTCACATCCTTCCTAAAGTGTGGTGACCAGAACTGGACGCAATACTCCAGTTGTGGCCTAACCAGCGCTTTATTAATGTTAGTTGGATAAATATTGGACGGGACACCGGGGAGAACTCCCCTGCTCTTCTTCTAAATAGTGCCTGGGGATCTTTTACATCTAAAGGACATAAATAATGTGAGAGAAATTAGTGGGCCAGAAATTTGGGTCCCCACGGGTGAGTACGCGCTGGGTACTCACGCATAGGCCCAACGAAAGTGCTGGTTTTGTGCATGCATTGCGCATGCGCGGGAAATCGGAACTTCCGTCCCCTTGAAGGAAGGGGTTCACAGGTCAAATGCGTGCGCCGGAGAGGCAGCGCGTACGCCTGGAACTTCCGATATTTTTACAGGTTTCTCCGGGAGGGTAAGTCTCCAGCAGCTACGCTTGTAAAAAGCAGTCGCAAGGCCTGCTTTTAACAAGGTAAGTGGTGAATTAAGTAAAATTAAAACATTTTTTCCACAGGTTTATTATTTTTAAATACTTTAAAGAAAGGTAAGTTTATTTTTAGCCCCGTTAAAAACTAATTAATTTTTTCAAAAATTTTAATTGTTTAAAATAGTTATTTTATGTAATTTATAGTTATTTTAAAAATGTGATTTTTTAAAAAATGTATTTGAAGTTTTAGTTAGGTTTTGGGGCCAATCTCTAATCCATAGATTTGACAGCTCTTCCTGTCAAATCTATGAATAGAGATGCCCTGCTACGATTGGCTCTCCATGGCCCACGTGATCCCAGGGGACGCTTCGAACCATCTGCGCCCCTGGGATACGCAAGCACAGCACGCCGGCAGTTGGAGGAGGCCCAGGATTAGAATCCCACGTGGGCCCACAGCACAACGGCCGGTGCGCAAGGTAAGTGCAGGTCGGAGGGGCTTGCACCCGCGGGAAGCCTCCGACCCGAATTTCTGGCCCAATATTTGGCAAATCCATGAATTAGAATCTATTTTTAAAAATAAGAAAGACTTGCATTTATGCAGCACCTCAGGACGTCCCAAAGCACTTTACATCCAATTAAGTACTTTTGAGGTGTAGTCACTGTGTAAGAATTCGCAATAATTTACAGTTCTGAAGATCAATTATTTTTGATTAAAGAATCCCTGGGCGTTGTGCTTTTAAATTTCCAGGGATAGAAATGGCTGTCACACCACATGGCCGAAGACAAAGGACGTGGAAAGCAGTTTTCTGTGTCTGGAAGTAAGGTTCAATGGAGCTGCAAATAAAAGGGGTGTCCCCACCCGCCCTGCAGCAGGACAATCGATGCCTGTTTACAAGACGTTACCACAGGACAACGCTTTGTTTACAAAGCAATTGAATGCTATTAGCATTTGTTTGTATATCGAGTGGATACATCTAAACTGCAGAAGAGACTTTTGTACCTTGAATGGGAAACGTTTAACAATTGAATGTGTCTAAATCACCTAGCATTCTGGACAACAGAGCAGTTGTATTTCCCCTTTGTTTCAGCCCAGGGAGCTCCGGAAGACACATTAATCCGGTCCAACCACTCTGAGTTAGCCAATCACAGCTTTCTCTTGTGTATTGGACCCTTTGGGTGGGGAATTTTGCACACAGCCCTTGCAAGGCAGAACGGCAGGGGCCTCACCAGGTATAAAGATAGATGCTGAGAAGCTATCTCGCTCTCGTACTTCGCTGGACCACAGGTGAGCAGGGTGTTCTGACTCCTCAACAAGGCAACCTAGCAGGAGCTAAGGGGTGGTGATTTAAGGGAATTGCTAAGATTGTTTATATAACATTGTAGCCATTGTATCCCTCGTTTTCGCCATCTGCAACCCCCTGTTGTATAGTTTTACTGTAATTACTGTGTTCATGTGGCATAGTTTATTCTTTTGATTGTAGTTTATTTAGGTAATAAAACTTGATTTTTTCTCTCATCCAAACCACTTGTTCCGTTTTAATATCATTAATTATAAGTTCCTCCACTCAGAACTAAAGGAGGGGTAGCAATTCGGAACCGCTGTTTTAAAATTGGTTTTATTGGAATTGGTCTGGGTGCAGGCAAAGGCTGCAAGACCAGGAAAATTACTTTAAAGAAGCCCTAAACCCTTACAACTGTTTTAATGTAAGAAGGTAATTAATAGATTACAAAACAAGTGCGTACCTCTGAAAAGCAAAGAGGTATTTCTAGGAAGAAGCAGCTGACATAATAAAACTCACTACGCACTTGGTTTGAGCATAAAGCAAGGCTTTAATCAACTTGTTTCAGAACATGGAGGTCTAGTTGTACTTCACTGGTTCCTTGTCTTACAAAATGTCCCTGGCAAGCTGGGCCCACGCCCGAGCATTTATACTCCTTGGACGGCGCCACCAGCTGGCCGTCCAGCGTTATTTCATAAGTAGTTTCTTGATGATGAGATTTATAACAGCAGCCATGTTCTATGAGACTAAGTGGGGTCAGTATTAAACAAAAGGAGAAGACTTATGTAAGAGCAAAGAACAGCGGCGCAAGTCAGGACTGACAGGATTATAGAAAGCAAAAGGAGATTTATAAAATCAATGAAACATTGTGGACAGGGTGTGTGACTTCCCCAAGTACGAATCAACAATAACAACTTGTATTTATACAGCGCCTTTAACGTAGTAAAACGTCCCAAGGCACTTTACAGGAGCGTTATCAAACAAAAGTTGACACCGAGCCACAGAAGATATTAGGGCAGGTGACCAAGTGTTTGGTCAAAGAGGTAGGTTTAAAGGAGTGTCTTAAAGGAGGAAAGAGAGGTAGAGAGGCGGAGAGGTTTAGGGAGGGAATTCCAGAGTTTAGGACCTTGGCAGCTGAAGGCATGGTCGCCAATGGTGGAGCGATTAAAATCAGGGATGCTCAGGAGGCCAGAACTGGAGGAGCACAGATATCGCGGAGGGTTGTAGGGCTGGAGGAGGCTACAGAAGTACAACATGTGGACAAATTTTCCACTGGCAGTGTATACTTGCAAATTGGCTCAGTAGAATCAAACGATGAGGGTGATGTGGAGTATTTTAAACCAACACTCGACACAAGGTTTTCAGATCGATAGTCAAGTTGTCTTTATTACACCGGTGGGGCGACAATCTGCTCTGTCTTTAGCCAGACTTCTCCAAATTGTTACAGCAAGCCCTACATTTTTATACATTCAAATAAGCACGGCAGCCTCATGCACAATTCAATTCATTCCCACAACCTGATTGGATCTTGGTCTGCATGCGCCTTCACGGATTGGGTTACATGTCCTGAGGTAAACATGTGTAAACTGCATACTCAATTATTAGCCCAAACTGCTGAATGCTGATTAAAAGATAACTTGGAAGCATTGTGACCCAGAATATAAAACCCTAAGGGCAGCTGAAGTGCTAGACATCATGACTCAACTGAGATGTTTTTAGTCTCAAATGTCAGTTATCTTGACCACACCTTATGGATGTGGTCTTTCATGTTCGCAACTGTCTCTCTTACACCATTCTGTGAGCTGCCAGCGATGTTACTTTAGCTCTTTCCCCACTTCAAGGACTAGATATAAATATAGATTCTATAAGGATGGTATTCGAACATTGATTTATTTTAAATGCATTTGTTAAAATAGCAAACGGAACAATTCCATACAAACAACATTTGTTGCTAATAGCTTGATTGAAAGGCACCTTGGTTTTGTGCGTGGAGTACATAACCCTCTGTTCATCAATGCTAGTGATTGGAGAAAAATATACCCCATTCTGCGTTTCACAACAGCGCCTACACTTTAAAAATAACTCGTTGGCTGTGAAGCCCTTTGGAACGCCCTGAGGTCATCAAAGGTGCTGCTGAAATGCAAATTCTTTCTTCTTCAACCCAAGAATTCAGGCGATTTGATGAATGTTCTACAGATAAAGCCCAGCAGATAGCAGATTGTCATTGTGACTGAAAAAGTATGTGGTTTTGGAGGAATGAGTCACTCTTGAGATTACGGAAATATCTACACAGCCCATAAATCTTCTGACACCTCCACCTTAATCTTGTGAGTATTTGTCAATCTCATTTTAATGCCGACTAAAGCTCCTTCCCCCGATTCTGCCATTCTCCGCACTACAGTAAGGGGGAGTGCATGCGGGTGAAATTCAACCTCAGTGGGGACCAACCACTGGCAATCTCGGATCGGCCGCCCGCTATACACCCCGCCCGATTTTTCACTCCTTTGAAGGGCGGGGTGTTTAATGCCCGGCCGGTTCGATGCGTCACCTTGTACGCCCCCCCCCGCCATCGAAGTTGAGTTTTACCCCCTGTTAGTCAAAGCTGAGGAAGCCCATTTTAAAACAATTTATCCCCTCTTCAGGAGGTAGGTGAGCTTTCAGGGGGAAGGCCTGACATGAATCTTGTCACTCCTGTGGAAATGACTTATGAAATGATACTGGGCGGCCTGCTGGTGGCGCTGTCCAGAGAGAGTATAAATACTCGGGCACGGGCCCAGCTTGCTCAGGACATTCTTCAACAGGAACTAGTGAAGGACACAACTAGATCTCCATGTTGTAAAACAGTTGATTAAAGCTTTGTTTAATGCTTAGACCAAGTGCCCAGTAGTTCTCTTACATCAAGGCCAATTTTTAGGAACATGTGGTTTGTGTGGTTGCGTACACCTGCTCTGGCTTCCAGCCCTGTGATTTGCAGAAACCTAGAGACAAAGTGGAAAGGTGTGACGATCAAATGTGAAAACTTGAATGTTCTGGTAATGGATGACTAAATAATCATTTTAACTGATACACTTCTTTAGCTTCTTCCAGTATGTTGTGGGTTGGGAAGATAACCAGGAAGTGTAAAAAGGAAAGGCTTGCATTTACAGCCAATGAAGTACTTTTTGAAGTGCAGTCACTGTTGTAATGTAGGAAACGTGGCAGCCAATTTGCACACAGCAAGCTCCCACAAACAGCAATGTGACAATAACCAGATAATCTGCTTTAGTGATGTTGGTTGAGGGATAAATATCGGCCAGGACACTGGGGATAACTCCCCTGCTCTTCTTCAAAATAGTGCCGTGGGATCTTTTACCTGAGAGAGCAGACGGGGCCTCGGTATAACGTCTCATTTGAAAGACGGCACCTCCGACAGTGCAGCCCTCCCTCAGCACCGCACTGGAGCGTCAGCCTAGATTTTGTGCTCAAGTCTCTGGAGTGGGACTTAAACCCACAACCTTCTGACTCAAGGCTTACGCCAGGTTTTAGCTTGTAATCTGTGCTTAAACTAATTGAACGCTGCACTGAGGCTCTGTCTGCTGGATCCAGTGATTCAGGTTCAAGATCCCACGACACTATTCAAAGAAGAACAGGGGGTTTTCCTGGCATTCTGCTAACACCCTCAGTACTGCACTGGAGTATCAGCCTGGAGAGTTTAATGGGGATGTGTCTCTTGCAGTGAGACAATGAGTTGTTGTACGCACGTGTATTCCTGTTTCAGGACCCCTTCTCGAAATTGGGCTGCCCCGTATACTGCCACTGCCAGCTGGGCCGTTTTCAGGAATACCAGATCTACAAGCCACCTAACCATTGGTCCTTAAAGGGACCGCTGGAGTCCGTCACCAAAAAGGTAGGTTTTATAACAAATACTTAACTGAATGTTGTTAAGTCAACTGTTAGTCAACTTCCTATTATGATTCACAATGACACACTTCGAGTTAGCATGAGACACCTGATGGTGGAGTATACGGAACAGACTTTATTGATATACAGTATCGGTGATTGATCTACAAAGGAGTACCTTCAGGTTTCTCTCTCTTTCAAGCTCTCCAACTAACTCTGGAAAACCATCCTGCTTTATACACAGTGTTCAGTGTCATTCACAACTCCTCAGATAATGAAGCAGTCCATGCCTGCGTGCAACAAGACCTGGACGACATTCAGGCTTGGGCTGATAAGTGGCAGGTAATATTCGTGCCACACAAATGCCAGGCAATGACCATCTCCAACAAGCGAGAGTCTGACCACCGCCCCTTGAAACTCAACGGCATTACCATCGCCGAATCCCCCACCATCAATATCCTGGGGGTCACCATTGACTAGAAACTTAACTGGACCAGCCACATAAATACTGTGGCGACAAGAGCAGGTCAGAGGCTGGGTATTCTGCAGCAGGCGTCTCACCTCCTGACTCCGCAAAGCCTTTCCACCATCTACAAGGCACAAGTCAGGAGTGTGATGGAATACTCTCCACTTGCCTGGATGAGTGCAGCTCCAACAACTTCTAGAAGCTCGACACCATCCAGAACAAAGCAGCCCGCTTGATTGGCACCCCATCCACCACCTTAAACATTCACTCCCTCCACCATCAGCGTACCGTAGCTACAGTGTGTACCATCTACAAGATGCACTGCAGCAACTCGCCAAGGCTTCTTCGGCAGTACCTCCCAAATCTGCGACCTCTTCCACCTAGAAGGACAAGGGCAGCAGGCGCATGGGGACACCACCACCTCCAAGTTCCCCTCCAAGTTACACACCATCCTGACTTAGAAGTATATCGGCCGATCCTTCATTGTCGCTGGTTCAAAATCCTGGAACTCCTTCCCTAACAGCACTGTGGGAGTACCTTCACCACGCAGACTGCAGCGGTTCAAGAAGGGGGCTCACCACAACCTTCTCAAGGGCAATTAGGGATGGGCAATAAATGCTGGCCTTTCCAGTGATGCCCACATCCCATGAAAGAATAAAAAATACACCTCAGCTTGTCTACTTCAAAGGCACATTTATATGTTCTCAGATCCTTTTACGAACCATTTATTTATATAAACAGACTTAATTGCTTACTTCAAAGATAATCCCCACAAACAAGACCTCTCATGATCTCTCTGTTCTCGTATCCTTTGAAGAACAGTTTATTGACCACTTATTTAGCTACACAGCCACTCTATACCATGGTTAATTGATCCCTCTGCCTATGTTTATTACACTAGTCACTAAAGTCATACATTAATCACTCATGGACGATGCTGTTTATCTTAGAAAGCCTTTCGCTCTATGATACATGTCAGTTTGATTCTTAACCCTTAACTCTCCAACATATCCAACAGATGTGGAGCTGGGATGAGCAGGGATCTATTTTTAAAAATAAGAAAGACTTGCATTTATATAGCACCTCTCATGACCTCAGAACGTCCCAAAGCGCTTTACAGCCAATAAAGTCCTTTTGGAGTACAGTCACTGTTGTAATGTAGGAAACGCAGCTGCCAATTTGTGCACAGCAAGCTCCCACAAACAGCAATGTGATAATGACCGGATAATCTGTGTTTTTTTTTAGTGCTGTTGGTAAAATCAAAGACCTGCATGGCATGTTCTCTGATCGATTATTTAAAAAAAAGTTCTTCAGAGTAGCACAATTTTTAAAGCCAATTGTAGGAGATTTTGTTTTTTGTCGAAGGACAGAGCACCTTTACTAAAAGCCCACAATCCTACAGGATACTGTAAGTCACGGGGTAAAGAAATGGCGGATGTGGGTTCTCAGCTCTAGTACCTTGTTTTCAGTCAGCTAAAGGTTTCAATAGTCTGATACACACAAAGGCTTCAATGTCAGACTTTCCGTTCGCTATTCATATGCCAGGAAACAACACGAATTGTTCCTAAAGTAACAGTTTCATCACTAGACTGGCTCCTTCAGTACAGCACTGGAGTGTCAGCCTCAATTGGATTTTGTCCTCAATTTAGCTTAGAGTTTGAGCTGGAGTGGAACTCGAACCCACAACCTTCTGACTCAGAGGCAAGAATGCTACCACAAGCCATGGCTGACCTTGATCTACAGGGAGTTAGCTGATCTCAGCCTGGTCAGTCATTCTTTCTCTCTCTCTCTCTCTCTTTCTCTCTCTCTTTCTCTCTCTCACCACCCACCACCCCCCCCCACCTCCCCAACCCCAAACAACTGAATAGCTTTTTGGCATCACTGTCAATGACTCACACATTGAAGGTTGGTCATTTGGACAAGGCAGTAGATTGCTGATGAAACTTAAGGAATTGTACCCCAACATAAATCACCAGCTTCAAAAGAGGAGGGGAGAAAAAGAGGACAGAGTGGGGGGCGGGAGGCGGGGGGGCAGCAAGTAGATGTGGATCAAAGGTCAGATTTTCCCCTTTTGTGCTTGGGCGCAATGTATTAAGGAAGATTGGATACAGAGGACATTGACTTCTAACAGAGCCTGCCCAATTATCCATCCATTTATTTAAATGCAAATACAGAACTGATTTGTATGACATTTGCCTCTAAGTCAGACGGTTGTGGGTTCATAGTCCCACACCAGAGACTTGAGCACAAAATCCAGGCTGACACTCCCAGTGCAGTACTGAGGGAGTGCTGCACTGTCGGAGGTGCCGTCTTTCGGATGAGACAGGAAGTGGGCGTAAAAGATCCTAGGGCGCTATTTCGAAGAAGAGCAGGGGAGTTCTCCCCGGTGTCCTGGCCGATGTTGATCCCTCAATCAACATCACCAAAACAGATGATCTGATCATTATCACGTTGCTGTTTGTGGGAGCTTGCTGTGCGCAATTGGCTGCGGCGTTTCCCACATTACAACAGCGACTAAACTCCAAAAAGTACTTCATTGGCTGTAAAGCACTTTGGGATGTCCTGAGGTCATGAAAGGCGCTATATAAATGCAAGTCTTTCTTTCATTCTATCAAACTATCTTCTTCTCTTAGGCAGTCCCTCGGGAACCGAGGATGACTTGCTTAAAAATCAGTTCTCAGGTGACTGATGAGTCCAATGCGGGATCTACAGTCTCTGTCACAGGTGGGGCAGACGGTGGTTGAAGGGGCGGGTGGGTGGGGTGCTTGGGTTGACGTGTGCTTCTTGCGCTCCTTGCGCTTGGCTTCCGCTTGCTCTTGGCGAAGAGACTCGAGGCGTTCGGCGCCTTCCCGGATGCTTCTCCTCCACTTTGTGCGGTCTTGGGGCCAGGGATTCCCAGGTGTCGGTGGGGATGTTGCACTTTTTCAAACTATAGGACAGAGGAATCATACAGATGCGTTCAGTGATATCACCAACAGTAATTTCTAGACTTTAGTGTTGAGGTTTTCTCATCCAAGTTGCAGGAACAGTGTTATTCAGAAATGGGGTTAGCATTCGAATGTATTAGAGGCAATGTGGGAAATAACTGAACAAATGATAAGTTTGTGTTACTTGGTGGTGTGGGTTGTAATCAATTTCTCATGTCCCACTGCTCTCAGTTGATGAGTTCAATTCACACCATCTGTTTGTGGGGTCCCACAAGATGGAGTCTCACTATTAAAAATGCTCTCATGCCACATGACTCAGAGGTCACGAAACAGCAGAGCTACACATAACCCATTGTGTTTCAGGCCACGTGTAACTGACTTTGGCTGACTCATCCCAACAATACAGTGCCATGTACTTAGCAAACCGTGGCACTGTACCTGTCAGTTCAGAAGTTCGCAGCTCATATCGCAGAGTGTCCCTTTCCTCCTCGCATGTTGGCCAAGAGCCTTCAGTGGGTAAAAAAAGAAAAAAAATTCAATCTAGAAAATTAAAACCAATTCAAAGCATTCGCTGTGTAATGCGCTGAACAGGGAGGAAAAAAAGCATCTTGGAAGAAAATGACACCTGGTGTCATACTGACGATTTGCATCACCTGACTCCCCCTTCACCTTGAACCTGTTCCAAAAAAATACAGCCCTGGGGGATCTGTAGATGCAGGACGCACCCAAAACCTTCCAAAGAATTTCTAGAGTAAACACGGAACGAATGGTCGCTTACCACAATTGCCATGACATCCAAACTACTTCCGAAAGACCAGAATCTCCTATCCTATATAAATGTTGGCTTTAAGTTATCCTGGGCATGCCTGAATATGATTTCTCTAGGAGAGGTTAAAAAAACTAAGGCAGAAAACTTTTATTTTCTTCCTACATCACAACAGTGACTACTCTTCAAAATGACTTAATTGGCTGTAAAGTGCTTTGGGATGTCCTGGGGTCATGAATGGTGCTATAAAAATCCAAGTCTTTCTTTCCTTTCCTTCTCCAAATCTTCCTCCAGCTTCCAGCAGTAACAGGCAATGATTAATCACTAAGGCTGGGAGTTTCCTGCTGCTGTGGCCGCCTATGCCAGTAAGAGTTGTGTGGGTAGGGGCAGCAATTACAGGAGTTACTGAACTGACAGCTACCGAACACGGTGCTGTAAATCCCTGTGCTGCTTCCCTGCTGGCCGTATGTGTTCTGGCACTTTACTGTCAAGGCAGATCCGCCCGTGCAAACCACTTACGAGTAGCTAGAGTTTTCCTGTTCCCGCATGTCGGGGGGTCATTTTAAATTTATCGCCGGGCAGACAACAGGCGATAGGACTAACAAGGCAAGGGAATACACAATGAATGGTAGGACCCTAGGAAGGACAGAGGATCAGAGGGACCTTGGTGTGCATGTACATAGATCCCTGAAGGCAGCAGGACAGGTAAATAAGGTGGTTAAAAAGGCATATGGGATACTTGCCTTCATTAGCCGAAGCATAGAATATAAGAGCAGGGAGGTTATGATGGAGCTGTACAAAACGCTAGTTAGGCCACAGCTGGAATACTGTGTGCAGTTCTGGTCGCCACACTATAGGAGGGATGTGATTGCATTGGAGAGGGTGCAGAGGAGATTCACCAGGATGTTACCTGGGCTGGAGCGCTTCAGCTATGGAGAGAGACTGGACAGGCTGGGGTTGTTTTCCTTAGAGCAGAGAAGTCTGAGGGGGGACCTGATTGAGGTGTACAAAATTATGAGGGGCATAGATAGGGTAGATAGAAAGGAACTTTTCCCCTTAGTAGAGGGGCCAATAACCAGGTGGCATAGTTTCAAGGTAAGGGGCAGGAGGTTTAGAGGGGACTTGAGGAAAAACTTTTTCACCCAGAGGGTGGTTGGAATCTAGAACTCACTGCCTGAAAGGGTGGTAAAGGCAGGAACCCTCACAACATTCAAGAAGAATTTAGATGAGCACTTGAAACGCCATAGCATACAAGGCTACGGGCCAAGTGCTGGAAAATGGGATTAGAATAGACAGGGCTTGATGGCCGGTGTAGACACGATGGGCCGAAGGGCCTCTTTCTGTGCTGTATAAATCTATGACTCTATGACCCCATGATAGTGAAACGGCAGCCCATGTTACACCTCGCCCGATTTTATCCTCCATTGAATTCAATGGGTCATTTCACTATCACCCGTTTTCCGCCCGGCGACAGAGTTAAAATAGCCCCCATTGCCTGCACATTGTGCTAGTCTTGCCCATTTCAAATGAGCATTAAAGGCCATCCCGGCTCTTGCATTTTGGGAACCTGATTTATGTAAAGCTACACTGTTCATTTCTTTTTGTTGTCATACCCTTGCAATAACTCCAAGTTTGCAGACGACACAAAGCTGGGTGGGCGTGTGTGCTGTGAGGAGGATGCCGAGAAACTCCAGTATGATGTGGACAGGTTGGGTGATTGGCAGATGCAGTATAATGTGGATAAATGTGAGGTTATCCACTTTGGTGGCAAAAACAGGAAGGCGGATTATTATCTGACCGACAATAGATTGGGAGAAGGGGAAGTGCAATGAGACCTGGGTGTCCTTGTGCATCAGTCGCTGAAGGTAAACATGCAGGTGCAGCAGGCAGTTAAGAAGGCAAATGGTATGTTGGCCTTCATAGCGAGAGGATTCGAGTACAGGAGCAAGGATGTCTTGCTGCAGTTGTACAGGGCCTTGGTGAGACCACACCTTGAGTGTTGTGTGCAGTTTTGGTCGCCTTATCTGAGGAAGGATGTTCCTGCCATGGAGGGAGTGCAGCGAAGATTCACCAGACTGATACCTGGGATGGCAGGAATGACGTATGAGGAGAGATTGGGTCGATTGGGCTTATACTCGCTGGAGTTTAGAAGAATGAGAGGGGATCTTATTGAAACTTATAAAATTCTAACAGGACTAGACAGGCTAGATGCAGGAAGGATGTTCCCGATAGCCGGGGAGTCCAGAATCAAGGGTCACAGTCTAAGGATAAGGGGTAAGCCATTTACGACTGAGATGAGGAGGAATTTCTTCTCCCAGAGAGTGGTGAACCTGTGGAATTCTCTACCACAGAAGGCAGTTGAGGCCAATTCATTAAATATATTCAAGAAGGAGTTAGTTATATTTCTTAAGGCTAAAGGGATCAAGGGATATGGGGAGAAAGCAGGGACAGGGTACTGAACTTGGATGATCAGCCATGATCTCAATAAATGGCGGAACAGGCTCGAGGGGCCGAATGGCCTACTCCTGCTCCTATCTTCTATATTTCTATGTTTCGCCCGATTTTATCCTCCATTGAATTCAATGGGTCATTTCGCTATCCCTGGTTTTCCACCTGGCGACAGAAGTTAAAATGGCCCCCATTGCCTGAACATTGTGCTAGTCTTGCCCATTTCAAATGAGCATTAAAGGCCATCCCGGCTCTTGCATGTTGGGGACCTGATTTATGTAAAGCTACACTGTTCATTTCTTTTTTGCTGTCATACCCTTGCAAGATGGAGTTTGCTTTCAGCGCTCCCCCCTCTCCCTTGATTCAATGGGAGAGGAACAAAGAAGGATGCTAACAGCGCCAAACATTGCAACTGCCAATAGGCCATCCGTTATATCTACAGGCATGGGCACGGCTGGAGGAGAGCTGCCTTCGCAGGGTCAGATTCAGCAGACCTGTTCCATCTGCTTTGAGGTTACCTGCAGCCAACCTACTTTTAGGGATGATGCCCCTAGTGGCAGTCCAGGTGGCCACTGCCTTCAGCTTTATGCCACTTGCTCCTTCCAGGCCTGTACAGCTACAGTATCAGCCAATGTGTTGTCCAGTGATATATCAAACAAGTTGCATTGACCAATCTGACCAACTCTTTCACCTCCTTTCCCACTGAGCAGCAACAACGTGACAGGGGCGCACAATCTCACTGCATTGCTGGATTTGTCAAGGTCCAGGGATTTATAGATGGCACCTATGTGGTCATCTGAACCCCTCTTGCACAGTTCAATGGCCTGCATGGACTGAAAGTAAACGACTGCATCGCTTTCATCTTAAGAGAATCGTCCATGGTAAGCTCATTTGAGGCAAAATGCAGAATGTAAAGACTTCAGATTTTGCGACAGATCAGAGTCTTCAAGGTCATCTTTATTCTTCAATTTTTGCAATATGAAGAGTCCTAGCCATGGAGGAGGAGGAGGAGGAGGAGGTGGTGGTGAAACTGAAATCAGGGCCAGAGCAGGACATTGACCGCGACCTTGCAGAAACACCAATTCTGCCAGGAAGATCAATACATCAGATGCTCAGCCAAGATTCATTCAGCTAGATGTCCGCATGACACTGGGAACGTGGCTGCAAGCACCTTCTACAACTTTCCTTCTGCACTGCCTCCATTACCAACAATGGCCATCGCTTAGTTATTCTCCACCGTCAAGAGGTTCAAATCTAGTGCAACCAATTAATTCAGCTACTTAGTGAATCAGTCATTCATGAAAGAAAGACTTCTGAAATAATACTGAGTGGCCTGCGGGTGGCACTGTCCAGGGAGAGTATAAATACTTGGGCACGGGCCCAGCTTGCACAGTACATTCTTAACAGGAACTAGTGAAGGACACAACTAGACCTCCATGTTGTAAAACAGTTGATTAAAGCCTTGTTTAACACTTAGATCAAGTGCCTAGTAGTTTTCTTATGTCACTTTGCTACAGTGCTGTTAATTTATTTTCCCACGGAGCTGCCTCCTTAGTTGGGACAAGAGCTTCCTTGTGCTGTCTGCTGGGTTGGTCTTGCAGTTAGTTCTGCCACTGATGTGTCTGGCTCATCCTCCCTGCCTTCTGGCACGTTGATTGTCACTTGCACAGGAGAACTGGTTGGGCCGGGTGTGGCTACGCGTCATAGTTGCACCATGACAGGCTGGAACCTTGTCCACGCCTTCTCCAGTCACGCCCATGTTGCCCGACCCTCCCTCAGCACATCCACTGATCTGTGTAAGAGTCACATGATGTAAGAAAACCACTAGGCACTTGGTCTAAGCGTTAAGCAAAGCTTTAATCAACTGTTTTACAACATGGAGGTCTAGTTGTGTCCTTCACTAGTTCCTGTTAAGAATGTCCTGCGCAAGCTGGGCCCGTGCCCGAGTATTTATACTCTCCCTGGACAGCGCCACCCGCAGGCCGCTCAGTATTATTTCATAAGTCTTTCTTTCATGAATGACTGATTCATGTCAATCACCCATATGAGGTTTTCCTACTTGAAGGAATTTTGATCCTGACAAAAATGTATCAGGTTCATTTGTCTTACGTTTGATACTGCAACATTTCCAAAAACTTAATGGGGGCTGTACTGGCACAGGACCTCGCCCTCCAGCATCACCGTCGGAGGCAGAGAGAAAGATTGGAAAAGTTAACCAGAGGGAGGAGGGCCAACAAGGCTCTCCACAGGAGGCCTTACCCTCCCAGGGTATTCCGGGAGCACTTCTCCTACATTCATCTGGCAGCAATGAGGTCCATGGAGACTCGACCTCAAGGTTGGAGATACTTTGACTGGGATCAGGATTGGTGCCCCACTGCAGCTGCTCCTGGGGTTGCCGCACGATCCACGCTCAACTGCAGTGTAGAGAACCTTTGTCACACGACTGCACAGATTCAGCTAGTGGGATCCTCTACATGCCTCGTTGGACCTTGCCGGGTATTTTGGACACGCTCAACTGACTTCGAGAAACACTCCTGCTCAGAGGCGCCGTCTTTGAAACATCCTAAATCACTACGTGCCGTGAATCACTTTGAGGTGCAATAACTGGTGTTACGCAAGAAAACCTGGCAACTGTTCTCCCACAAACATCTGTGGGATGTAGAACCTGTGTGTTTTTGGTGCTAATGGGTGTGGCGGGTGTGATTAGAATGCTAGGAAAAACTCCCTGCTCTTCTTTGAATAGTGTCGTGGGATCTTGATCTGAATCACTGGTCCCGGCAGACACAGATTCGGTTTATATCTTGCGAAAGACTATGTGGGCGAAGTTCGGTTGGTGAACGCCTCCGGGTGGGGCGATGTTAGCGCCGCTGGCGAAATTCACCTGGCGGTTTGTGGCAGTGCTATGCACTACCATCACGATCTCCTACGCCCGGAGATCATGACGTCGCCCAGCCATGCATCGCCCCGGTAGCACCCCGGGACTGGAAATTAATTCTCACCCCCTGCCTCAGCGCCTGGCGTTAGGAACGACAGGTAGAGGAGGCGGTTTGCAGTCGGCTGTTGCTGCAGGAGCGCTATTTCAAGGCGTGCACTTCCTGTTTTTTTAAATCGCCGAACAATGCTGCCTCGTCACTTTGACAGGAGCAGACGGGCGTTTTGACCCATTTGAGGTTTTCCTACTCAAAGGAATTTTGCTCCTGAGAAAAATTAATCAGGTTCATTTGTCTTCCTTTTGATACTACAACATTTCCAAAACTTAATGGGGGTTGTACTGGCACGGGACCTCGCCCTCCAGCGTCACCGGCAGAGGCCGCGGAGGCAGAGAGAAAGATTGGAAAATGTAACCAGAGGGAGGAGGGCCGACAGGGCTCTCAACAGGAGACCTTCTCCTCCCAGGGTATTCCGGGAGCAGTTCTCCTACATTCATCTGTCAGAGGAGCAGTGCCTTAGAAGGCTCCGCTTCAGCAAGGAGGTGGTCACAGAGCTCTGCCACTTCCTGCAGCCAGAGCTCCAGCCTCAGCTCAGGACCAGGACGTCTCTCTCAGTGGCAGTGAAGGTCACAGCCGCTCTCAATTTCTATGCCAGCGGCTCCTTCCAAGCTTCAACAGGGGGATAGTGCAAACATTTCGCAGTTCGCCATCCATTGCTGCATCTGGGAGGTGACAGATGCTCTCTAAAGAAGAAGAAGTGAGGACATCTCATTCCCCATGACCAGAGAGAAGCAGGACAAACACTCATGTGGCTTTGCAAGGATACCGGGCTTCCCCGTGGTTCAGGGCACCATTGACTGCACCCACGTGGCATTGCGGGCACCTCATCACAATGCAGAGGTGTTCCGCAACCGCAATGGCTACCACTCTCTGAACGTTCAGTTGGTGTGCGACCACAGACAGCGCCTCCTCGCTGTCAATACCCGCTATCCTGGCAGCAGCCACGATGCATTCATCCTGCGACAGACCAGTGTCCCAGCGCCGTTCCACCCATCACATGAAGCTCGCGGCTGGCTGCTCGGAGACAAGGGTTATCCACTCGCCACCTGGCTGATGACACCCCTCCGCAACCCCAACACTCCTGATCAACACACATACAATGACAGCCATAGCGCCACCAGGAACCTGGTCGAACAGACTATCGGCGTGCTAAAGCAACGGTTCCGCTGCCTTGACCGCTCTGGAGGAGCCCTGTAGTACTCCCCTGATCGAGTCTCGGTTTTCATTGTTGTGTGCTGCATGCTGCACAACCTGGCCATTCTGAGGGCCCAGCCATTGCCACCAGGGATTGCAGGTCCACCTCAGGAGGAGGAAGAGGGACAGGAGGAGGAGGAGGCAGAGGAGGAGGATGAAGAGGAGGAGGAACAGCACCGACGTAGGAGGGAGCCACTCAATCTTGCTTCTGCAAGGGCTGTGCATGAATGCCTCATTAGACAGCACTGCCAATAAATGCAATAGCACATGGCATTTGCACAGAACAACCATATCATTACAGCCAGCTCGCAGCCCCTATCATCAAATGAGAAACATCACAAAATTTGCTACGTTGAAATAAACATGACATGAATCTTGTCATTCATGTGGAAATGACTTATGGAATGATACTGGGCGGCCTGCTGGTGGCGCTGTCCAGGGAGAGTATAAATACTCGGGCATGGGCCCAGCTTGCTCAGGACATTCTTTAACAGGAACTAGTAAAGGACACAACTAGATCTCCATGTTGAAAAACAGTTGATTAAAGCCTTGTTTAATGCTTAGACCAAGTGCCTGTAGTTTTCTTACGTCAAAACATTTATTATTCTGCACAACTCTCTCTTACCAAACACAACCAATAATAGACAAACACAGCAATTTATGAACAAACACAACTGGTTCTTAGCAAACAGAACTATTTCTCATCAAACTGAAGAATATATTTACAAACACATCAACTTTTGTACACACACTCCCCCCATTTGCTAATAACGTATTATTTACTCGTTCTTCCTCAATGATTTCCCTCCCCTTTGCAATTCCCCTCTCCCAACCCTACTGCTCCTCCGTAATGTGGCCCCAGTGGCTGCAGCAAGGTTGGTGGAAGGCTGCTGCGCCTGGGAGCCAGAGACTGCAGATGGACTTGCAGGATGCCCTCGACCAGCTCTGGGCTTTGAGGGCCCGGCTGCAGACTGCACCACCTCAGCATGGGCGGCAGCAGTCTGGACTGGCTGGGTTACAGGTAGCGACAAGGGCAATGGCAGAGGTGGGAGCAGGAATGCTGTCATCCTGAGAGAGGACAGCACCTCCCTGCTCGACCAACACACTGCCATTCCCCTGGGCCAGACCCTCAGCATCCGGAGCAATCTGCTTGAGTACAGATTGCTGGCCTGCTGCGGCACCATGAGATCCCCAGTGGACAGTAGGCAACCCAGCGATGATGGCAGCAGTCAGCGCTTGCGTGGTATCAATCTGAGAGTGCATCAGAGCAGTCTGAGATTGGATGCCACCAACCACTGACTCCATTACAGCACTAAGCCGTCGCGTTGCCTCAGCCTGTGCTGCAATAGCTGCTGCCACCTCACCCATGACACACGGCATGAGGTCTGGGTCCCCACGGTCTCTCTGCGAGTCAACCATCCTCTGCAAAGTGCCAAGGATGGGCTCGATGGTTTGCGCAGAGATGAGGGCAATGCTGGAGGCAGAGCCCGCCACGCTCCTAGCCAGTGCATCCATGCTCTCGGGCACCCTTGCCATTGCACCCATGAGCTCAGTGTGCCTGCTCATCACCTGTATGTTCATCGCCTCGACATCGACGTCCTCATCCGAGTCCTGTGCAGCAGAATTCGTGCGCGCACTCACCCTCCGGGGAGATGGCCCCCGAGCTTCCCTTTCCCCATGGCGTTGCTGCAGCCCGCCGGGTCCCGGAGCTTCACCCACATCAGAGCCAATTCCTCATTCCTCTTCTCCCCTCCAGCGACTGTGAGAGTACCTTCACCACACGGACTGCAGCAGTTCAAGAAGGCAGCTCATCACCATCTTCTCAAGGGCAGTTAGGGATGGGCAATAAATGCTGGCCTTTCCAGTGACGCCCACATCCCGTAAATAAATAAAAAAGGGAGAGGAGGATTCCCTTTGGCCTCTGCTCTTCTAGCAACATTGGCCCAGATATCCCGATCCCTACAGTTGTGTACGGGCTGTGCACCCACCCGTAGGGACATCGGAAATGCCGGTTTCAGGCATGCACAGTGCATGCGCTGAAAACCGGCATTTCCGGTCTGTCAAGAAAGCTCTTGACAGATCCTCCGACTGCCCTGGAGAAGGGCCTCTGCGGGGGTAGAGTTCCGCTTTCTGGAGACACTCTGCCCGCAGAAAACCCTTACAATTCTTGCGCCTGGTAAAAGCCTGCGTAAGGCCTGCTTTTATCAGGATAAGAGTTGAACAAAGTAAAAAAAATGTTTTCACTGATTTATCATTTAAAAATACTCTTAAAAAAAAGGTAAGTTTATTTTTAGCCCTGTAAAAAACTTAATTAATTTTTTCAAAAAATTAAATTTTTGTTTAAAATAGTTAATTTATTGTAATTTCAAGTCATTTTAAAAATGTGATTTAAAAAGATGCATTTAAAGTTTTACTGTGTTTTGGGGGGTGATCTCCATTCATATATTTGACAGGTCTTCCTGTCAAGTGTATAAAGGGAGATTCCCTTCTCTGATTGGCTCCCCATGGCCCACGTGATACCGGGGATGCTTGTGAACTACCTGCGCCTCTGGGATACATGGGCCCTGCGCACTTGGAGTTTGGAGAGGCCCAGGAGCGGAAGCGTGTGCGTCCCGGGAGCCCTCAGGTAAGGGCGCAGATTTTTCCAGATCGGAAAATATGGGCCGTTGTAAGCATGGCAGGAAAGTTTCCTTTCGTGAAATGATAAATGCGTTCTTTTAAAGCGTGCTTTCAATGTCACTACCTGTAGAGTCAGAGAAAAATTTCCCTCAGGACTTTTGTATTGGAGGCTGCAGCAATGTGGAGGAGCCATTGTGGAGGAATGCGGCTCTGCTTTTAAAGCTGGGGGCAAAATGATCGTGTGGAAGTTGAAGCGATACATGCCAGACTGGATTGTTTGTTCGCAGGGGGTTACAGCCTTGGAGACCTTGTGAAGAGGATGGCAATTTTAACCCAGTGGAAAACTGACGAGGGCGGGGTCGATGCTGGGTTTGCAGCCCGCCTAGTTTTACTCTCCGATATCGAGCATGGTGCGACAACCCATGTTCCGCCCGATCCCGTGGGATTCCTGCCTGGCAGGTTAGGCTAGAATTATCCCCAGGTGGGGGAGGGGAGGGGGGGCTTTCTGTTTTGAGAGGAATTCCCTCGAGGAAATCAGGAGGCAATTTCTGTCTTTTGGATTTCTTTTTTTTTGTGTTGAAATGTTTTCATTGAAAGAGCAGGAGACACTGGCCCCAAGTTAACAATCCGTCGAACAAAGCACGAGATTGGGATGGTGTAACCCTACCTCCAGTAATGCTACCACTTATTGTGAAATGGTTCGGAGGGTGGCAAGCCTGCTTTGCATGTGATCACTGCTAGCTGGTATTTCCAGTTACTTAGCCATCGGCTTCATTTGCACACAATAGCTGAGGCTCCCACTGAACCAATTATTATTGGGTGGACCCGGGCTAAGCTAAGTCAACTGGGGATTTTCGGGAACAAAGGGCAGCTTAAGCCAAGTGCATCCCACGCCATGCTGGAGGCAGGATCCAATGCTGTGCGAACACGTGCCTCACTTTTCTCGCCGTGTTTACGAGTTGCAGGCATGTTTCACGGGAGTGGAGTGTGTGTTTTGGCAGCAGCTGCCTTTGGGCATGAGAGAATCAGAGGAAGGCACAGGAGAAGCTGGAGAAGGAACCATTGGGTCCTTTTACTGCACTAGAGGCACTACACAAATACAAGTTGTTGTTGTTTCAGAAGGAGTTGCTGGCCAAGGACAACTACTGGGATTGGCAGTACAATAGGACTGCTTCCCTTTTCAGTAGCAAGGGTGGGGCTAGTGGCATATCTTTCAGTTCTACAGGCAACAAGGATCAATGGGGGGCAATTTTAACCGCATCCTCCTACTAGGAGACTGGCGGGATCGGGTGCAACACTGGTTGCACATCTCGCCCGATTTAACTCTCCATTGAAGTCCCGGGTGTAAAAGCGACATTCCACCCAATCCTATGGGTTTCCCGCCCGGCGAGTTAGCTTAGAATTACCACCCCCCCATTTTCTTTCATTCTCACTGCATTACCTTGGTGATCAGATGGACCGCCATCCACTTTGGTCCCCGCACCACCCAATTCCTACCCCAGGTTAAAATTGCGGGGCTACTGTGCTAGGACGTGACAAGAAAGCCAGGAAGGTAGGCTCGTTGCTCTGGGCAACAGGAAGATGTATCAAGTATGACTCCCTCAGAGTAAGACTCAGCTTCTTTTGATTTAGAAGTGTTGGCTGTACTCACTCTAAAAACTAGACACAGTTCCATCTATCTAAGCAGGTTTGCAATTGGGTTCACTCTTATTTATCATGTAGAAATCTCAATCGTGAACATTTCCCCTCTTCAATAGAGCGGAAAGGTTGCGTGACTAGCAAGATAACTTAATAGATGTTGTGTCTCCTTGTGTTCTTATCTTATCTATCTATATATATAAAAAAAAGGATACTTCTGTCTGTCATTCCGTCTGTCTGTCTGTCTTGAATAAACTCGAAAGTTATAGAGCGTACCTACACGTGCGTTACGTCAAAAGAAAGCTGACGATTCCAGAACCGTCATAAGCATATTTACTTTTCGGTCGGACTAAAATTGTTCGCGCGTTATGCAAAAAACCTTCAAAATTAAACTCATTATCTGCTAATAGCATTGATTGACTGACGTCAAGGTCGACCAATCCTGTGCCGTCACGATTGACCAATCCTACAGTTCAGTTGCCTGATGGTTGGCCAATCACTGCGTCTGTGGGTGGGACTAATGCTTTTCAACTCAGGCATCGGGCAGCCATTGCTTCACTACTTCCAGCTCAAAATCTGCTAATCCAGCTTCGAAAAAGTTAGTATCTCTTTTAAAAATAACATCACATTTACTAAAAACGTTTTATAAGTACTTTCACTTTCATCTTTGAAGCTATTAAAAGGTAGAAATGTTGCCCGGCAGCAGATTCACAGAGGGACACAGACAGGCCCCAAAGCCTGGGACTCGATTTAAAACGTTGCCTGGCAGCAGATTCACACAGGGACAGACAGACAGGCCCCAAAGCCTGGGACTCGATTTAAACCGCCCGGCCCAAAACAGCCCTGGCAAAACTGGGCTCCCCCAGCTAGTATATATATAATAAAAAGTGGTTGTTTGTCTGTCCGTCTGTCTGTCCGTCTGTCTGTCTGTATGTCCGCTATACACTCAAAAGTTATAGAGCATACCTACACATATGTTATATCAAAAGAAAGGTTATGATCAGGGGAGTGTCATAGGCATATTTACTTTTTGGTCACACAAGAATTGCTCGGACAGTATACAAAAAACGTTCAAATATCCGCTCATTAGCGGTTAACCAATCCTACCGCTCATTAACGTTGAGTGATGTGATGGTTGACCAATCCTACAGTTCAGTGACCTGACGGTTGACCAATCGGTGCGTCATGGGCGGGACCTAATCCTGCAGCCTCCCGAAACTTCGCCGCCATTTTTCCCCTGCTTTTCCTCCACAGCGACCGACACACAGAGCCGGGGAGCGGCAGCGGGCAGCCGTCAACCGCGCGGCCCGAGACTGCATTGGCCCGCCGCAGCAGGAGGTGAGTTGGGGTCACTCGGGCCGGGCCTCACAACCACTCGGCCCGAGACACAGAGCGGGGGAGCGGCAGCGGGCGGCCGTCAACCGCGCGGCCCGACAAGAAAAGCGGGGGAGCGGCAGCCGCCAGCCATCAACCGCGCTGCCCTCTAAACTGCCCTGGCAACGCCGGGCCCCCCCTGCTAGTACTACATATATTACAGACACTTTTAGTTCATTTTAGTTAGTGCTTTAACTAAGCTGTATTCTTGGTTTTGTTACAGTGCTGCCGCATGGTGCGGAGTGATACAAGATATCCGTCGCTGCACTGTGCACTGCCCGTGCACAGTGTGCCACATAGCAATATAACTACACCATACCAAAGTAGTTCCATACCAAAGTAGTTCCATTTAACGATGTGATACTATAACAATGTAACATCCCTCTTTCTCAAAAAAACTAAAACATGAAATTTAACAATTTAAATTAACAAATATTATATCTAGACTATTATTATCAACTACAAAGAATCATGAGTTTTTTTTTATTCGCGATATCGCTCAGGTGGTTGGATGTTGTCCCTCCATCTTGTGGATTTGGTGGTGACCATTCCTCTCTGCTGTGTTTTGGTGTGTTCTGCTCTCGTTGTTGTTGTTGCTGTCGCCTTTGGAGTTGCAGTGTGCATGCTCGTGGTTGTTTGATTTGTAGCGCTTGTTTCTGGTGTTGTACTGCTTGTGGTAGCTGGTGTTGTCAATGTTGCTGATGTTGTCTGCTGCTTATCCAGTTCAGGTGACGGTCTGATGTGGAGTCTGTTCCGTCTGTATTGGTTACCAGGTTCAGTCTCTACGAAGTAGGATCTTGGAGTATCAGCTTTTCCAATGACCTTGGCTGGATTCCAGGTTTTCAACACCGGGTCTTGCACATGCACTGATTGTCCATTCAGCAATTCTGGTAGCGTCTTTGCATGTTTATCGTAATGTTTGCTTCCTACAATTTGTGCTTCTGCCAGCTTTTGTCTGAAGTCCTCCTGGTCCTAGGGAGGATGTATTTTTGCTGGTAGTGTAGTCTTAAACTTCCTCCCATTCAGCAATTCCGCAGGTGATTTCATGTCTGCTTTCAGTGGTGTTGATCTGAGTGATAGGAGGGCAAGGTCTTGGTCTTCCCCCATCTCACTACTTTTGATGAGAGTTCTCTTGACAGTCTGGATCTGTCTTTCGATGAACCCGTGTCCCCTTGGGAAATGTGGGGATGAGGTTACTATTTTGAACCCATACTTTTCTGCCAGAGCTCTGAATTCACTCGATGTGAACTGGGTTCCATTGTCAGAGATTACCTTTTCCGGGATTCCTTGTTCAGCAAACAAGCTCTTTGCAATCCTGGTGGTAGTTGTGGCTCTCAAGTCTTTCATCCTTCTCACAAAAGGAAACTTGGAATAGTAATCTGCCACTATGAGATACCATTCTTGATTGCACAGGAAGAGATCTGCCCCAACAGTGTGCCATGGTCTTGACGGTATTTCACTAGGTATCATCTCTTTCTGTTGTGCATTTCTGTATTTCTGGCATATACCACATGCAGAGACCATCTGTTCGATATTTTTGTACATGCCTATCCAGTATACAGCTGATCTGGCTCTCAGCTTGCATTTCTCCATTCCCATGTGGCCTTCATGTATGAGATGGAGAAGTTGTGTCTGCATCGTCTTTGGCATGATGATCCTCGATCCAGCAAGGAGAATACCGTCTTCTACTGCAATATCGTCTTTAATCGTCCAGTATTGACGAATTGTCACCTGTACCTGCTGGATTCTCTCCGGCCACCCCTGTATTACTTGTTGTGTGAGTAGTTGCAATTCCTCATCTTTGCTAGTCTCATCTCTGATTTGACTGAGCTTTGTAGGGTTACACTCACTAGGTGGTGGATTTTTACTGTTAGGCCCTCCACCTCGTGTTTCTCATATGGTGACAATTGAGACAACGCATCTGCTAGCACCATTTCCTTTCCTGGTTTATATTTAAGCGTGAAGTCACAGCTTTGGATCCTTAGAAGTAGCCTTTGCAGTCTTGCAGGCGCTTTGCACAGATTCTTCTTAGAGATCTGTTCTAGTGGACGATGGTCACTCTCTATTGTAAATCGCCTGCCATATAGGTATGTATGGAATTTCTCGCATCCGTACACTACTGCTAATAGTTCTCTTTCTATGTTGGCGTATCTCGTCTCGGCTGACGTCAAGGCCTTTGATGCGAAAGCTATCGGCTTTCCTTCCTGCACCAGAGCTGCCCCTAGTCCTCTGGTAGAAGCATCTACTTGCAGAGTGACTGGTTTTCTTCTGTCATAATATGACAGACTTGTTTCCTTGCACAATAGTTCTTGAAGTTGTTTGAAATTCCTTTCATGTGATTCAGACCATTGGTATTCGGCGTCTTCTTTCAATAGCTCTCTGAGATTTGTTGTATGTTCCGACATGTGTGGGATGAAAGAACTCATGTATTGGACCAAGCCGAGTTAACTCCTCAGCTCTTTCTTATCTTTGGGTGGTTTCATTTCAGCAATCGCCGCAATCTTCTCTGGACTTGGCTTGACTCCCTCTGGTGTATAAATCATACTGAAGAATTGGCATTCCTTGGCTTTAACTATGCACTTATCTGCATTTAACTTGATGCCAGCCTTCCTGGTACGCTCCATGGCCTCATGTAGGTGCATGTCATGGTCTCTTTCATCTGCTCCATAGATCTGAATATCATCAGCTATTCCTATAGCTCCTTCACAGTCTCTGTATGTCTCGTCTACTTTCTGTTGAAAGATATCTTGACTGACCTTTAACCCGAATGGTAGCCTCAGGAATTTGTAATGCCCAAATGGTGTGTTGAATGTTGTCAGTGTTGTTGATTCCTCATCCAACTTCACGTTCCAATATCCATTTCTGGCATCTAGTTTTGAGAAAACCTTGGCTCCTGCCAGTGATGGCGTAATCTCCTCTAGCGTTGGGGTGGGATAGTGGTCCCTCTTTATCGCCTGGTTTAGATCTTTGGGGTCCAAACATATTCTGAGATGCCCGTTTGGCTTTTCTCGTACCACAATTGAGTTTACCCAGTCTGTGGGTTCAGTGACCTTTACGATCACTCCCTTTTCTTCCATCTCCTTTAGCTCTCTTTCAAGCTTTGTCTTCAGCTCGATGGGTACTTTTCGTGGAGCATGGATAACGGGCTTTACCTCTGGGTCGATGGTGATGTGGTATTGGAAATCTCCGAAACATCCCACTGTATCATCCCACTGTCTATCTTCAGTGACGTTTCCATCAGCTCGTGATGCACTGAGATCAATCTCAACTTCTCGCAGCTGTTTAATCCCAGGATCGCTGGCCCCTCAGTGTCGGTGACATAGAACATGCAGTTGATGTTCTTTCTTTTATGTGTCCCTTTGATAAAGGTTATTCCGAGTTGTTTAATCTCACTCCCCCAGTATGCTGTCAGCGTGACATTACTTGCCTTTAAACAACCGCTTTTCGGGTAGCCATCTTCTCTCAGGTTTTCGGGAAAGATCTGCTGGTACAGTCTCAATGGGAGAATGTTGCTCTGAGCCCCTGTGTCCAGCTTCAACTTTAAGTTGATGGTTGTGGGCCGACCTTTGACCTTTTTTTTGATTTGGATGATGGTGTGCAATTCTCTCCTCGGAGTATTTTCCGCTCTGGACATCTCGTGAAGCTGTATCTTTATGGTTTCGATGTTTAGTGCATTGTCGTGATCATCATCCTGCTCATCCATGGCATCTCTGGTTCTGCTGTCCGCCTTTGTTTTTGATGTATGGTCCTCCTTTCTTCGTTCTACACCTCTTTTCCCAGTGGTTTAGTTTGCCACATACATTGCAGCTTGTTCCATATGCTGGACATTTCCTCTTGTCTGTGTAATCGTGCGGTCTTCCACAATTTCTGCACCTGTTTCCCCCGTTGTCATGTGCATGTCTTTGTGTGTTGTACTTTTCTCTCACTGCATCCACTCTGTTGTCCGTCTCAGAAGCCGTCCGCATGTCAGCCGTTTGAGAAATCAGCGTTTTCATTTGCTGCTTCATGGCTTCATGAGCTCTCGCAGTATCTATAGCCTCTGTTATTCCGAGCTTTTCTTTTCCTATCAGGGCTTTTTGTACCTCTACATGCGCTGACCCCTATATTAGCTGGTCCACAAGCCTTTCCTCCATTTCCTTAAATTTACACTTGCTGGCTTCATTTCTCAGCCTTGTCAGGAAATTGTCAGCTGTTTCACCGGGTTCCTGTCTTAGACTCTGGAATTTGTATCTGTAATGTATGTACCTTTAAGGGGGGGAACTATGTTTTACAGCTCATGTATACTGCAGTACCGGCAGTGACCACACCTGTATATAACACTGAGTAGTAAACTGTACAGATCAGTTGCAGTCTGAGCCACGTTGAGTAAATACCGTTGTACCGTTCTCCGCAGTCTGTGTCTGATTATTACACGGACGTAACAGTATCTGTGCATACGGTGATTGGATTTAGGCTCTAGATGGTTGCTGAATTTATCAAAAATTGTCGCTGGGTTTTCCTTTTCCTCTTCAGTCAAACTCCAGCTATTATACAAATCTAGGCTTTTTGCTCCTGTCCACAACAGAATGTAACTAACCTTTTCCTCGTTGGCAGTACCCTTCAGGAAGCTTTTGAATGTAAGCTCACATTTCTGTTTGAACTTGCGGAATGCTTCTACTATATCGTCGGCTTCCCAGTTCATGCGGGGTTGCATTTGCACAGTCAGTGTAGCGGCAGCTGTCATTTTAGTTTCCCGTACGATTCACTTTCAATCACCGCAGACACCGGCACTCACAATCAGCTCATAAAATCACTTTTCGTCTTATTCGTAGTTTATATAGCAGAATTTGTACTCACTTATACCGCTGCCACCATGTTGTGTCTCCTTGTGTTCTTATACTGTATATATTACAGACACTTTTAGTTCATTTTAGTTAGTGCTTTTACTAAGCTGTATTCTTGCTTTTGTTACAGTGCTGCCGCATGGTGCGGAGTGATACGAGATGTCCGTCGCTGCGCTGTGCACAGTGTTCCACATAGCAATATAGTGAGTATAGGAATAGGAGGATAGAGCAGATGAATGCGTGGCTAAAGAGTTGGTGCAGGTGGGAGGGCTTTAGTTTCCTGGATCACTGGGCCTGCTTCTGGGGAAGGTGGGACTTGTACAAGTCGGACGGGTTGCACCTGAACCAGAGCGGGACAAATATCCTTGCAGGGAGGTTTGCTAGCACTGTTCGGGGGGGTTTAAACTAAAATGGCAGGGGGTTGGGAACCTGAGCAGGGAGACAGAGGAAAGGAAAACAGGGATAAAAGCAAAAGATAGGAAGGAGAAAAACAAAAGTGGCAGTCAGAGGAATCAACGGTTTAAATCAAACACGGCCACAATAAATAATAATTCTAATAGGCCTAAGAGTGTTAAAAAAACAAGCCTGAAGGCTTTGTGTCTTAATGTGAGGAGCATTTGTAATAAGGTGGATGAATTGGCTGCGCAAATAGAGGTAAACGAATATGATTTGGTTGGGATTACGGAAACGTGGCTCAAGGATGGCCAAGATTGGGAACTCAATGTAGTGTCCGCGTATCAATAACACACGGACTGCAGGAGAACGATAATAAGAGGTGTTTACTGAACAAAGAGTATGCTGGAACTGAAAGTACAGAAGCCTGCTACTGCTTTATATACAGGGGTGGTCACTGCCGGTACTACAGCATAAAAGCAGTTCTCTCTTAAAGGTACATACACAACAATTCCTCCCCTTTTAGATAACCAGTACATAACATTCAGTTAACAATTGAATAATAACTAATTACAATTACAATTTCCTTTGTACTATATACATCAGCTGAAAGTAACATTTATAAATTCAGTCTTTGAGGAGGCTTCCTGATCCTGTCTGGATAGCACCTTTCTCGAGTATCCTGTTCTTGCAGCGGAGTCGATTCTGGCTCATTGTCATTGGTTGGTTCGTCAGCTTCCAATACCACTGATTCTGAGGTAGACGCAAGCTGTGCTTCGGGTTCATCACCAGGTGCGCATGCTCGTGGTATGGGTTTGACTTGTTCCTGTGACTCTAGAATCTGGTCAGCATGGCGTCTCACGATGCTCTCTCCAACGTCCACTGTGTACATTAGTGGTCCCTGCCGTGTGCATATCATTCCTGGCTGCCATTTTTCTGTTCAGTAGTCGCGGGCCAAGACTGGTTGCCCTATCTTGAAGCTTCTGGTTGGCCTTTCATTGATGTGCTGGAATTGCTTATTCTCAACATCTCGTCTTATGTTTGGTTTGAGCAAGTCCAGGCGACATCGTAAACCGCGGTTAAAGAACATCATGGCTGGAGATTGGTTGGTGACTGCATGTGTCGCATTTCGATAAGCGAACAAGAAATTATCCACCTTGTGTTGCAGTGGTATGTTGTCGTTATACATCACCTTTATTGCTTTTTTAAAGGTTAGAACAAACCTCTCGGCCAATCCATTTGTGGCTGGATGATATGGGGCGGATGTGTAATGCTTTACCCCATTATTCCTCAAAAACCTCCGAAAATCCTCGGACACAAACTGTGGTCCATTGTCGGAGCAAATCTGTTCTGGCAAGCCATTCCTGGCGAAGATGGTCCGTAGGACTGCAATAGTTTTCTCCGTGGTGGTGGAGGACATTTTGATGACCTCTGGCATTTCGAATGTGCATCCACGGCGATTAAAAACATTGAGTCCATAAATGGACCAGCAAAAGCAATGTGTACCCGTTGCCATGGAGATGAGGGCCACTCCCATGGCCTGTGGTGGAGCGTTTTGGACTTTCTGGCATCTTGTGTATCTCTTGGTCATTTCCTCGATTTCTTTATCGATTCCCGGCCACTACACAAACGCCCTGGCTAGGCTCTTCATTTTTACCCCTCCCAGATGACCCTCATGAAGCTCATTGAGCACTCTATCTTTCAACTTGGGTGGAATTACCACTCGGGATCCACACACCAAGGTCCCCCGGCACACTGACAGCTGTTCTCTCCTTGGCAAGAATTCTGGCAACAGTGAGTCACCATGTGCTGGCCATCCCTTCACCGTCAAATCATAGACCCGAGAGAGTGTCGGGTCATTTCGGGTTTCCTTCTCTATACTTGAGTTAGTAACAGGTAGACATTTGACTATGGTCGAATGGAATATCTCAACAGGATCCACTGCAGGTGCTTCCTCCACCGTAGGCAGCGGCAGGCGCGACAGCCCATCAGCGTTTCCATGCTGTTTCGTGCCCTTATACTCTATGTCGTATTGATGTGTTCCTTGAAAAAGGGACCATCTTTGCAGCCGTTGCGCCGTCATCACCAGAACGCCCTTCTTTGAGTTAAAAATGGAGACAAGAGGCTGGTGACCAGTCAGTAAGGTGAATTTCTGCCCGTGCAGGTAGTGATTGAACTTCTTCCCCCCCCCCCCCCACACCAGGCTGAGGGCCTCCCTGTCAATCTGGGCGTAGTTACGCTCAGCTGATGTTAACGAGCGTGACGCAAAGGCTATTGGCCTCTCTGAACCGTCAAGGAATTTGTGCAACAGCACCACTCCAATGCCGTAGGGAGACGCATCACATGCCAACCGAATCGGTAGTGATGGATTGTAGTGAGCCAATACTTCTTTTGAAGTGATTAGGCATTTACATTTCTGAAAGGCACACTTACACTCATCACTCCACTTCCATGCTACTCCAGTTTGCAACAGGGCGTTCAGCGGGTGCAGAATAGTAGACAAATTTGGCAAGAACTTATGGTAGTAGTTCACCAACTCGAGGAACGACCTCAGTTGTGACACATTTTCCGGCGCTGGAGCCTTGACTACTGCCTCAATCTTGTCTGGGGACTTATGCAACCACTCTTCATCAATCACGTGGCCACAATACGAGATTTGTTTCCTGAAAAACTCGCATTTGGGGTGGTTGGCTCGTAGTCCATATTCTTGTAGACTAGTGAGCACCTGCTCCAGGTTGGCAAGGTGTTCACTGTCACTTCCGCCCGTAACCAGGATGTCATCCAAATAACACTGGGTCCCCGAGATCCCTTGCAGGACTTGTTCCATCGCCCTCTGCCAAATAGCCGGAGCTGATGCTACCCCGAATACCAGACGATTGTACTGATAAAGACCTTTGTGAGTGTTTATCGTGAGGTATTTTCTAGATGATTCATCTACCTCCATTTGTAGATACGCTTGGGCCAGATCAATCTTCGTAAAGCATTTCCCCCCAGATAGTGAGGCGAAAATATCTTCTATCCGCGGAAGTGGATATTGTACCGTGTGAAGGACTGGGTTCACAGTAACCTTAAAGTCCCCACAGATGCGAACCTTCTTCGGTTCCCCAGGCGTGCTGCTCAATGATTTCTTCATTACAGGGACGATGGGTGTGGCCCACTCACTCCAGTCCACCTTGGACAGCACACCCGAACGCTCCAGACTCTCCAGCTCTGCTTCAACGGCTGGGCGGATCACATACGGTACCGGTCTGGCCTTAAAAAATTTGGGGTTTGCGTTATCTTCAATTATTATCATTGCCGTTACTCCTTTTAGAGTCCCAAGTCCTTGTTGAAACACCTCTTTCGCGTCAGTTAGAATTTTTGACAGTCGTCCAGGTGTGACGTCGTCATACTTTTTGTCAGCCACAGTTAGTGCCTGAATGGAATGCCAATCCAATTGTATTTTTCAGATCCATTCACGTCCCAATAATGGTGGTCCTCCATCTTGTAGTATATATAGATACAGTTTCTGTGTTTCCTTGCCGTTGTATTTAACGGGCACCCTTATTTTTCCTCTGGGGTAGACTTTTTGCCCTGTATATGTCTTCAAGACAATGGACGGATCCTTCAAAGGAATGTGTGAGAATAGCCGCTCGTAGTCTCGTCGATTCATGACTGTTAGGGCTGAGCCTGTGTCCAATTCCATCTTTACTTGGGACCCTGCTATCACGAGGGTGACCCAAATGATTCGGTGACCCTCCTTTGCGATCATGTTGTGTAGCTTTAGACAACTTAGTCCCCTGCTCCCGGAGTCATTGTCACTACTCTGGTCTTCTGAACTACTGTCCGTCATCTTTTTTACTTTCTTGTACTTTTCCTTAGTAGTTCTTTTAGTGTTGGTTTTCTTTCCCGACCTGCAGACTCGTGCTATGTGTCCCATTTTTCCACATTGCCTGCATACTTTGTCCTTAGCCCAGCAATCCTTCTGGTCATGGGTTGTTCTGCTGCAGCGATAGCACATTTCTGCTCCATATGCCATTTCATTAGTGCTATATTCTTGCGGTTTCTGTTGTATTTCCGCAGCTCCCCATGCTGCTGCTTCGTAGGATACTGCAACGCTGAAAGCCTTTTCTAGCGTAAGGTCCTTTTCCGAAAGTAGTCGTTTCTGGGTTCCTTCACTCTGGAGCCCGCAGACAAACTTATCCCTTAAGGTATCTGCCAGTCCTGTTCCGAACTGGCAGTGTGCCGATAACTTGCGTAGTTCCGTAAGATAGTCAGCATTACTCTCGTCTTTGCGCTGGTTTCGTTTATGGAACTTGAATCTTTCTGCTATCAGCAGCGGTGTAGGGTTTAGATGTTCCTGTAAGATATTGACAATCTCTTCAAAATTTTTCTCCATTGGTTTAGCTGGGGTAATTAAATTTCGCAATAGGCCGTACGTTCTCGCGCCCATCAGATTTAATAATATCGACGCCTTCTTTTCAACGGCCACCTCATTTGCCCTGCAGTACACTTCAACTCTTTCCACATACGTGGTCCAGTCTTCTATTTCGTTATCGAAAACAGTGATGCTGCCACTCTTCAGCATCTTGGGTGGTTTAAAATGGCACCTGCCGCGCTTTTCCTTCTTCCCCAATGGATTAAAATGGCGCCTCCCGTGCTTTTCCTTCTTCCCCTTGCTGCCAATGCTGCTCCTCGCGTTCTAACAGGTAATGGCGGCGCCCCGCGGCTTTCTGCGCGTCTCTTTTTCAACGTTGCCCGACTCTTGAGCACCGGCCGCGCCCTGTGCGCTCCACCCTCTCTCTCTCTTTGTCTTCCCGACGACGCTGCTCGGCCCCCTTACAGAGCCGCTCGCCCGAGCTCTAGCCCGCCGCAGTCCAGGGAGGGTCAGTGCACAACCTGCTACCAGCCCGATTTGCTGGGACACCTTGATTGGAGAACCAGGCCCAGCTCTCCACAGCTTCCCCTGCAACTCTCTGGACTCCAATGGATCACTGGGCGGTTGCCCCCGGTCGACGCCGGCTGCTCTGGCTTCGACCTCCAAGAAGCTTCTTCCCAGGGATGGATCCCCGTGAGGTGATGTAGTACTGCAGGTGAGTTCGAACCTGCTCGTCGCCACTGTAGTGTCCGCGCATCAATAACACACGGACTGCAGGAGAACGATAATAAGAGGTGTTTACTGAACAGAGAGTATGCTGGAACTGAAAGTACAGAAGCCTGCCACTGCTTTATATACAGGGGTGGTCACTGCCGGTACTACAGCATAAAAGCAGTTCTCTCTTAAAAGTACATACACAACAATTAACATCCAGGGGTATTCAATATTCAGGAAAGATAGGCAAAAAGGAAAGGGAGGAGGGGTAGCATTACTGGTTAAAGAAGGGATTAATACAATTGTAATGAAGGATATTAGCTCTGATGATGTGGAATCTGTATGGGTAGAATTGAGAAATACCAAGGGCAAAAAAACATTCGTGGGAGTGGTATATAGACCTCCAAACAGTAAGGCGGAGGTTGGGGATGGCATTAAAAGGGAAATTAAAGAAGCGTGCAATAAGGGCACAGCAGTCATCATGGGTGACTTTAATCTACATATAGATTGGGCTAACCAAATTAGTAACAATACTGTGGAGGAGGAATTCCTGGAGTGTTTACGGGATGGCTTCCTGGACCAATATGTCGAGGAAACAAACAGAGATCAGGCCATCTTAGACTGGGTATTATGTAACGAGAAAGGATTAATTAGCAATCTTGTTGTACGAGGCCCCTTGGGTCAGAGCGATCATAATATGATCGAATTCTTCATTAAGATGGAGAATGAAGTAGTTGACTCAGAGACTAGGGTCCTGAATTTAAATAAAGGAAACTACGATGGTCTGAGGAGCGAGTTGGGTAGGATTGATTGGGGAATGGCACTCAAAGGGTTGACGGTGGATAGGCAATGGCAAACATTCAAAGACCGAATGGATGAGCTACAGAATTTGTTCATCCCAGTTTGGCACAAAAATAAAACAAAAAAGGTGACTCAACCGTGGCTAACAAGGGAAATTAGGGATAGCATAAGATCCAAGGAGAGGACATATAAATTGGCTAGAAAAAGCAATAATCCTGAGGATTAGGAGCAGTTTAGGAGTCAACAAAGGAGGACAAAGGGATTAATTAAGAAAGGGAAAATAGAATATGAGAGTAAGCTAGTAGGGAACATAAAAACTGACTGTAAAAGCTTTCATAGATATGTGAAGAGAAAAAGATTGGTGAAGTCAAGCCTAGGTCCCTTACAGTCAGAATCAGGGGAATTTATAATGGGAAACAAGGAAATGGCAGACCAACTAAATACATACTTTGGTTCTGTCTTCACAAAGGAGGACACAAATAACCTCCCAGAGATGCCGGGGAACATAGGGTCTAATGAGAGGGAGGAACTGAAAGAAATCAGTATCTGTAGGGAAATGGTGTTAGGAAAATTGATGGGACTGAAGGCCGATAAATCCCCAGGGCCTGATGGTCTACATCCCATGGTACTTAAGGAAGTGGCCCTAGAGATAGTAGATGCATTGCTGGTCATCTTCCAGAACTCGATAGACTCTGGAACAGTACCCATGGATTGGAGGGTAGCTAATGTTACCCCACTATTCAAAAAAGGTGGTAGAGAAAAAGCGGGGAATTATAGACCGGTAAGCCTGACATCAGTCGTGGGGAAAATGCTAGAGTCTATTATAAAAGATGTTATGGCAGAGCACTTGGAAAGCAGTGACAGGATCGGACAAAGTCAACATGGAATTACAAAAGGTAAATCATGCTTGACTAATCTACTGGATTTTTTTGAGGATGTAACTGGTAAAATAGATAAGGGAGAACCAGTGGGTGTGGTGTATTTGGACTTTCAGAAGGCTTTCGATAAGGTCCCACATAAGAGATTAGCATGCAAAATTAAGGCACATGGGATTGGGGGCAAGGTATTGACTTGGATAGAGAACTGGTTGGCGGACAGAAAGCAAAGAGTTGGAATAAACAGGTCGTTTTCCGAGTGGCAGGCAGTGACTAGTGGGGTACTGCAAGGATCGGTCCTTGGACCCCAGCTGTTCACAATATATATTAAAGATCTGGACGAGGGAATTGGATGTAATATCTCCAAATTTGCAGATGACACAAAGCTGGGTGGGAGGATAAGCTGTGAGGAGGATGTCGTGAAACTCCAGTACGATTTGGACAGGTTGGGTGATTGGGCAGAAACATGGCAAATGCACTATAATGTGGGTAAATGTGAGGTTATCCACTTTGGTGGCAAAAACAGGAAGGCAGATTATTATTTGAATGGCAATAGATTGGGAGAAGGGGAAGTGCAAAGAGACCTGGGTGTTATTGTGCACCAGTCGCTGAAGGTAAGCATGCAGGTGCAGCAGGCGGTTAAGAAGGCAAATGGTATGTTGGCCTTCGTAGCAAGAGGGTTCGAGTACAAGAACAAGGATGTCTTGCTGCAGTTGTACAGGGCCTTGGTGAGACCACACCTTGAGTATTGTGTGCAGTTTTGGTCACCTTACCTGAGGAAGGGCGTTCTTGCCATGGAGGGAGTGCAGCGAAGATTCACCAGACTGATACCTGGGATGGCAGGAATGACGTACGAGGAGAGATTGTGTCGACTGGGCTTATACTCACTGGAGTTTAGAAGATTGAGAGGGGATCTCATCGAAACCTATAAAATTCTGTCAGGTCTGGACAGACTAGATGCAGAAAGGATGTTTCTGATGGCCGGGGAGTCCAGAACCAGGGGTCATAGTCAAAGGATAAGGGGTAAGCCATTTAGGACAGAAATTAGGAGGAATTTCTTCACCCAGAGAGTGGTGAACCTGTGGAATTCTCTGCCACAGAGGGCGGTGGAGGCCAGTTCATTAAATATATTCAAGAAAGAGTTGGATATGTTTCTTGAGGCTAAAGGGATCAAGTGATATGGGGAGAAGGCAGCGACAGGGTACTGAATTTGGATGATCAGCCATGATCTCATTGAATGGCGGAGCAGGCTTGAAGGGCCGAATGGCCGACTCCTGCTCCTATCTTCTATGTTTCTATAACTACACCATACCAAAGTAGTTCCATACCAAAGTAGTTCCATTTAACGATGTGATGCTATAACAATGTAACAAGAGAAAACTGCAGATTTCTGCTTTTCTTTCCCATTTGAATGTTAGCGTCCTGTTACTCCACATAACTTGAGTATTGTGTGCAGTTTTGGTCACCTTATCTGAGGAAGGATGTTCTTGCCATGGAGGGAGTGCAGCAAAGATTCACCAGGCTGATACCTGGGATGGCAGGAATGACGTATGAGGAGAGATTGAGTCGATTGGGCTTATACTCACTGGAGTTTAAAAGAATGAGAGGGGATCTCATTGAAACTTATAAAATTCTAACAGGACTGGACAGACTCGATGCAGGAAGGATGTTCCCGTTGGCGGGGGAGTCCAGAACCAGGGGTCACAGTCTAAGGATAAGGGGTAAGCCATTTAGGACAGAGATGAGGAGGAATTTGTTCACCCAGAGAGTGGTGAACCTGTGGAATTCTCTACCACAGAAGGCAGTTGAGGCCAATTCATTAAATATATTCAAGAAGGAGTTAGATATATTTCTTAAGGCTAAAGGGATCAAGGGATATGGGGAGAAAGCAGGGACAGGGTACTGAGTTTGGATGATCAGCCATGATCTCATTGAATGGCGGAGCAGGCTCGAGGGGCCGAATGGCCTGCTCCTGCTCCTATCTTCTATGTTTCTATGTTTCATACGGGTCGGTATGAATTGTGTTGGCCGGGACTCATCACATTCAATGAAAAGGAAGAGAAGTAAACTTACTAGGGTAGAGTTTCCACAGGGGGTCCCCCGATCTCCAGCTGTCTACGCCGTTTCTCTGGGATTCCTGCAGATCTTCTGCCGAAGCCATGGCGTGAATTCCAGGTACTCCCTGTCGAACACAATACTAAAATAAAAACAGAAAATGCTGGAGATACTCGGCAGGTCAGGCAGCATCTGTGAAGAGAGAAACAGAGTGAACGTTTCAGGTCGATGACCTTTCATCAGAACTGGAAAAAAGCTGGAGATCGAACAGGTTTAAAAGCAAGTGTAGGGGCTGGGAAAGGGGGGAGGGGATGAAAGAACAAAAGGGAAGGTCTGTGATAGGCTGGAAGGCAGGAGAGGTTAAGAGACTATGGCCTAGAAATTCAGTATAGCCACTTTTGGGGCGGTAAAGTCGGGCGGCCGCTAAAGTTTGCGCCCGGCGCAAAGTGGAGGCCACTTCGCCGATATTCAGTAGCTTTGGCCAAGGAGTTTGCTCGAGCGCTAAAACTGGTGATGCACGGCTATCTTTAGGCGCTAAGCCGGCGGTGCAGAGTGATACCGCCGAGGCCGGGCGCAGCGCAGGTGCGGTCATTTCTTGATTGACAGCAGACACCCTGGCGCCGGCCAGCTCTTAAAGGGGGAAGGGTCGAGTTCGTCTGCTGCCACGCCCTGGATACTGCAGCCCTCCAGCTAGGCCTAAACACTGCTGCTGGAGAGAAATAGCGCCAGGAAGGATGCAGAGGGCCCGTGAGCGAGCGCAGCGCTTCTCTGCCCATGATTTAAAGGTGCTGGTTAGGGCTTTGGAGAGGAGACGCCATATCTTGTTCCCGGACAGTGGCAAGAAGCCTGCCACCAGGGTGTACAGGAAAGCCTGGAGGGATGTCGCCCAGAGGGTCACAGCCACCTGCGATGTCCCCAGGACTGGTGTCCAATGCCGGAAAAAGTTTAACGACCTCACTCGGATTGTCAGGGTGAGTACCCTTTCCAGTGTCCTCCTCATCCTTGCATGTGCACCTCACATTATGGGCAAAGGGACCTCAAAGCCCTAATGGCCAGCCCTCATCCAGCAGCTATGGCACTGGCATGAACATCAATTGCACTTTCTGCACTTTACACACTGGCCAAGCTATTCGACCATGGGAGGCAGTGCATACAGCAACAGGGCACCACACTGGCCAAGCTATTCGACCATGGGAGGCAGTGCATACAACAACAGGGCACCACACTGGCCAAGCTATTCGACCATGGGAGGCAGTGCACACAACAACAGGGCACCACACTGTACTTAGAGGCCGTCCTTTCTCTTGCAGGCCAAGCTGGCCCAGAATCTGAGGAGCCGGACTGACACCGGGGGAGGCCGTCCCCAGTTCCAGCAGCTCAGTGACCTGGAGGAGCGCGTGGGTCGACTCATGGGTGGCCGGCTAATTGGCCCCGTTGCATGTGGAGATGCCGACCCTGTGCTGGGCCCCAATGTTAAGGACATCACCTTTTGGACCTCTCTCGTTCCCCTTGCGCTTCAGATCTACATCCTTTGCCACTGTCCGACCAATGCGCTGAATGCCACCACTCATGCCTCCCTCGCTGACGCCCTGTCCTCACTCTAAAGCTACTCTTGTGCCTTCCTGCTTTCAGCTGGTGAGGAGGAGGTCACTGAAGCTGCCAGTGACAGTCCCTCGGAAGAGGAGGACGAGGAGGAGCAAGAGGAAGGCGGCCCATCGGGGGAACCCTCATCCGCGCCAGGGGATGGCAATGGAGGGGACACGTCTTCCCTGGAGGAGAGCCAGGGGGAAGTGTCGGAGGGGGGTGTAGCTCCTGTGCCCAGTGGCGTCCAGCAACGCAGGAAGGGTCGGCCAGCTCGGTGGCCTTCTCCCCAGAGGGGGGCAGTGTTGCAGGGGAGTGTAGTTGCTGGGCCCAGTGGCGTCCAGCCACGCGGGAAGGGTCGGGCAGCTCGGCAGCCTTCTCCCCAGAGGGGGGAAGTGTTGCAGGGGAGTGTAGTTGCTGGGCCCAGTGGCGTCCAGCCACGCGGGAAGGGTCGGGCAGCTCGGCGGCCTTCTCCCCAGAGGGAGAGTCTGGCCTCCAGTCCGGAGACGGTCCTCACCCAGAAGGTGCGCCTCCTCGATCAAATGTCCGCGGACTCGGATCGCCGGCACACCGAGTTCATGGGGGTTGTGGCATGGTTGCCTGAGGCCATCGAGTCCCTGGCTCATAGTGTGTCCGATTTCGGGGCCTCACAGGCCAGGGGTTTCGAGCAACTCGGGGCAGCACAGGCCAGGGGTTTCGAGCAATTCGGGGCAGCACAGGACGCGAGTCGGGCCGAATTCAGGGCAGCACAGGACGCGAGTCGGGACGGCTTCAGGGCAGCACAGGCAGCGAGTGGCCAGTTGATCAGTGGTGCCGTGCAGTCACTGGCTGGTCTGATGCGGGCACAGACCAGGGCAGTACGGGCACTCACTGCTGCCACACTCGCTGTGTCAGCCAGGCATCGCCAGGGCACCCGCCGCGCTGCAGCAGCACAGCGGTCTGGCCTTCAGCAGATTGCTGCGCTTGCTGCAGTGCCAGCCCAGCCGAGTGCCAGTGTCTCAGGTGAGCAGCGAGCGCCTGGCATCAGCCAGCTTGCCCCCATTGCTGCAGCCGCCACTGCCTCTCCCCCAGTGAAGCTGCCACGAGCTGCTGGAGAGACTGATGCTGCCCAGCCACAGCTGCAGCAGTCAGAAGCCAGCCCCTCGAGGGCCAGAGCTCGTCTAGGCCGACCCCCAAGGGCATCTGCCGTCACGCCATGTGCCCCTCAGGAGCCTTCCCCCAGCCTTGCAGCACCCACAGGGCCCAGGTTGAGGCGGAGCAGCAGGTCGGCCAGGGGCCGGAAAAGGCTGGACAAGGACTCGCTCTCTCGGAACACAAAGTAGAGGGTGTTGCCAAATGTTTTTTTATATGGGGGTGGTTGTGTTGTTTATGGGGGTGGTTGTTTTGGTAAGGCCGAGGATGAAGGCCATTTGGATGGAAAAGTTTTGTTATTCCTCCCCAGGTTGTGGGAGTGAGTCATGTGTTTGACTGTTTTTTGGGGGTGTTGTCTGTTTTTGGGTTTCATGTGGGAAGGGCCCTGAGTTTGTTCAATAAAGCTTTTTCTTTATTCAGCTTGTCCATGTTTGATGTTTGAAGTGGTTGTTGCGTTAATCGGCTGAGGGCTTGCGGAGTGGCTGCATTCATGTCCCTTCATTGCCACAAGCCATTCCCTGACAGGGGGCCTAGAAGTGTCGTTCAATAAGCCGCCGACGGACGGCCCTTGGACCTTGTGGCTCCCTCCTGGGCTGGTACTCCTCCTCCTCCTCCTCCTCATGGTCCTCCTGCTCCTCCTCCTGAGGTGGTGGTCCAACGTGAGGTGGCAGTGCCTGAGTCCTGCGGATAGCCAGGTTGTGCAGCATGCAGCAAACGACGACGAACTGGGAGACTCTATCCGGCGAATACTGCAGAGATCCGCCGGAGCGATCCAGGCAGCGGAACCGTTGCTTGAGGACGCCAATCGTTTGCTCTATGATGTTCCTTGTGGCTTGATGGCTTTCGTTGTATGCCTCCTCAGCAGGGGTCCTGGGCGCGCGGAGCGGGGTCATGAGCCATGTACACAAAGGATAGCCTTTGTCCCCGATAAGCCATCCTCTTGGGGGAGGCTGTGCCTGGAACATGTCAGCCACAGTAGTCTGGCGCAGGATAAATGCATCGTGGCTGCTGCCTGGAAAGCGGGCATTGACAGCTAGGATGCGCTGCCTGTTGTCACACACCAGCTGTACATTGAGGGAATGGTAGCCCTTCCGGTTGCGGTAATCCTCGGCATTGTCGATAGGTGCCCGCAAAGCCACATGCGTGCAGTCAATGGCGCCCTGCACCATGGGGAAGTCCGCGATCCTCGCAAATCCGACTGCACGCTGCTCCTGCCTCTCCAGGGTCATGGGGAAGGAGATGAATTGGTGTCTCCTTGTGAAAAGGGCATCGGTGACCTGCCGGATGCAGCGATGCACGGCGAACTGGGATATGTTAGCTATGTCCCCAGCAGCGGCTTGGAAGGAGCCGCTTGCATAAAAGTTCAGAGCCACCGTGACCTTCACTTCCACCGACAGAGACGTCCTGCACATCAGCTGTGGACGCAGATCTCTGTGAAGCAGCTGGCAGATCTCTGCAACCACCTCCCTTCTGAAGCGCAGCCTCTTAACACACTGCGCGGCAGTCATGGTGAGATAGGACACCTGCTGGCGGTATTCCCTGAGTGGGTAAGGCCTACGTTGCCGACGCCTGATGCCCCCTCTGCGTCTAGGCATGGCTGCCCCTCTCACACAGCGTCTGCGAGCCCTTCGCACATAATGCTGGAACTGAGGGTTGGCACCCCATGCAGCCCCCATAATATACTGGCAAACAATGAAATCACAATGAGGCAAATTGCCAAGCTCTGGCCAGAAGCCAAAAATACCTCTCCTATGTTGGGCCAAATCAGTAAGGTCTCTTCCTTGGTCTCTGTCCAGAAATCCGTTGCACAAAAGTCATTGCAGCAAAATGGCTGGCCTTTATAGTTCAGTGTAAGTGCCCTTTAATTAGCGCTCCCCGAGGCCCGCAGGGCCTCTGCTGCGTTTCACTTCACAGTTCTTAGCACCGCCACGCCCACATTGGGCGGGCGCGACTGAAGTTCCGGTTTGGGGCGCACAAAGGGCGTTGCACGACGAAATGACGTCATAAGCTGCGCGCGCAGCTGAGCGCGCGCAAACACTTTGCGCCGGCGCTAAATGTCTACTGAAGTTGGGCGTAGGCGCAGATCGCGCTGCGCCCTGCCGCTAAGTGCCTAGCGCTCGAAGTCTACTCCTCTTAAGGCGCTAACGGCTGGCGCACGCAACTGAATTTCTAGGCCATTAAGAGATATTCAAGGCAAAGGAGATGGTAATGGGACAGGTTAAGAAACAAAGGATGGCTCTAGATGAAGTGTAAATTGTGCTGGCAGAATGGAAGACAGCTGCCCTGTGGGAGAGAAGGAAAGAAAACACAAACAAAAAAAAAAGGTATGGAAAAGAAATATATATGATAGGGGCCGAGGTCGACCTGAAACGTTAACTCTGTTTCTCTCTTCACAGATGTTTCCTGACCTGCTGAGTATCTCCAGCATTTTCTGGGTTTTTTTCAGATATCCAGCATCTGCAGTATTTTCTTTTTGTACGATACTAAAATATTGGCCTCACTCAAATCCCTGAGTCCAAGTTAAGCTGTTCAGCAGCTAGCCATCTCAACCTCCAACCCACTCCATGACCGCCAGATGACTTCTGGAGCCTGCGATTGCCCATGTGATCGCGACATGAAGAAGGCCATATGATCTCAGACCTTGCTCCACCTAGCTGCTTCTTAAATGTGTCCAGCACTCTGGCAACGGCCACCCTTCCTCACAACTGCTGATCAAGAAACACTTCCCCTCCTTCCCCATCTTACCATGCTGCTTCCTACGATGACCATCACAATGCACTTTCTGTGGACTTCAAGGTATGTACCATTGCTCAAGAAAAGGAATAATTTTGCACTAACTCTTTCATTCACTTGGTATTATTAAGACTAAATAGATTAAGTACATGTATGCTATCACAGGTCAAAGGTGATCTAACATTAATAAAAGACGGTGCAGCCAACTAGAGGGCACTATAAATTTTTAACAAGACCTCCTGTTTATATTTTGCTGAGCGAGGTCATTAATCTCAGAATTTGAAAAATGCCAAAACATCAGTGACATTAAAGGAGTTATAAAAAACATTAAAGAACATCTAGTTCTAAGCATCTCAAATATAGAACATTGTACCATTGCCTAATTTTAATCCAATTAATTTCTATGGTTCAATGATAGTGTTGAAATAGGTCTCACCGTGAAGAATCCATTCTCTGTATCGGAGTAGCCATTATTTGATGATAGTGCTGTTACACAACTGTGCTAAAGTACTCGGAGAACGTAGAAATCTATCTATATATATAAACGAATCGATCTGCCTGTCTATCTGTCTGTCTGTCCTTCTGTCCTCGGGTGTGCATCTGTCCGGCTATGCGCTCGAAAGTTATAGAGTGTACCTACGCGCGCGTTACCTCCAAAGAAAGCTTACGGTTCCGGGACAGTCGTAAGCATATTTACTTTTCGGTCGGACGAAAATTGTTCGCGCCTTATGCAAAAAACCTTCAAAATTAAACTCATTATCTGCTACTTAGCATTGATTGACTGACGTCAAGGTTTGACCAATCCTGTGCCGTCACGATTGACCAATCCTACAGTACAGTCCCCTGATGGTTGGCCAATCGGTGTGTGTGTGTGGGCGGGACTAATCATTTTCATCTCAGGGATGTGGCATCCATTGCCTCAAGCTAAAAACCCCATTGCTGCTTCAACTCCTTCCAGCTCAAAATCTGCTCATCCGGCTTCGAAAAAGTTAGTATCTCTTATGTTATTTTTAAAAGATTTACCAAAAACGTTTTATAAGTACTTTCACTTTCATCTTTGAAGGTATTAAAAGGTAGAAATGTTGCCCGGCAGCAGATTCACACAGGGAGAGAGAGACAGGGCCCGAAAGCCTGGGACTCGATTTAAAAGGTTGCCCGGCACCAGATTCACAGAGGGACACAGAGAGGCCCCAAAGCCTGGCACTCGATTTAAACCGCCCGGCCCAAAACAGCCCTGGCAAAGCCGGACTCCCCCAGCTAGTATCAATATAAGAGAGCTTTATGGCTCGAAGATTACATCTTTTCTGAAACTGATTTAACCGAGGAGACCTTTTCTGTGCATTTGATAAAAAAAATCATAACGTTAGCTTTTGGCAGGGTGAGTAGGGAACAAAGTTAAACTGTTTGGATCAGGGACTAGGAGGCAACATAAACGTAGAAGCTGCATTTAATCAATTTTTAGGAATCAGGGGTCTAACTGGCCTCACAGTTTTAGATAAATTTGTTAAACCAATCGTTTTACCTATTTTCAATTTTAATTTAAGAACATAAGAACATAAGAAATAGGAGCAGGAGTAGGCCACATGGCCCCTCGAGCCTGCTCCGCCATTCAATAAGATCATGACTGATCTTCTACCTCATCTTCACTTTCCTGCACTATCCCCATATCCCTCGATCCCCTTAATATCCAAAGATCTATCGATCTCTGTCTTGAATATACTCAATGACTGAGCCTCCACAGCCCTCTGGGGTAGAGAATTCCAAAGATTCACCACCCTCTGAGTGAAGAAATTTCTCCTCATCTCAGTCCTAAATGGCTGACCCCTTATTCTGAGACTGTGACCCCTGGTTCTAGACTCCCCAGCCAGGGGGAAACATCCTCCCAGCATCTACCCTGTCAATCGCTGTAAGAATTTAAAAGGTTTGCTTTGCTCATTTTTAATGTATGTAGAAATAATTTTAGTTTTATAAATAAACATAATTTTGTAGCAAAAGCAACGATTTATTGTTCTTATTGATTTTAACCAAATAGTGGGGTAGAAGTTTATCATGGGCACCAACGCGTAAGGTCGGTATTACATCGGTCGCCAGTTTTACGCCCCGCCCGATATTCAGTTCTACTGAAGCCTCTTCGTTTAAAAAAAGCACTCAATTTTATCGGAATAAAGCTCCGGAAATTTGTCCTCTATCGGTTCTTCCAATTATGAGAACAACTAAATAGATTTTGTTGAGACCGAGAGAAAAACATTCTGGGGCAAAAATTCGGTATCGCCCGAATTGGGGCGCCATTATCGGCCGTGCGCAAAGTTTAGCGCCTGGCGCTAATTATCGCCTCCGACAGCAAACTTGGCTTTTATCGCCCCTGGAGCTGATTGGAGCGCTAAATCAGGCGCTTCACACCTGTCTTAAGGCGCAAAGCCCGAGGAGCGAGGCGCTACCTCAGAGCATTGGCGAAGCAAGGAAGGGCAAATCAAAATAAACCTGCAAAATGCTGCTCAGTACCCAAAACTCCTTCACACAGCGTTGAATCTCTCCAGAAGTCTCTCTCTCTCTCTCAGAAAGCGTGGTGCAAAAATGTCACCAACAAAAAAAGGTAGGAAGCGGTCGCTTTTAAATAGCGCTCCCCCCAGTCCCTTTCCGACTGCAAAACGCTCCCCTCAACCTGTCGTTGCTAGCAGCAGGAGGTAAGGCAGGGGGCGCCACTCAATGTCCGGTCCGGGGCGCTACTGGGGCGTTGCGCACTCTATTGACGTCACGATGTGCCGGCGCAGGAGATCGTGGCGGTAGTGTTTAGCGCCGCCGCAAAATGTCTAGTTAATTTCGCGAGCGGCGCAAACATCGCCGCGCCCGGGCGCTAGTTGCTTTGCGCCCCATTAGCGCCCTCTTAAGGCGCTAACGGGTGGCGCAAACAACTGAATTTTTCCCCCTCTATCATTAAGCTAGTTAAATGGAGCTGATGAAACTGTACAGGGTTTAGATTGCAGTGATATAAACAGAAAAATGCTGGAAACACTCAGCAGGTCAGGCAGCATCTGCGGAGAGAGAAACAGAGTCAACATTTCAGCTCGATGATCCTTCATCAGAACAGTTAGCGATGTAACAGATTTTAAAACAAGTGCAGGGACAGGGAAAGGGGGGAACTCCTGATCTTATTTCAGATCTCCAGCATCCACAGTATTTTGCTTTTGTTTCAGATTGCAGGATAGGCCTTCAGCTGACAGTCACTGCTCTGGGCAAAAGTATTAAATCTTAGTCCTGGTTTTTTTGGAGAAGCTGGTGCCTCCAAGTAAAAACTTTAATAGATGTATTAAAAGACACAAAAGACATTTAATGGGCAAATGTAATTATGTTATTGTGAACTATGTAACTTTATGAATGTTGTGTACAATTTTTTTGAACATTAGGAATTTCAGTTACTGAAAAATACAATTGGGCAGGATTTTCATTGGGCCGTGGAGGCGGGATTGGCAGCGTGTGGGGGGTTAAAATCCTGAAATCGGGAGGCATGAACCCTTCCCGCCCCCAACCCGCCTCCATGTCAGTTTCAAAGGAGGCAGATACCCAACCAGGTAGTTAACAGGCAGTTTTTAGCCTAATCCCTATTTTTAATGTTGAAGTGTGGGATTCCCGATGGCGCCAAACCACACCAAGTTAGAGGAGGTGGACCGTCAGGATGAAGGGCTTGGAGGGGTCGAGATGTCCGGTGTTCAGGTGAGTGATGGGTGCATGAGTGCAGAGGTAAGTGTGTTTGGTGTGTGTAAAGTGTTTAAATAAGTTTTACATACCTTTACAGCCTTCCTTCCTTCAGGTCTCGGGATTCCCTCATTTCACCGGCACAGAAAGCAGAATGGCCGCGAGCTGCCAAAAATTGCAGCATTCAGCTTTCTGTTCCGGGGAGGTCTCTAACTCATCCTGACAGGAAGGAATTAACTTGGAGTATAGATTGTCAGTGTTTGACAGCTTCAAACAGGTCTTGACAGATGAAATGTCTTGACAGATGAAATGTCAATCTGTGATGTCACCTGTTGCCGGGTGGCCCTTAATTGGCTGAAATGTTTATAGGGCTGGATTTTCATTGAGGCGTCGGGACTACAACGTTTGGGGTCGTAGTCCCGCCTCCATCGAGTTCTAGCCAATCCACGGGATTTTCACTTGATTGACCTTTCAGGTCAGAACTGATGAAGGGTCACAGACCTGAAACATTGACTCTGTTTCTCTCTCCACGGATGCTGCCTGGCCTGCTCAGTGCTTCCAGCATTTTCTGTTGCTATTTCCAGCATCCGCAGTATTTTGTTATTATATTAGTCTCCACCCCATCTCCTCTATATTGAGCATTCTGTGAGTGCAAGAAAAAGGACAATCTCTCCCCATGTCTTTGAAGGAAGATCCAATTCTGTAACTATGATATTAAATCAATTTACAGGATGATATGTAGCACTCTTTCTGCTGAGGTGCCAATCTCAGCCCTGTTGAAGGGGAACCTCCAGCAGTGTCTGTTCAGCAGTTCCTGTATAAGCCATTACTTCCTAGTGGCTACATGAAAAGTACTATCAGCAGAGCTTGGGTGAAGGTCAACCATAGCAGCTCGTTCCGTTACAAGGAGGTGCGTGTGGTCCAGCACTGGGCTGTACAAAGTCATATGCAATGAACGCAATTGTGTGCAAGTTTATTTTGCATGAGTAACAGAGCTGCGACTGGCCCATGGCCCGATCCAAACACCCATTGAGCTCCTTGACTGGTCCAAGCTATTCACTCAATAAGAAAACCCATTTCAGTGTCTATGAAAGACTTGCATTTATATAGCGCTTTACAGCCAATGAAATACTTTTTCTTTTCAAAGTGCAGTCACTGTTGTAATGTAGGAAACACAGCAGCCAATTTGCGCACAGCAAGCTCCCACAGACAGCAAATATGACAATGACCAGATAATCTGCTTTTAGTGATGTTGATTGAGGGATAAATATTGGCCAGGATACCAGGAATAACTCCCCTGCTCTTCTTCGAAATAGTGCCATGGGATCTTTTACATCCGCCCGAGAGAGCAGATGGGGCCTCGGTTTAACGTCTCATCTGAAAGACGGCACCTCCGACAGTGCAGCACTCCCTCAGCACGTCACTGGAGTGTCAGCCTAGATTTTGGTGCTCAAGTCTCTG